>NW_027361747.1:6860000-7460000 GCF_039654945.1 Dendrobates tinctorius
GTCCACTCACTCTTTCACTCCACATATGTTCCTTTCTCTCACTCCGTTTCTCATACTCACACCGTCATCGTCGCTGCCCCGACATCTTCCTCCGCCGCCGCAATCCAGGATCCAGACGTTCTCCAGGCCGCCGACATGTTCTTGCGGGACGCCATCTTGGATTTCGTGAAATCCCACGATATTTAAGATGGCGTCGCCGCAACAACATGTCGCTGGCGTGGACGACATCGGGATCCAAAAAGATGGCGTGGGTTAACATGGCAAGAGATGTTAACGACGTCGGCGAAATCTCGCGAGATTTCGCCGACGCCATCTTGCATTCGTGAAATTGCGTCATTTACCTCACGCCGACTTGCTGTGCGGACGCTTGGCATTGCCTGTACCACCATGACTACTGCTGCCTTGGTCCTATGCCTGTTTACTGCCGGTGTCTAATTACAGGGCCAATTTGCCTGTACTGCCATAACTACTGCTGCCTTGCTCCTCTGCCGGTGTCTAATTACAGGGCTAATTTGCCTCTACCGCCATAACTACTGCTGCCTTGCTCCTCTGCCGGTGTCTAATTACAGGGCCAATTTGCCTATACCGCCATAACTACTGCCTTTGTCCTCTGCCGGTGTCTAATTACAGGGCCAATTTGCCTATACTGCCATAACTACTGCTGCCTTTGTCCTCTGCCAGTGTCTAATTACAGGGCCAATTTGCCTCTATCGCCATAACTACTGCTGCTTTGGTCATCTGCCTGTTTACTGCCGGTGTCTAATTACAAGGCCAATTTGCCTCTACCGCCATAACTACTGCTGCCTTGCTCATCTGCCGGTGTCTAATTACAGGGCTAATTTGCCTCTACCGCCATAACTACTGCTGCCTTGCTCCTCTGCCAGTGTCTAATTACAAGGCTAATTTGCCTCTACCGCCATAACTACTGCTGCCTTGCTCCTCTGCCGGTGTCTAATTACAAGGCCAATTTGCCTCTACCGCCATAACTACTGCTGCCTTGCTCCTCTGCCGGTGTCTAATTACAGGGCTAATTTGCCTCTACCGCCATAACTACTGCTGCCTTGCTCCTCTGCCAGTGTCTAGTTACAGGGCCAATTTGCCTCTATCGCCATAACTACTGCTGCTTTGGTCATCTGCCTGTTTACTGCCGGTGTCTAATTACAAGGCCAATTTGCCTCTACCACCATAACTACTGCTGCCTTGCTCCTCTGCCGGTGTCTAATTACAGGGCTAATTTGCCTCTACCGCCATAACTACTGCTGCCTTGCTCCTCTGCCGGTGTCTAATTACAGAGCTAATTTGCCTCTACCGCCATAACTACTGCTGCATTGCTCCTCTGCCGGTGTCTAATTACAGGGCCAATTTGCCTCTACCGCCATAACTACTGCTGCCTTGCTCCTCTGCCGGTGTCTAATTACAGGGCTAATTTGCCTCTACCGCCATAACTACTGCTGCCTTGCTCCTCTGCCGGTGTCTAATTACAGGGCTAATTTGCCTCTACCGCCATAACTACTGCTGCCTTGCTCCTCTGCCGGTGTCTAATTACAGAGCTAATTTGCCTCTACCGCCATAACTACTGCTGCATTGCTCCTCTGCCGGTGTCTAATTACAGGGCCAATTTGCCTATACCGCCATAACTACTGCTGCCTTGCTCCTCTGCCGGTGTCTAATTACAGGGCTAATTTGCCTCTACCGCCATAACTACTGCTGCCTTGCTCCTCTGCCGGTGTCTAATTACAGGGCCAATTTGCCTCTACCGCCATAACTACCGCTGCCTTGCTCCTCTGCCGGTGTCTAATTTACAGGGCCAATTTGCCTCTACCGCCATAACTACTGCTGCCTTGCTCCTCTGCCGGTGTCTAATTACAGGATCAATTTGCCTCTACCACCATAACTACAGCTGCATTGCTCCTCTGCTGGTGTCTAATTACAGGGCCAATTTGCCAATACCGCCATAACTACTGCTGCCTTGCTCCTCTGCCGGTGTCTAATTACAGAGCTAATTTGCCTCTACCGCCATAACTACTGCTGCATTGCTCCTCTGCCGGTGTCTAATTGCAGGGCCAATTTGCCTCTACCGCCATAACTACTGCTGCCTTGCTCCTCTGCCGGTGTCTAATTACAGGGCTAATTTGCCTCTACCACCATAACTACTGCTGCCTTGCTCCTCTGCCGGTGTCTAATTACAGGGCTAATTTGCCTCTACCGCCATAACTACTGCTGCCTTGCTCCTCTGCCGGTGTCTAATTACAGAGCTAATTTGCCTCTAATTTGCCTCTAATTTGTCACCGCCGACAACAGACGGCCTCTTCCTCATCATTATTATTAGACTCACAACAGGATGCTTCCACATTAGCATGTGGAACAATTTACTGCTACACTTCATCCCATATGCCGTTCACTGACATAACTAATCAGCAATCTGTTTCTGCCCTATCAATACCACCATTCAATACCGATGCACAGTATGCCAATGCCAGTGAAAGGAAAGCAGCTTTAGCACAACGATAAAAACAACGCCGTGCTAATGAGACTCCTGAGGAAAAACAGCATCGACTTGACAAGATTAAGGCTTATAAACGCCGTCGTCTCACACACGAATCCCCTAACTCTAAATCTATTACATTGGCTGAAGAAGCCTCTACACGCCATTACCGCCAACAACAGACGGCTTCTTCCTCATCATCTATAATAATAAATGCCCTAAGCAGCTTCCGGTTGTAACAACTTCCGTCCAGTTGTAACCGGTGACGTCACCACACACACGCACATGTTAACCCTCAACACACCACACCGCCTCAACACACACTCCTCTCACCTTTTACCTCCACTCACGTCCACTCACTCTTTCACTCCACATACGTTCCTTTCTCTCACTCCGTTTCTCATACTCACACCGTCATCGTCGCTGCCCCGACATCTTCCTCCGCCGCCGCGATCCTGGATCCAGACGTTCTCCAGGCCGCCGACATGTTCTTGCGGCGACGCCATCTTGGATTTTGTGAAATCCCGCGAGATTCAAGATGGCGTCGCTGCAAGAACATGTCGCTGGCGTGGACGACTCGGGATCCAAAAAGATGGCATCGGCGAAATCTCGCGAGATTACGCCGACGCCATTTTGGATCCCGATGTCGTCCACGCCGGCGACATGTTCTTGCGGCGACGCCATTTTGGATCGGCGAAATCCCGCGATAGTCAAGATGGTGTCGCCGCAAGAACATGTCGCCGGCGAGGACGACGTCGGGATCCAAAATGGCGTCAGCGAAAACTCGCGAGATTTCGCCGACGCCATTTTGGATCCCGACGTCGTCCATGCCGGTGACATGTTCTTCCGGCGACGCTATCTTGACTATCGCGGGATTTCACGATACTCAAGATGGCGTCGCCGCAAGAACATGTCGCCGGGGTGGACAATGTCTGGATCCAGGATGGCGCCAGCGGAAGAAGATGTCGGGGATCGTGGAGCAGCGGCGATGACGGCGTGAGTATGAGAGACGGAGTGAGAGAAGGGGTCGTATGTGGAGTGAAAGAGTGAGTGGAGATGGTGAAAGGTGAGAGGAGTGTGTGTTGAGGAGTGTTTGTGTTGAGGGTTAACATGGCAAGAGGTGTGATGCTATCGCATCCTCCCGATGCGATAGCATCGGGCCATAATCTAGTCCATAATACTAGTAGATCCATTTGTCTCCACAATGCAGGACGAAAACACTAGTCATCAGGTGACATGCATTTTAAAAATACCAGTTAGTCACCTTCATACATGCAGTAATCACTAAGAGGTACTAAAAAGATGACAGTAACAGATTTAACATAGTCATATGCATAGACTTTCAGAAAAACAGCAGAAGCATGGTGGAGTGGCAAATATGTAAATTGGGTTTGCCTCACCGCTCCTACCATGAATAGTTAGATAAAGGTCCACTATATGACAAAAAAGGGTTCTGTGCTGAGTGGTTCTCCAGGTGTAGGGGTAGTCTCCTATGCCTATAAAAAGGGGAGACTGCCATTGCTCTATGTCCTATCTTCAGTTACCACCTCCTTAAGAGGGGTCATCAAACTGGAACTTGGCCCTTGTCAAAGGTCCCTACCATGCTCCTATTTGATATTATGTGGACCCTACATAGCATATTTTTTACACCAACTCATTATTGAGATGTGAAAATCATCCGCAAAACCTGAAAAATAGCAACCCATGAAGGCAGTATCTCAGTCTGCTGAGAAATTGTTCTTCCACTAGAGAATTTATTGCACCAGCTAAACGCTTACACAAGAAGTTCAAGGATAGGGGTTATTCTGACACAACCCTTCACAAAGTTTTCAGGCAGCTCTGTCTCAAAATTGAACAGAATTGCTTGTGTCTAAACCTGTGGGTACAGGAACAGCACCCATGAGACTAATGGGGACTACTGATGGTGCAGAACAGTCAGTCAAAGGAATTGTTTCCAAGTATCGAGTGATCCCTAAATGGACCCTGATCTTACTGCAGTGGTGGACAACTGACCACTAATAACATACAGATGCAGTAGGCATTTGGTAGTACATAGTCACTGCACATAATCACTAACTCATAATATGTGGCTCCAGAGTAGAGTAGTGGGCTGCAGTCGGTATATTGGGTGTATTTCCTACAATAGACATGGAGCCAAAGTCCACCAACACATACAAAATGCAAAAAAAGTTTACTGAATAATAAACAGGCAAAAATTTCATAACATCAATCGAAGACACAGGTGCTTATGGCTGCTGATCCACAATAATGTGATGGGCGAGGGTAATGTAAGTTCTCTATAAGTATATAAAAGAGTAACCTAAAGTACTAATGTTGCTATATCCACTAATGAGTTATTTAGGCCAAAATGTTAACAAAAAAAAAAATCAGCATATATTGACACCATGAATGCCAACACAAAAGACTGAGCAAGTAAGGAGAAAACATTAGAGAGACACACTCTGAATCTAATCAACAAACCCACGTATGAAAATGAGTGCAAACAAAGGTCTCATAAAAGCTAACAATTTATTAGATATACTTACAAAATACTTTTTTTAAATACAAAAGACATACATATACCAAAGCAGAAGTGGCACCAGTGACATGGACAAAGTAAGAGATGTAAAGTAACATGACAGATTCCAAATAGGGCAGAGGACCCCATCAATGTAATAATCCAAGTCAAATAACAAATGTCATGACTAGGGATGAGCGAGTAGTGAAATACTCGGACTCGCTTTACTCATTACGAGTAGCTCCTAATACTCGGGTACTCGTAACGAGTAGCAAATCCAATGTAAGTCTATGGGAAATGCGAGTAATGGACTGTGTGTGTGTGTGCGGGGACTGTGCTGGGCTGTGCGGGTACTGTGCTGGGCTGTGAGGGGACTGTGCGGGGACTGTGCCATGCTGTGCAGGACTGTGCTGTCCGGGGGCTGTGCCAGGCTGTGCAGGACTGTGACGGGCTGTGCGGGTACTGTGCTAGGCTGTGAGGGGACTGTGCGGGGACTGTGCCATGCTGTGTGGGACTGTGCTGTCCAGGGACTGTGCCAGGCTGTGCAGGACTGTGACGGGCTGTGCGGGACTGTGCTGGGCTGTGCGGGGACTGTGCGGGCTGTGCCAAATATTGCGAGGTGATTAGTGAAATACTCGTCAGGATTTGAGTACCGCGAGTACCGCATTACTCACAGAGTACTGAATCCTAATGAGTATACTCTCTCATCCCTAGTCATAACTGGTGCTAAATAATTTAGTGAAAAAATGCATAAGGTAAGTACTTACACAAAAGATGATATGTCAGGGAAAGGGGGTCTAATACATGCGTTCTGGTCCACTTGCCCCAATGCACGTTTCAGCCAGAGGCTTCATTATGGGGCATCACCATATAAGTGATCTAAATCATCCAAACCGCTTTTGGATCAGGTTATAAAATGGTATTGCAAGGAGTAGGAAGTATTAGGAAGTCGCCTTGCTACACTTGTAAGGAGAGCTTTAAACTAGAACAACATGGGAAGGGAAGCAAAAGACCAGAAAAAGCCATACATCTGAAAAATGCTATTGAGAACTCTGCTATTAGAAGTGGAAAGGAAGAACAAAGACAAAAGAATCTAAATAATAAAAATATTGGAGAAAGAGAAACCAATCACAAACTAAAATGTTTCTATACTAATGCACAAAGCATGGGCAACAAACAAGGAGAATTGGAACTACTAACACAGGAAAAGAAATATGATGTCATTGGAATCACTGAAACTTGGTGGGACAATACACATGATTGGAATACAAGACTAGAAGGATACAACTTATTTTCAAGAAACAGACTTGATAAACGAGGAGGGGGTGTCGCATTGTATGTTAGAAATGCGTATATCTGCACAGAGATTGAAGCTTCAGAGACTGGGAGTTCTGTGGAAACTGTTTGGGTAAGAATACAAGGACAGAACAATGGAAAGGACACCATTGTAGGCATTTACTACAGGCCGCCTGTGCAAGCTGAAGATATGGATGAACTCTTTATGCATCAAATGGCCAAGTTCTCCAAAAAATATGACATAGTTGTCATGGGAGATTTCAACTATCCAGACATTTGTTGGGAATCTCTCTCAGGCAAAACTAACAGGTCAAGGAAATTCTTATCCTCTCTTGCTGACAACTTTATCTTCCAAAAGGTAGGGGAGAAAACAAGGGGAACTGCTACCTTAGATCTAATCCTTACAAACAGGGAGGAAATGGTTGAGGAGGTAAAAGTGGCTGGGACCCTAGGAGGTAGCGACCATGCTATTTTAGAATTTTGGATAACTAGAGGAGGAAGACATGTGAAGACTCAGACGTCAAGGTTAGATTTCAGAAAGGCAGATTTTAAGGGATTCAGAAAGAGAATTGGAGGGATCCAATGGCTGGATATCCTTAAAGACAAAAATGTCCAGGAAGGATGGGAAATCTTGAAAAATGAAATTCTCAAAGCACAATTGTTAACAATTCCAAAAAGAGGGAAGAATAGGAAGCATTTAAGGAGGCCAGGATGGATGAACACAGAACTTAAGCACATGCTAAAAAGGAAGAAAAAAATGTTTATAAAATGGAAAGAGGGAGGCATATCTAAAGAAGAATATAATGCTGTCTGCAGAACCTGCAGGGAACAAATCAGATTATCTAAAGCTGACAATGAATTGAGGCTTGCAAGAGATGTCAAAAGCAATAATAAAGGATTTTGGGGATATGTCAAAAGTAAAAGAAAAGTCAAAGATGCTATAGGATTTTTACAGGATGAAAATGATGAAATGGTAAGACAGGATGTTGAGAAGGCGGAACTTTTAAATTCCTATTTTGCATCTGTTTTCTCTCAGAAAGGAAATGTAACATCAACTGTTCTTCACTGTCCTATTAAGGGAATAGAAGAACCCAGGATATCTATAAACAGAAAGATAGTGAGGAAACACTTAGCTAACCTAAATGAATTCAAGTCACCAGGTCCAGATGAATTACACCCCAGAGTACTGAAGGAGATAGCAGAAGAAATTTCTGAACCCCTCTCCATAATCTTTGAAAATTCTTGGAGAACAGGAGAAGTCCCAGAAGACTGGAGAAGAGCAAATGTTGTTCCTATCTTCAAAAAGGGGAAGAAGGTGGACCCAGGCAACTATAGGCCGGTGAGTCTGACTTCTATACCAGGAAAGATCTTTGAACAAATTATTAAACAACATGTATGTCAGTACCTGGATAAGAATGAAGTGATTAAACAGAGTCAGCATGGGTTTGTAACTAATAAGTCATGTCAGACTAACTTAATTTCCTTCTATGATGGAATCACTGATTGGGTGGATCAAGGAAATGCTGTAGATATAGTATATCTTGACTTCAGCAAAGCATTTGACAAAGTATCTCATACAATCCTTATTGAAAAAATGTCTAAGTATGGAATGGACAAGGCAACTGTTAGGTGGATTCATAATTGTCTTAGTGATCGGACCCAAAGAGTGGTCGTAAATGGCTGCACATCCAGTTGGAAGAATGTCTCAAGTGGGGTACCACAGGGCTCTGTCCTGGGCCCTGTATTGTTCAACATCTTTATCAACGATTTAGATGAATGAATTGAGGGTAAACTGATTAAATTTGCTGATGACACAAAGCTAGGAGGGATAGCTAATACTAGAGAAGAGAGAGAGAGGATTCAAAAAGATATAAATAAACTGGAGAAGTGGGCAGCAACAAACAGAATGGTTTTTAACAGGGAAAAATGCAAAGTACTACATCAGGGCAATAAAAATGAAAAAAGCATATACAGAATGGGAGGAATAGGGCTAAGCAACAGCACATGTGAAAAAGACTTGGGCATACTAATAGATCACAGACTGAATATGAGTCAACAGTGTGATGCAGCAGCAAAAAAGGCAAATGCAATTCTAGGATGTATTAACAGAAGCATACAGTCTAGATCACGTGAAGTCATTATTTCCCTCTACTCCTCTTTGGTCAGACCTCATCTGGAATATTGTGTCCAGTTTTGGGCACCACATTTTAAAAAAGACATCAACAAACTGGAGCAAGTTCAGAAAAGAGCGACCAGAATGGTGACCGGTCTGCAAACCCTGTCTTATGAGGAAAGGTTGCAGGATTTGGGAATGTTTAGTTTGCAAAAGAGAAGACTGAGAGGAGACTTAATAGCTGTCTACAAATATCTAAAGGGCTGTCACATTGTAGAAGGATCAACTTTATTCTCATTCGCACAAGGAAAGACTAGAAGCAATGGGATGAAACTGAATGGGAGGAGACACAGATTAGATATTAGAAAAAACTTTTTGACAGTTAGAGTGATCAATGAGTGGAACAAGCTGCCACGAGAAGTGGTGAGTTCTCCTTCAATGGAAGTCTTCAAACAGAGGCTGGACAGACATCTGACTGGGATGATTTAGCGAATCCTGCTTTGAGCAGGGGGTTGGACCAGATGGCCCAGGAGGTCCCTTCCAACTCTACGATTCTATGATTCTATGATTCTATGAGTATGTGACCACATATAGTATGTAAATAAATCAAATCTAATAAGCATGTGTTAATTTTTATCCTACATATCTACAATTACTGACCAAAAAAGTAATCCTCAATTGCACAATCACAGTTAGGATATGTAGATTTAAAGTATAAAAAAAAATTGTTCTAGGTAAAAAAGGGACCACCTTACCATCTTCAATCTTTGTGGACCAGGTTTGCCAGCAGCCCCAACACCCATTTCGAGTGGGCTTCCTCGGGGTGTTACACAATTTCTATTACACACATAGGCATACATTTTGCAAGTTTAGGTGGCAAACAGCTGTGAGGACATATAGTTATAGGAGACAGAACACAGAGAGAATTACAGCCCCCCGAGGAAGCTCACGACAAACATGCGTTGGGGCTGCTGGCATAGCTGGTTCGACACAGGTCAAATATGATCTTTAAAAGTCCATTTCACTTATTGTCTGTATATCCTTATCTATACTAGCCTTAGTGGGCATATTTCCTGATCTATTACAGTGGATATATATTTATTGATTGTCATTTCAGGGATTTTAATTATAGTGGGAACAAATATGGAATACATGCCCTGGCACTTTATGTACTCCCTGATTTATTGTTGGTTTAAATAATAGGAACTATTTGAGTGGGAGACAGTGACATCGTGTATGACTTTTTTGCTGATTTTTTGAGGATCTTACGTTACCCTAGTCTGTTATTTGTTGTGGCGTTGCAGCCACAAAACCAGTATTTTTCTCTACTTTGCCTGTCTTAATATTGATGTCATGTATGTCAGCCTATTTTTGTAATTTTTTTGTGAGATACCTATATTGTGGACCTTTGCTCCATACTCATTGTAGAAATTAACCATTAAGGAGTGTCCATGTGGACTATAGATTTTGGACATTTACTCAAGGTCTTTGGCCATGATCGACACAATCTACATACAATGCTTTCAGTTCGGAAGATATTGATTATATACAGTATCTACCATTACTGACCGTGAAAGCGATCCTCAATTGCACAATCAGACTTCGGATATCTAGACTTAAAGTAGAAAAAATATAATTGCTTTAGGTAAACAAAGGGACCCACCATACCCATCTTCAACCTGTGTGGACCAGCTATACCAGCACCCAAAAACCCATTTCGTGTGAGCTTCCTCGGTGGGTGTTAGAGCTCCTGGCATAGCTGGTCCATATTTTAATATTTTATTCATTTTATGAAGAAACTGTTGTGGATCGCTAAAAAGGGATAATATTTTCACTTCTAGTTGAGAAACCATTGCTTCTCTACTTGTTCCTGCTCTTTACATATAAGGATACATTTTGCAGCGCTTAATATTATACAAGTGTATCTTCAATCTACAAATCTAAACAGCAAATATGTTGCTGTCTGCTCATCCGAAAACAAAGGCAATTTGTGAACAGGTTGTTAAAAAGCTATTGAATCTTCCTTTAGCAAAGAACAAACCTCTTTCTATCACACAAAACAGGGATATATTTTTCATCCATAACTTTGAAAAAGACACACATTCTTCTGTGTGCATCATCTGTGTATAAATACCTGCATCTTTCACAAAAATGGATAATTTTTTGACCATTTTTAAAAGTTAAGATAGCCTTTTTAGGCAGGTATCTATTAGCTCTCTGTGTCAAACAGTCTGTTGCCACTAGTTATGATCCATTTACGTGGTGAGGACATTTTGACTTTTCTAATGCAGTTTGCTTTTAAAGACGCACTCTCATCAAACTCTTTATCCTCTTAATATTTTTCAGTCAACATATCATATAGCACTATGTACTTACAATTGCTCATTTTGCATTTCTACTCAGCTAATTCTTCTGTTTTCTCTGCTCTATGTGGAAATAAGAAATGTCTTGTTTGTGCATTTATCACTCCCCTCTTCAACTCCTGACACAGCTCTTCCGCCCCTCACTCTGCCATAGGCTTCTGCAGTGATTCATGACATGTGCATAGAAATATAACCCCCTATTTCTACATAGAGCTTAGAAGGATTTAGCTAGTGGGGTTTTAATCACGTGATGTCAAATATCCAATGGAAAACAGAAGAAATAGCCGGGTAGAAAGACAAAATGAGCAATTGTAAGTACATGGTGTCATGTAATATAATGGCTGCAATATATTAGGAGGATAAAAATTTTGATGGGAGGCCTTCTTTAAGAGCATTAAAGCACTTCAAAACAGCCCTATAAGACCTTAAAGTTTTACCCATTTTTCTGATCAGTTAAAAGCTTAACAGTAATGGTGATTAATGGTAAATTTGACTTTCAGCAAGTCAAATTTTTGGAAATAATTTGTTGAACCTGGTGAATTTGAATTGCAAAATGTCCCATCTCTAAAATAAATATTATTTTCGTATTTTATAAATAATATATAGCTAAAGAAGAAACTGTAATAATAAATAATACATTTCTTCCTTTTTATTCATAATCTTCCTGAGAAAGAAATATTCACAGGAGGTAATGTCAGATTGTAGAAAGAGTCCTTCCCGGGCAAAAAATCGTTAGTTACTTTCAGAATTAATCATAACTTGGTTATGCAAGGTATGACAATTAACAGAAAGATGAGCATTAAAACTATGAAGAGAAAACATAATGCAAACCACGCAAATCCCTGAAGGACTCATAAAGTCACAATAAAGTTAGGAACAGTATTAAAATGTATAAATGCGCAGCCAGAGTCAGTCATTAACAGATCTTTTCAAACTCAATTATGCTAGTCTTATTGTATTGATGTAGTTACAGACTGACTGCTGCATGTTAATTTTTTCCATTTCTTTAAATGTAATCAATCTTTTATTTATATACTGCTTCCAGCTTTGTACATTACTAGGAAGGAATTAATAGAACTAGGAATTGCCTTCTACATACCATATAAAATGTTTCTGGGGTAGTATAACAAGCATACTGTGCATAACAGGGCCATCTACTAAATTTCATAGACAGGGTTGACCTTAATATGTACCGTAATCTACACAGTTACATTGGGCATATCAGCAGCTTTTAAAAAGTAAAATACAGAACACTTGACAACAAAGGCTTTTCAAGGGAGTTTCTCAACCCAAAATGACTGTTCAAACCAAGTGCAGGTGCTCGGTGCACACTTGGCATGACATTTAAGTGCATCTTCCCAACTTCTTGTTTTCCACCTTTCATTTGGATCAAATGAAAAAGAAAAAAAACAGCTCACCAGTAATTGAAAACAGGTGCGAGGAATTCTGTCCTGGTCAGACGTAGACAATCAATGGAGAAAAAAAAGCAATGTTCCAGCTCCTTTGGTAAAATTCTTTGGTAAAATTCTAACTCCTTTATTGGAAACATTTAAAAAAAAACATGTGGATGCTCCGGGAAGGATGAGAAGACAGGAGGTAACAAGCAACGCGTTTCAATCACCTTAGTGATCTTTGTCCGGTAAAGGATTTAGAATTTTACCAAAGGAGCTATCTTCAATTGGCCAGTTGCTGCCATTATAACCAATTAGCACCCCACTACTGTGCAAGGGGATGATGCAGTGATAGAAGATGGTCCCAATTGTTAAACAGTTTAGACGTCATGTTTGCAACTGACTGCAGCGTTTAAGCGGTTTTATACCCCAATTGGAGTCATCTGTGATTGTGGAAGTTGCAAGCAAGTGCAAGCAGAGCCTATTCCATACAATTGCGCCCAACATGTCACATACATGTATGCTAAGAATGGGGTTCAAGTTCTAGGTGGCATTTTTAAAAGTAAATGTTTATTTTTACAAAGTTTGGGTACTGGGATACAGTGGGGAAAAAAAGTATTTAGTCAGTCAGCAATAGTGCAAGTTCCACCACTTAAAAAGATGAGAGGCGTCTGTAATTTACATCATAGGTAGACCTCAACTATGGGAGACAAACTGAGAAAAAAAAATCCAGAAAATCACATTGTCTGTTTTTTTTTTTTCATTTTATTTGCATATTATGGTGGAAAATAAGTATTTGGTCAGAAACAAGCAATCAAGATTTCTGGCTCTCACAGACCTGTAACTTCTTCTTTAAGAGTCTCCTCTTTCCTCCACTCATTACCTGTAGTAATGGCACCTGTTTAAACTTGTTATCAGTATAAAAAGACACCTGTGCACACCCTCAAACAGTCTGACTCCAAACTCCACTATGGTGAAGACCAAAGAGCTGTCAAAGGACACCAGAAACAAAATTGTAGCCCTGCACCAGGCTGGGAAGACTGAATCTGCAATAGCCAACCAGCTTGGAGTGAAGAAATCAACTGTGGGAGCAATAATTAGAAAATGGAAGACATACAAGACCACTGATAATCTCCCTCGATCTGGTGCTCCACGCAAAATCCCACCCCGTGGGGTCAGAATGATCACAAGAACGGTGAGCAAAAATCCCAGAACCACACGGGGGGACCTAGTGAATGAACTGCAGAGAGCTGGGACCAATGTAACAAGGCCTACCATAAGTAACACACTACGCCACCATGGACTCAGATCCTGCAGTGCCAGACGTGTCCCAATGCTTAAGCCTGTACATGTCCGGGCCCGTCTGAAGTTTGCTAGAGAGCATTTGGATGATCCAGAGGAGTTTTGGGAGAATGTCCTATGGTCTGATGAAACCAAACTGGAACTGTTTGGTAGAAACACAACTTGTCGTGTTTGGAGGAAAAAGAATACTGAGTTGCATCCATCAAACACCATACCTACTGTAAAGCATGGTGATGGAAACATCATGCTTTGGGGCTGTTTCTCTGCAAAGGGGCCAGGACGACTGATCCGGGTACATGAAAGAATGAATGGGGCCATGTATCGTGAGATTTTGAGTGCAAACCTCCTTCCATCAGCAAGGGCATTGAAGATGAAATGTGGCTGGGTCTTTCAACATGACAATGATCCAAAGCACACCGCCAGGGCAATGAAGGAGTGGCTTCGTAAGAAGCATTTCAAGGTCCTGGAGTGGCCTAGCCAGTCTCCAGATCTCAACCCTATAGAAAACCTTTGGAGGGAGTTGAAAGTCCGTGTTGCCAAGCGAAAAGCCAAAAACATCACTGCTCTAGAGGAGATCTGCATGGAGGAATGGGCCAACATACCAACATACCAACAACAGTGTGTGGCAACCTTGTGAAGACTTACAGAAAACGTTTGACCTCTGTCATTGCCAACAAAGGATATATCACAAAGTATTGAGATGAAATTTTGTTTCTGACCAAATACTTATTTTCCACCATAATATGCAAATAAGATGAAAAAAAAAACAGACAATGTGATTTTCTGGATTTTTTTTTCTCAGTTTGTCTCCCATAGTTGAGGTCTACCTATGATGTAAATTACAGACGCCTCTCATCTTTTTAAGTGGTGGAACTTGCACTATTGCTGACTGACTAAATACTTTTTTTCCCCACTGTATATTATAATATTTTCATTTTTTTATTCTATACCTGATTTTATTTCTGAGCAAAAAATTACGGAGAACAAGATGAGTTTACCATATACAATGAAACTATTTATTATGAATCTATCCTTCAATTACATGAATATTAAAATTTATAATAAAATATTTTATAAGTCAATTTAATATGTATGGATATATATGATCCACAAGACTACGGGTCACATGCTACAAGCATAATAACAGTATAAAGCACTAACATTTCCCATTTCGTTAAGTCAATGGTGGTTAAAGAAGTTAATATAACAAGCAGCTGATATACTCAATATAAGGTGGCTACACAAGCCAGCCATGTAAATACAAGCTGTAATAGATGTCCTCAATTAATAGACCCCACCACGGCGACAATAGTAAATATATAGGCACATGTGCAAAAACCGCTGCATAAATAAAGAAAATAAAAGGTTAATTACCCATAATGATTGTTTGTGCTTTGGCAGCGTTCCCCAACGTGCGTTTTGCAAGATATCTTGTTGCTTCCTCAGGGGGCATGGCCTCCGAGTGGAAAAAGTGAGCTATAAGTACAGGACCTTCCGGGTCACATGACCACGGAAGAGCCAATAGCTTGTACTGTTCTCGCACATGCGCTCTGAAGCGCTGAAAAGGTCCTTCAGAAAGTAATCAGTCCACCTGATACATGCATGGCAGCAAGGAGGCGGGTGTCGCTAAACAGCACTATCCGCAGCCACAATGTGAAGTGGGATGAAAACGCAGGAGGGCCAAAGCACAAAAGAGGCGCATAGCAAAAATCATGTGAATAATAAAAGTACATAAATGTGAATGGCTAAATGTGAATATAAATGATAAAAAGAATGTGTAATATAGTGACTGTTTACACAACTGAATATACAGTGGGGAAAAAAAGTATTTAGTCAGTCAGCAATAGTGCAAGTTCCACCACTTAAAAAGATGAGAGGCGTCTGTAATTTACATCATAGGTAGACCTCAACTATGGGAGACAAACTGAGAAAAAAAATCCAGAAAATCAGATTGTCTGTTTTTTTTTTTCATCTTATTTGCATATTATGGTGGAAAATAAGTATTTGGTCAGAAACAAAATTTCATCTCAATACTTTGTGATATATCCTTTGTTGGCAATGACAGAGGTCAAACGTTTTCTGTAAGTCTTCACAAGGTTGCCACACACTGTTGTTGGTATGTTGGCCCATTCCTCCATGCAGATCTCCTCTAGAGCAGTGATGTTTTTGGCTTTTCGCTTGGCAACATGGACTTTCAACTCCCTCCAAAGGTTTTCTATAGGGTTGAGATCTGGAGACTGGCTAGGCCACTCCAGGACCTTGAAATGCTTCTTACGAAGCCACTCCTTCGTTGCCCTGGCGGTGTGCTTTGGATCATTGTCATGTTGAAAGACCCAGCCACGTTTCATCTTCAATGCCCTTGCTGATGGAAGGAGGTTTGCACTCAAAATCTCACGATACATGGCCCCATTCATTCTTTCATGTACCCGGATCAGTCGTCCTGGCCCCTTTGCAGAGAAACAGCCCCAAAGCATGATGTTTCCACCACCATGCTTTACAGTAGGTATGGTGTTTGATGGATGCAACTCAGTATTCTTTTTCCTCCAAACACGACAAGTTGTGTTTCTACCAAACAGTTCCAGTTTGGTTTCATCAGACCATAGGACATTCTCCCAAAACTCCTCTGGATCATCCAAATGCTCTCTAGCAAACTTCAGACGGGCCCGGACATGTACAGGCTTAAGCAGTGGGACACGTCTGGCACTGCAGGATCTGAGTCCATGGTGGCGTAGTGTGTTACTTATGGTAGGCCTTGTTACATTGGTCCCAGCTCTCTGCAGTTCATTCACTAGGTCCCCCCCCGCGTGGTTCTGGGATTTTTGCTCACCGTTCTTGTGATCATTCTGACCCCACGGGGTGGGATTTTGCGTGGAGCACCAGATCGAGGGAGATTATCAGTGGTCTTGTATGTCTTCCATTTTCTAATTATTGCTCCCACAGTTGATTTCTTCACTCCAAGCTGGTTGGCTATTGCAGATTCAGTCTTCCCAGCCTGGTGCAGGGCTACAATTTTGTTTCTGGTGTCCTTTGACAGCTCTTTGGTCTTCACCATAGTGGAGTTTGGAGTCAGACTGTTTGAGGGTGTGCACAGGTGTCTTTTTATACTGATAACAAGTTTAAACAGGTGCCATTACTACAGGTAATGAGTGGAGGAAAGAGGAGACTCTTAAAGAAGAAGTTACAGGTCTGTGAGAGCCAGAAATCTTGATTGCTTGTTTCTGACCAAATACTTATTTTCCACCATAATATGCAAATAAAATGAAAAAAAAACAGACAATGTGATTTTCTGGATTTTTTTTTTCTCAGTTTGTCTCCCATAGTTGAGGTCTACCTATGATGTAAATTACAGACGCCTCTCATCTTTTTAAGTGGTGGAACTTGCACTATTGCTGACTGACTAAATACTTTATTTCCCCACTGTAAGTGAAAATGCAAATAAAGTGAAAATAATCATAATTATAATATATAAATATCAGTGATGAACATGAAACACATTGCACAGAAGTACGAAGAATACCATCAATAACAATTGATGCAAAATATACCAAAATGTGCATAGTGCATAAAAATACAATTAATAGAATAATATAGTGAATAATACCAACATATATCATATTAAAACTAAAACACACTATGTCAATCATCAGTCCTGTGCAAAAGTGCATGTTAATTCATGCACATATACAAGTACAAATATACATATTGCGATTACATGTGTAAAAGTATACATTCACAATACGTACATACGAGTGCTAAGGGTGGTTTCACATTAGCGCTTTTTAAGCGCACGCACGGCCGGGGTAGCTCCGCCCCCGAGCCGGCTCTCTGCCCGGCGTGCCCGCCCCTTGCTTGTAGCGCCGCCTCCTAGCGCACAGCGGCGCCTGCGATCGGCGCACCCTATCTTTAGCATAGGGTGCGCAGATCGTGCGCAGGCCGTGCGCTATTTGCGCTTTGACCTGCGCTGCGCACTTTTGACGGTGCGCCGTGCGCGCCAAAATCCGAAAAGTTTGATTTTGGCGCGCACGGCGCACCGTCAAAAGTGCGCAGTGCAGGTCAAAGCGCAACTAGCGCACGGCCTGCGCACGATCTGCGCACCCTATGCTAAAGATAGGGTGCGCCGATCGCAGGCGGCGCTGTGCGCTAGGAGGCGGCGCTACAAGCAAGGGGCGGGCATGCCAGCAGAGAGCCGGCTCGGGGGCGGAGCTACGCCCGGCCGTGCGTGCGCTTAAAAAGCGCTAATGTGAAACCACCCTTAGTGACATGTTTTATGTAAAGAATTAACCAGCAAAAACATACATACATAAATTACATGGGTTGACAATAAATCGTATACATTAAAAATTACGCATGTATGTGTGCAAAAATATATGTTTTCAAACTGTCACAGTCCAGATCACAATATTTCTTTTCTTCACTTATTTAGATCCTGTGATAAAAAAGATCTTCATGGAATCATGTCTTTCCAAAGAACATTAGGCCCAATAGAATCCATCATTCACCATCATGTATACATATCAAAAGGCATATAACAATATCTAAAAAAACAAAACAAGACAAAAATTAATAAAAACATAATAAAAACATAGAGACCAACAAAAAAATTGAGTAATTCAGCTGCTTGTTATATTATCTTCTTTAACCACCATTGACTTAATGAAATGGGAAATGTTAGTGCTTTATACCGTTATTATGCTTGTAGCATGTGACCCGTAGTCTTGTGGATCATGTATATCCATACATATTAAATTGACTTATAAAATATTTTATTATAAATATTAATATTCATGTAATTGAAGGATTGATTCATAATAAATATTTTCATTGTATATGGTAAACTCATCTTGTTCTCCGTAATTTTTTGCTCAGTAATTTTGAGTTTGTATACGTGAAATTTTGTTATTTTTGTGCTGGTGCCTCTTATGCTCTGATTTTTTTTCTGTTTGACAAAAGTGAACATATTATTGAAGCCCCTGGCTGCAAAAGAGCTAAAGCACTCAAATATAAAACTGCAAGTATATATATATATATATATATATATATATATATATATATATATATATATATATATATATACGAATATATATATATATTATCATTATGCAAAATGTAACTAAAGCAGCTAAAGCTTTTGGTACAGGACAGCACGGTAGCTCAGTGGTAAGCTTTAGAGCGCTTGGGTCCTCGGTTCAAATCCCACCAAGGACATCTTCAAAGAGTAAAACTAGAGGGAAACTGTTATGAACAGGTCACCGAGGAGGATGGCAGGAATAGGCTAGGCCACCAGGAAACCAGAAAGGTTGGTCACTTAGCGAATTGCAGACCCCTAATCCTAACAACACAACTAACAGTAGCCGTGGAGTGTACCTACAATGCCCTAGATGCCGCAACACAACTGGAGAACTAACTAGGCCTAAAACAAGAAAGGTGAAATCTAAATTGCCCCGGAGTAGAACCCCAAAGAAATAGATAGCCCCCTAACATATATTGTCAGTGAGACCAGATAAGGGACAAACACAGGCAGAAAATAGACTGAGCAAATGATGAGGCCCAAACTGTCTAGATAGGATAGGAAAGGAAAGACACTGTCTGCAATCACGCTAAAACCCTAAAAAATCCAACACGTCTGATGTACAAAAAAACACTGAGGTCTCACGACCTCTCCCCCACTATATCAGCATTCTGGTGTAAACTGGCAGCAAAGCAAAAGAGACTATTATAACAGGGGACTGAACAAACTGACACAAGCTGTAACATATGGAGCGGGGTCCAGCACAGCCCCAGCAGAGAGCACGCTGAACCCGCACAGCATAGCAGAAAGAGGCAAAACGAGAAGCAAAGGATTAGCAAATGATCAACTTAGCTGAAAAATGCAGGATCAGGAGACAGCAGATCTCAAGTTGCACAGGAAGAACTAATCAACAGCAACAATTGAGGGAAGCCTGCTCACTTAAATACTCCCAATCAGTAACCCCAGATTTCCAATCATCATCGTCAGGTGGCAGACCTCTGTCAATCCGGCCAGCTCCACTACCCTCAGTAACCACCAGAGGGAGCCCCGACTCAGAAGTTAGAGAATTCACAACATGTAACTATAACAACGGTTGGGTCTGTCGATAGGGAGTGGGGGAGTGGACACCTCCTCTACTCACCTGAGAATGTGCCCTGATCTCACTATCGTCCCTGTACGGGTTATTTCACCCCATCGCCGAGCAGGAGACCTAATCCCTCACTTGCTCTGCTCTTATCCCTAAGTAGTGAATTGGCAGGTGAGAGCACTGGTCCCACCACTGCACTGACACAACAAAAGGAATGAAAAGACAGACACCAAAAGGGACACCGTAACAAAAAATGCAACACTTAGCTTTCTGCTGCAAAGCACCGCACAGCAGGATAAAGATGCCAGATCAGCGAACTCAGCAAAGCACCACTGCACCCAGCCAGCTCCTTCTGCCAGCACAGTCACTGCAGATTCCTCTAACACCAACAGTCAGCTGATGAATCAGGTGACCACTTGAACAGGTGACCTCTTGAAGGATGGTGGGAGTGGTCACCACCCACCTCAGCTGACCCAGCAGCAATGCAATACACCAGCAGGCCTGCTGGGAAAACCTGACATTAACCCCCAATGGCCTGAAAGGAAAAAGATTTAAGTTAAAGAAACCAGATCGGCCACAAATCCAAAAACGGATCGTAAGAGTACCCCCCTTTCAATGAGGGGGCCTCTGGACCCTCAACACCGGACCTCGCCAGAAAACAACCTATGGTGAGGATGCCTCGATCCACCAGATTTCACCTCTGTAGTCACCTGATTCTCAGGTTTATGGTAAACGCAGCCCGATGGAGATGACAACATCGGCTCTGGAGGCCCAACAAATCTTCAGAGCGCTGACCTGGGGAATGAGTTGTATACATGCATAACCAGGGGTAACTCCAACTGGAAAGCCCATGACACCTGATATGGCCCGATAACCATGGATCTCCAGACGCCAGAAACACCTTTCCACCAAATGTTTTTGACGGACACCCACACATACTCATCCACACATAGGTCCGGACCTGAACTTTTATTGCCACGCATACGTTTGCCACTAGATGGTGTACTCTTTGAGGAACCAACAACAGAAGAGTCCCCCTGTGTCACCACACTCACACCCCCACTATGCACAGAGGGAACCACCACCCTCCCCTGACCCCTCCTCCTAAGAGGGCTCTGACACTCAGGGCTAGCATATGGTGAGGGTTGAGTCTTGCCCCTACTCCCTGGCAGCACCTCTGCTGCCCCCTCCGAAGAAGAAGGTGTAGGCTGTAGAAAGATGGCAGAGAGAGTAGCTTCTGGGCGTGACCCTCTCACGACTGATCCCAGCTGACTACTTTCCTGGACCACCAATCAATGACCGGGTTGGGTTTTTTCAACCAAAGGAGGCCTAAAACGATGGGAGTTGGCATTCCCCCCAAGACATAGCATGGCAGGGACTCTTCATGATAACGAATCCCTATATGCAGGTGTATATCATCTATGACTTGGGTCACCCCCCTGGCTGAGTGGGACACAGTCAATGGCCAGGACGCTTAGGGGTCTCGCTAGTGTCCTACTCCTCAGGCCATGGGTCTGGACAAAGTGAGCAACCACCAGATTGACTCCTGCTCCACTGTCCACAAGCACCGGTATACAAAAGTATTGACACCCCTGCAATTCTGTCAGATAATACTCAGTTTCTTCCTGAAAAAGATTGCAAACACAAATTCTTTGGTATTATTATCTTCATTTAATTTGTCTTAAATTATAAAACACAAAAGAGAATGAAGCAAAAAGCAAAACATTGATCGTTTCACACAAAACTCCAAAAATGGGCCAGACAAAAGTATTGGCACCCTCAGCCTAATACTTGGTTGCACAACCTTTAGCCAAAATAACTGCAACCAACCGCTTCCAGTAACCATCAATGAGTTTCTTACAATGCTCTGCTGGAATTTTAGACCATTGTTTTTTGGCAAACTGCTCCAGGTCCCTGATATTTGAAGGGTGCCTTCTCCAAACTGCCATTTTTAGATCTCTCCACAGGTGTTCTATGGGATTCATATCTGAACTCATTGCTGGCCACCTTAGAAGTCTCCAGTGCTTTCTCTCAAACCATTTTCTAGTGCTTTTTGAAGTGTGTTTTGTGTCATTGTCCTGCTGGAAGACCCATGACCTCTGAGGGAGACCCAGCTTTCTCACACTGGGTCCTACATTATGCTGCAAAATTTTTTGGTAGTCTTCAGACTTCATAAAGCCATGCACAAGGTCAAGCAGTCCAGTGCCAGAGGCAGCAAAGCAACCCCGAAACATCAGGGAACCTCCGCCATCTTTGACTGTAGGGACCGTGTTCTTTTCTTTGAATGCCTCTTTTTTTTCTCCTGTAAACTCTATGTTGATGCCTTTGCCCAAAAAGCTCTACTTTTGTCTCATCTGACCAGAGAACATTCTTTCAAAACGTTTTAGGCTTTTTCAGGCAAGTTTTGGCAAACTCCAGCCTGGCTTTTTTATGTCTCGGGGTAAGAAGTGGGGTCTTCCTGGGTCTCCTACCATACAGTCCCTTTTCATTCAGATGCCGACGGATAGTACGGGTTGACAATGTTGCACACTCGGACTGCAGGGCAGCTTGAACTTGTTTGGATGTTAGTCGAGGTTCTTTATCCAACATCCGCACAATCTTGTGACAAATTAAATGAAGATAATAATACCAAAGAATTTGTGTTTGCAATCATTTTCAGGAAGAAACTGAGTATTATCTGACAGAATTGCAGGGGTGTCAATACTTTTGGCCGCAACTGTATTCTCAGTTAACCCACCAACCACCACTTCTGCACATAAGGTACAATGAAAAGACAATATGGAGGAAATATACACACCCTAGTTGCCTCCCTCCACACCCCCAGGGGGACGCGGCTTTTTAGATAGAGCAGGTATTTTGGTGTAAGCTGGGCAGACATTGATAAAATGACCAGTCTGCCCACACTAAAACATGCCCCCACACCACGGCGAACAGCAGGCAACCACATTTCGGAACCAACTCCTCCCAACTGCATGGGTTCATCCACCTGCTCAGGTGTGTCCTCCTGCCTAGCAAAGATAACAGGGGGCACATTTGGTGTGTGCCTCTCCCTCAAGCGTCTATTCACCTGGATGGCAAGGGACATGGCAGTCTCCAATGACCTGGGGGCAGCGTACTGCACAAGAATCCTGCAACCTTGGGGACAGACCCTGATTAAAATGGCTCCTAAGGGCAAGATCATTCCACTGTGTATCAGTGGCCCACCTCCTGAACTCTGACCAGTACTCCTCAGCCGGCTGGCCCCCTTGCTTGATTTTACGTAGTAGGGATTCTGCCAGGATCCCCATACACAAGCGCCAATGCCACAAAAAACTCATCCACTGACCGTAAAGATGGAGAACCAGTCGTCAGGGAGAAAGCCCAGGGATGGGCATCACCCTTGACAAGGGAGACTATAATCCCCACACACTGTTCCTCATTCCCTGATGAACGAGGGCGGACCCTGAAATATAATTTACAGGCCTCCTTAATACTACAAACTTATCTCTCCCTCCAGAGAACCGGTCAGGGAGAGATATTTTGGGTTCTGGTTGAGCCTGCAACTGAGCCGAGGACCAGAACCCCATCAACTACTGCAGCTGCTGCACCACCACACCACACAGCACCTTGAGCTCATTGGTGAGGGTCTGAAGCAGTTGAGCAAAGGCCTGCATCTGAGCCATGGCTCACCAGAAAAAAAAATGTACAGTCGGTGTTAATGTCACGGAGTTACTGACCCAGTGTGACACGACCCAATGGTTGGTCGGTCACCAAACAACGCAACACACCAGGGATCACCAGGGAAACTATAACAATGGTGGGCCCTGTCAATAGGGAATGGGGAAATGGACGCCTTCTGCACTCACCTGAGGATATGCCCTGATCTCTCTATCGTCCCTATACGGGCTATTTCACCCCATCGCTGAGCAGGATACTTAATCCCTCACTTGCCCTGCTCTTATCCCTAAGTAGGCAACTGGCAGGTGAGAGCACTGTTCCCACCGCTGCACTAATACAACAAAAGGAATGAAAAGACAGACACCAAAAGGGACAACGTAACAAAAAATGCAACACTTAGCTTTCTGCTGCAAAGCACTGCACAGCAGGATAAAGATGCCAGATCAGCTAACTCAACAAATCACCATTGCACCCAGCCAGCTCCTTCCTCCAGCTCAGTCACTGCAGATTCCACCAACACCGACAGTCAGCTGATGCATCAGGTGACCTCTTGAAGGATGGTGGAAGTGGTCACCACCCGCCTCAGCTGACCCAGCAGCATTGCAATACACCGGCAGGCCAGTGGGGGAAAAACTGACATTAACCCCCGATGGCCTGACAGGAAAAGAGTTTTAAGTTAAAGAAAGCAGATGTGTCACAAATCCAAAAATGGATCGTAACACTCCGTATTTGCGTGGGATTCTTCTGGGTTCTCTGGCTTCCAGCCATACTCCAAAGACATATCTTAGACTATGAGCCCTAATGGGGCAGTGATGGTGATTTTTGTGAAGCGCTGTGGAATTTATGGTGCAATATAAGCGAGATAAATAAATGAATAATACTGCTTTGGTAGGTTTGCTTACTTCTCCAAAATTTGACTTATATAAATTAAGCAAACAATTACAGCTCCAACACACAAAAAACTGCAATGTAATTAAATACTTCTAAAAAAAAATACCATGCGCATCAAACCTTTCTATTAAAGTATAAAACAATCTTTGTGATTTGTTTTACTTTGTAATTTTTAAATCATGTGTTGTAAGGCATATTCCAAGGTTTATAAAAATGTCTATACAAGTAGACAGAAAAAAAATTCACAACCAGAGCATTATGAATATATCTATATGACTATCAATATGAAAGAGGAACATACAAAATCCAGGCAGATATTGTTCCAGGTGGGATCTGAATCAAGGATCTGAGTAAATAAATTCAAGCGGAATTGAATTGTATTAGAATTTTTCCAAAATAAGTCTTCACAAAGATGAAAATTTTTCATAACTCTACCTTTGGCGCATATTCAGCAAGATAGCGGCTGCAGGCCACCATTTTTCTTAACCTTAAAGGGCCATTAGAAGGTTAACAATTAAAAAAAACTTGATACCTTACTGCTCACCTCTCCAGCTCTTCTGCTCCTCACTGTCACCCATCCAGTCATCATTGCATCTTCTTATCACCACCTGTCGATATGAAATCCCTGTGCAATGTCACTGTGCTTGTATTTTTTTTCCCGCTTTTTTCCAATATATTGTATGTTAAAATGAATGGTGTCATTCAAAACTCCTATTTGTCAAGCAAAAATCAAGCCCTCATATGCGTATGTTGAAGACAAAATAAAAAAGGCCATAGCTCTTGGAGCAAAGAGAGGAAAAGGCAAGAGGAGTATGTCACTTAAGGAGCTGTTACTAGATCACAACTGTCCAGTTTTTATTAGTAGCAGAGTGTATCTTCTGAGAATCCACCGGTATACATAAGAGAACTTCACTGAGCAAGTTATCTTGAGTAAACAGTATTTACTTCATATGGGTAAACATGAGATAAGACAATTCAGTAGCACACAGCCTGACCCCGTGCTGCTGGCATAATACACTCAAAAGCGAAAGTAAAAGTATCAACAACAAGAGAGCTTCTCTCCCCACAATACAGCAAACATATAACTTCACACTATCGCCATCTGCTGTCAGGCTAGTGTAAAGTCCTCCTTTAGATAAACAATAAGTTCATTTCTTTTGCATATGCCAACAACCTTTCTCAACAGTAAGGACTTATTCAATGAAACCCAACTTTTTTATTAGTCTCTGGTGTTTATCAGCATTCAACGCCTTCGTGAAGATGTCTGCAGTCATTTCTTCAGTAGGACAATATTCTAACTTCAAGACGCCTTGTTCCTGATGATCGCTCAAGAAATGATACTTCACATCAATATGCTTCGTTCTTGGATTGACTCTTTCCATCTGAGCAAGAACAAGACATAGTAACATAGTAACATAGTTATTAAGGTTGAAGGGAGACTTTAAGTCCATCTAGTCCAACCCATATCCTGTCCTAACCTCCCTAACATGTTGATCCAGAGGAAGGCAAAAAAAAACCCATGTGGCAAACAGTAAGCTTCACATTGGGGAAAAAAATTCCTTCCTGACTCCACATACGGCAATCAGACTAGCTCCCTGGATCAACGCAATATTAAGGAAACTAGTGTATATACCCTGTAATATTATACTTTTCAAGAAAGGCATCCAGTCCCTTCTTAAATTTTAGTAGTGAATCACTCATTACAACATCATATGGCACAGAGTTCCATAGTCTCACTGCTCTTACAGTAAAGAATCCGCGTCTGTGAGTATGCTTAAACCTTCTTTCCTCCAGACGTAGAGGATGCCCCCTTGTCCCCGTCACAGGTCTAAGAGTAAAAAGATCATTAGAAAGGTCTTTGTACTGTCCCCGCATATATTTATACATTGTAATAAGATCAGCCTTAAGCCTTCGATTCTCCAAACTAAATAACCCCAAGTGTAATAACCTGTCTTGGTATTGCAGACTCCCTAGTTCCCTAATAGCCTTGGTCGCTCTTCTCTGCACCTGCTCCAGTTCAGCTATGTCTTTCTTATACACCGGAGACCAGAACTGTACACAGTATTCTAAGTGTGGTTGCACTAGTGACTTATATAGAGTTAAAATTATGTTCTCCTCATGAGTATCTATGCCTCTTTTAATGCATCCCATTATTTTATTTGCCTTTGCAGCAGCTGCCTGACACTGGCCACTAAATGTGAGTTTGTCGTCCACCCATACACCCAGATCTTTTTCAGTGACAGTTTTGCCCAGTGTTTTACTATTAAGCACATAATTATACATCTTATTCGTTCTACCCAAGTGCATGACCTTACATTTATCCCCATTAAAGCTCATTTGCCATTTATCAGCCCAAGCTTCTAGTTTACATAAATCCTCCTGTAATATAAAATTGTCCTCCTCTGTATTGATTACCCTGCAGAGTTTAGTGTCATCTGCAAATATTGAAATTCTACTCTCTATGCCCCCTACAAGGTCATTAATAAATAGTTTGCATTGGAGACTTTACTGTTTTTGCATCCTTCAATCCTTCAATCCAAATATTTCTGCTATGTCTTTAATCATGTGATTTTGATTCAGTAGGAAACTTCCGTCTTCTCTTTCTATTTGTATTCCTAGGTACTGTTTCACATTTCCCAAGTCTTTAATTTCGAAATGTCACTTCAGGGTTTTTAGAATGTTTTCTTTATCCCTTTCTTGTTCAGAACAAGTCAAAATGTCGTCTACATATATGAGTACATAAATCCATCTATTCATCAGCCTTTTTGTGAACAAGCATGGATCAGCTTTGCTTCTTTGAAATTTTTCATTTGTGAGCACTTCCGTGATTTTGTCATTCCACGCTTTAGCTGCTTGCTTTAAACCATATATGCCTTTCTGTAATTTGCAAACTTTGTTTGGGTTTCTTTCATCTTTGAATCCTGGAGGTTGTTCCATGTAAATGTCTTCTGTTAAATCTCCATTCAAAAATGCTGGCTTTACATCCAGATGTATCAGTTCCATCTGTTTCATTGCTGCAAGTAAAGTTCTAATTGTAGTATGTTTGACAACTGGAGCAAATGTCTCATCATAGTCTTCTCCATATTTTTGAGAATACCCTTTAGCTATGAGTCTTGCTTTGTATCTTTTAGGGTTGCCATCTGTTTGGTATTTTACTTTAAAAATCCATTTACATCCTATGGCTTCTCTTACTTCTGGTAAATCTGTCAATGTCCACGTATTTGAGTCATGCATGGATTTCATTTCTGTTTCTGTTGCTTCTAACCATTTATTAGCTCCTTCTTTAGGGAGTTTAGATATGTCTTCCCAAGAAGTAGGTACATAAATTTTACTTGTGCTTGTCTTGTACGAGAGACGTTTTGGTGGTTTACCTTTGTTTTCTCTCATTGAACATCTTGGTTCTGTGTCTGTTTGTAGTTGTATTTCTTCTTTTTCAGTATTCTGTTCTTCATCAATTTCAACTACTTTTTCATCACATACCTCTTCAGCTATGTCACTGCTGTTTTTCTCATTTTTTGTTTCCAGTGAAATCATAGTGTCTTCATTTAGAGCCTCAATGAATATCACACTGTTACTCACCATGACTCTGTTTTGGGATCTAGGATTCTGTATCCCTTGCAATTTTCACTATATCCAACAAATATTCCCTCCATGGATCTGTTTTGAAGCTTGAAGTTTTTCTCTTGGAATGAATATAAAAACTTTACATTCAAAAACTTTTAAATGATTGACACTTGGTTTCAAACCTTGCCAAGGTTCATATTTAGTTTTCTTCAGTTTTCTGGAAAAAAAAAGTCTGTTCTGTAGATATGTAGCTGTCACTGTTGCCTCACCCCAATATTTCTCTGGTTGCTTGGAATCTGTCAGCATACATCTCATCATTTCTGTCGGAGTTCTGTTTTTCCTTTCTGCTGCTCCATTTTGTTCACGTGTATATGGAACAGTCTTTTGGTGTTCTATTCCATTCTGTCTTAAGTAGTTTTCTATTTTGTGACCTGTAAATTCACCTCCATTATCACTTCTGATGACAATTGGCTTCCTTTGAAATTTGTTCTCGACCTTGTAACGTAGTCTACAAGTTTATCAAAAACTTCACTTTTGTTCTTAATTAAGTATGTGACTGTGTATCTTGAGCAGTCATCTGTGAAAGTCACCATGAATCTATTTCCTCCTGATGTAGTCACTTTCATGGGTCCACATACATCAGTATGCACCAAATCAAGTGGTCTTTTGCTTTTCATCTCACTTTCTTTTGATAGAATGAAGAATAGATATTCTTGTGGCTTTAGATTTTATACAACATTCACATCTTGCGGTAATTGAGCAATCTGATATCTTTAGATCTTTTGTCAATTCTTTTCTTTGTAGTTCCCTTATACTGTTAGTGTGTCTGTGTCCTAGACGTCTACGCTACACGTGAATACAGTTCTTGTGATCATGTGTACATACCTTCATCTGTTCCTTTGATGTGTCAAGATGATATAATTGTTCATCTGCCTTGACATTAGTTATCACCTTGTTTCCTGCTAGAATTGCACACTCATTATCTTTGAATTTTACAGTGAGTCCATTGGCTGTTAAACGCTTCACAGATAATCCGCCTTCCAATTTTGGAACATACAACACATTGTGTACAAGTATCTTTGAATCTTGTCCAAACTTGTTTGAACAGTTTAGCATACCTTGTCTGATACCTTCTGTGGTTATTTTGCTTCCATCTGCAAGATAAATGGCTTCTTTCTTATCTAAATCAAGATCAGTGAAGAAATTCTTGTCACTTGTATGACTCCTTGCTCCTGAATCAATAAACTAACCAAGTGATGATTTCTTGGCTGTTACTTTAAATGTGCCATTCCAATTATTTTCACATAAATCAGAAATTATGTTTTTTACTTTCTGTGTATGCTCTTTATGCTGTAATTTTTGTTGATCTGCTTTCCATATACTACAGTTTTTCTTTAAATGACCTTTTTCTTACATCTGAAACATTCTCTTGTCTCTTTATTATAGGGTTTTTTAAATTCTGTAGCTTTAAGAGCGTTTCCACTGTCCTTATCTGTAGAAGAATCATTTGTTTGTTCTTTTCTTCTAATATTCATCTATGAGGCTGGTCTTCACAAATTCTAATGTGATGTCTTTTTCTGGTCTTGTCTCTAGTGCATTTATTAAAACTGTATACGAATCTGGTAAATTGCACAATAATATTGCTGTTACATGACTTTCTTTAATGTCTTCACCAATAGACCTTAGCTGTGAAATTACTTCCATCATTGAGAATATGTGATTCTGCATGTTGTCATTTGCACTCAATCTCATACTGTAAAGCTTTCTTAATAGAAATAACTTGTGATGTAAACTGGATTTTTCATTAAGTTTTTTCAATGTGTCCCACATTCTTTTCGCTGTTTCTTGATTTCTTATGTCTATTAATTGAGCATCATCCACTAATAAGCTAATGGTGGCTCTCACTTCTCTATTCTTTCTATCCCATGTCTGATTATCATCAGGTCTATCTGTAATGATTACTTCCCATAAATCGTCCTTAGATAACATCTCTACTTTGAATTTCCATAACTGATCATTTTCACTGTTCAGCTTAGCTACTGTGAGTTTCAGCTCAGTGTTGCACATCATTTTTGTATAGCCTTACTTGTTTTAGAGATGTAGTGAAGATATTCTTTCTTCTTTCTTCTTGAGAGTTCCTGTATATCCTGTGTGTGGTGATTATCTGTAATTATCTCCAGTGTGCGGTCCTCCAGTTCCTGGAACATAAATTCCTTTGTCCCTCTGTATCTGGATTTTTTTTTTTAACTCCTTATGTTTACAGAGCTTATCTGCTTCTCCGATGTCTGAGGATATTGCTTGGAGTTTTCACTGCATCTGGGATTCTGTGTTCTGGGCTCAATCTGCAGCAGAGTGTATCTTCTGAGAATCCACTGGTAAATATAAGAGAACTTCACTGAGCAAGTTATCTTGAGTAAACAGTATTTACTTCATATGGGTAAAAATGAGATAAGAGAATTCAGTAGCACACAGCCCGGCCCTGTGCTGCTGGCATAATACACTCAAAAGCGAAAGTAAAAGTAACAACAGCAAGAGAGCTTCCCTCCCCACAATACAGCAAACATATAACTTCACACTATCGCCATCTGCTGTCAGGCTAGTGTAAAGTCCTCCTTTAAATAAACAATAAGTCCATTTCTGTATCATATGCCAACATTACACTTATTTCATTCCCATTGTTCCACTGAGTATTCAGTTTCGTGTTTTTCAGAAATCTGCCATACGGTACCATAGATATGGGCCTCTTTATTTGGTGCTAATTTTTGTGGCCCTTCCCAATGGGGCACAGCTCACTGGGTAATAATACTGAGCAGCCTTAAGACATGCCCTCAGAGAAACCTGTCAACAACATCCTGTTGTAAAAAACACAAATTAGCACTAAATCTAAAAGCCCAGTATGGAACCGTATGGCGGATTTAAGAAAACAAAAGAGAGAATACTCAGGGAACCAGTGGGAATAAAACAACAGGTTTCTTTAGATCTGGTGACAGGTCCTTTTAAGGCCTCTTTCACACATCAGTTTTTTGCCGTCAGGCGCGATCCGGCTTTTTTTTGTAAAACCGGATCCAGCGAAATGCAATGCCGGATCCAGTTTTTCCCCATTGACTTGCATTAGCGCCGGATCGCGCCGGATGGCATTGCGTTTCATCCGTTTTTTGCCGGATCCGGCTACTTGTCTCATTCCGGCGTCTGGAAAAAACGGCTACTGTAATGTTTTTTGTCTCCGGCGAAAAAGCCGGAAACGCCGGATCCGAAGCTTCCGGCTTTTTGCCACAATGAAAGTCTATGGGCGCCGGAATGCGCCGGATCCAGAAAAAGACGGATCCAGCCACCGGATCCGTTTTTTTAAGTCTGCGCATGCTCAGATCCAATTGGTCAGCCCCCAGGAAACAGATATAACCTGCTAGACGGATCTAGCAGAAAAACGGATCCGTTTCTACAGTTCTCCAAAATTTATGCCGGATCCGTTTTTTCTAAAAATAGCCGGATCCTGCCTGATGGCAAAAAACTGATGTGTGAAAGTAGCCTTACCCCTTCACCCCCAAACCAGTTTTCACCTTTCCGAACAGTCCAATTTTTACAATTCTGACCATTGTCACTTTATGAGGTAATAACTCTGGAACGCTTCAACGTTTCCCACAGATTCTCAGTCTTTTTTTTGTGACATATTGTACTTCATGATAGTGGTAAAATTTGTTTGCTATGACTTGTATTTATTTGTGAAAATATTGGAAATTTGGCAAAAATTTGGGAAATTTTGCACTTTTCAAACTTTTATGCCCTTAAATCAGAGAGTTATATCACACAAACTAACAAAGAAAAGGGAATCTGTCATTAGTCTTTTGCCTCCTAATCTCAGAGAAAAATATCGAAGAGAAAGAGACCCTTATTACAGCAACATGTTGCTTGGTGTAATTTTGATATAATCTTCTGCTAATAAAACAATGATTTCTCATTAGAGCATTAGTAAACCTGCTGCCTTGTAGTCCTACATATTTATGACCACAGTATAACACCAACCCCACCACTGATTGGCAGCTTGCTGCCTATGCACAGTGTACACAGAAAGCTGGCAATCAGTGATAGAGGCAGGGTTACACAGAGCTCAACATTCAGAGAACTGCTAGATCTGCATCAGATAACACAATGATTTTATCAATACGGATGGGGAACTTTGTGTGAATTGCTGGACTACAGTGGATCTGCTTGGGAACTGTTTTTCTAATAAAGGGGTGAATGAGGGACAGTGTCTTGTTTTGATGTTTAGGTAACAAGAACAGTGAGTCACCAGAGAAACATGTAATGACATGCTGATGTAGTCACCTAACCACTGCAGACAATCATAGACCCCAGCAGTCCTGTGATGAAATTGGAGATGACATTACTTCTTGAAATGGAGCCACTGGCGCTGAGACACCATATAAGAATGGCACAGTTTGGTATTTTCACAGTATCCAAGACCCTTGGCGAGATTATATTTAAAAAATGCTACAACTTTATTTTCCAAAGGGCCATATAATACTTGAAACTTACAAAAATTTCCCAGCATATACTAGATACATAAAGTATATTCCTTATGCTTTTATTCCTACGTTCATTAGAGCTAGATCCTCAAAGTTCATTTTCAGGTTGCAATTATGGATGATAAAATTAATCTGCATGTAGAAGGCTGACAACCAATCAGAATTTTTTTATGCAGTTTGGAGAATCATTATTAAATAAAATGTTTACAATCTGTGTAGCAAGTTGCATTGTATGCACAGATGTTGTTCCACATAGGGTCTGCTATTAAAAGACTTTAGCAATAGAATTTTGCTTTTATTATATTTATTCTTTCATATTCAACATATGCTCAGATTAAGGCTATGTGCGCACATTGCGTATTTGTTTGCAGAAATTTCTGTAAGATTTCTGCATCTCTTGGCAGAAAAATGCAGCGGAAAATAAGCATGTTTTTTGTGCATTTTAGATGCTTTTTGTCATGCGTTTTTGTAAATCCATAGAGCTAAATAAAGATATATTATAAAAAAAAAGAATTGTGATGTCATTTTCTTTCTCAGCCTCTTCTTTTTCATTCTCTTCATTCTCCATTGAAGACCATAATGCCATTACATACTATATTCAAATATAAGTGAATATGTATATATATATATATATATATATATACACTCACTGGCCACTTTATTAGGTACACCTGTCCAACTGTGTGTTAAGACTTAATTTCTAATCAGCCAATCACATGGCGGCAACTCAGTGCATTTAGGCATGTAGACATGGTCAAGACAATCTCCTGCAGTTCAAACCGAGCATCAGTATGGGGAAGAAAGGTGATTTGAGTGCCTTTGAACGTGGCATGATTGTTGGTGCCAGAAGGGCTGGTCTGAGTATTTCAGAAACTGCTGATCTACTGGGATTTTCACGCACAACCATCTCTAGGGTTTACAGAGAATGGTCCGAAAAAGAAAAAAAATCCAGTGAGCGGCAGTTCTGTGGCCGGAAATGCCTTGTTGATGCCAGAGGTCAGAGGAGAATGGGCAGACTGGTTCGAGCTGATAGAAAGGCAACAGTGACTCAAATTGCCACCCGTTACAACCAAGGTAGGCAGAAGAGCATCTCTGAACGCACAGTGCGTCGAACTTTGAGGCAGATGGGCTACAGCAGCAGATGACCACACTGGGTACCACTCCTCTCAGCTAAGAACAGGAAACTGAGGCTACAATTTGCACAAGCTCATCGAAATTGGACAGTAGAAGATTGGAAAAACGTTGCCTGGTCTGATGAGTCTCGATTTCTGCTGCGACATTCGGATGGTAGGGTCAGAATTTGGCGTAAACAACATGAAAGCATGGATCCATCCTGCCTTGTATCAACGGTTCAGGCTGGTGGTGGTGGTGTCATGGTGTGGGGAATTTTTTCTTGGCACTCTTTGGGCCCCTTGGTACCAATTGAGCATCGTTGCAACGCCACAGCCTACCTGAGTATTGTTGCTGACCATGTCCATCCCTTTATGACCACAATGTACCCAACATCTGATGGCTACTTTCAGCAGGATAATGCGCCATGTCATAAAGCTCGAATCATCTCAGATTGGTTTCTTGAACATGACAATGAGTTCACTGTACTCAAATGGCCTCCTCAGTCACCAGATCTCAATCCAATAGAGCATCTTTGGGATGTGGTGGAACGGGAGATTCGCATCAGGGATGTGCAGCCGACAAATCTGCGCCAACTGTGTGATGCCATCATGTCAATATGGTCCAAAATCTCTGAGGAATGCTTCCAGCACCTTGTTGAATCTCTGCCATGAAGAATTGAGGCAATTCTGAAGGCAAAAGGGGGTCCAACCCGTTACTAGCATGGTGTACCTAATAAAGTGGCCAGTGAGTGTATATATTAGCTATGCACCCGTTCTACACCCGGGTGGCGAGCATTTTTATTGGTATATGGTCTCCCATCCTGGTGTGTGCTGCCCCAATCCTATCCTGGTGTGCATGGCACCCCACATCCCTATCTTGGTAAGCATGGCACCCTATTCCTCATCCTGGTATTCATGGCCCCCACACCCCCTATTCTGGTATGCATGGCCCCCTCACCACCCAATCCTGGTATGCATGGTCCCGTCACCCCCCCTATCCTGGTATGCATGGTCCTCTCACCATCCTATCCTGGTATGCATGGTCCTCTCACCCCCCTATCCTGGTATGCATGGCCCTCTCCCCCCTATCCTGGTATGCATGGTCTTCTTACCCCCCAATCCTGATATGCATGGTCCCTTCACCCCCCAATCCTGGTATGCATGCTACCCCTCACCCCTCAATCCTGGTATGCATGGTCCTCTCACCCCCCAATCCTGGTATGCATGGTCCCCTCACCCCCCTTTTTGTGGTATGCATGGTCCCCTCACCCCCCTTCGCGGTATGCGTGGTCCCCTCACCCCCTTTTCATGGTATGCGCGGTCTCCTCACCCCCTTTTTGTGGTATGCGTGGTCCCCTCAACCCTATTAAACTGCACACATACCAAAAATAAAACCATTTATACTCACCCTTATTTCCTGTGTTCCAGCACTGTCACGTTCTGCTGGAGGCTGGGGGAGGGGTCTGGCGCCGGAGTACGCGCATACCCATAGCACTGTCCGGCGCCATGTTGCTGAAGACACACTGCAAATGTATCTTCAGTAAAATGGCGCTGGATCGTGCTATGCGCATGCGCGATTCCGGCCGCACTCCTGCCCCGGTCTCCGGCCGAAGAGAATCGTCACGGCAACGCTCCTCCTGGTCAGGTAAGTATGTAAGTATGGCATCAGAGATGGTGGTATGTAGTGTGTATGGTACCGCCATCTCCGACGCCATACACACTCCTCACTGCTGGCTGCCTCATTCTGTCTGAAGCTAGACTGCGCAGGCGCGTCGCGCTTGCGCAGTCTATAAAGGCTTCGGATAGAGTGACACTTAGCCCGTTATATTATAGATATATTATATATGTAATACCCAGGTTTACTAACGAACAGCCAGATGCCCTCATTAATAAAACTGTACATAAAGAGTTAAATAAAGACACACACAAACACACACACTCACCAGCCTATGTAGGCGCATTAATATAACTAACCTACATATGGTGTAACAAAACCACAACTGTCAGAAATCTGCATGAAACGCGGTATCTGTTTATTTTTCAAAAAATTTAAAAAAAACTTGAGAGGGCTCCCACATAATTTTCATAATCAGCAGAGGGAAAGTCAACGGCTGAGGGCTGATGTTAATATTCTGGGAAAGAGCCAATAGCCATGTTCACAGGCTATAAATATCAGCTCACAGCTATTTGCTAAGCCTTTATTGGCTAGTTTACAAGGGAACTCCAGAAAAAAATTGACATTGGGTCCCCTATAAAAGCAAAGGCTAGGCAGACAGCTGCAGGCTGACATTAATAGCTTGGGAAGGGGCCATGGATATTGGCACTCCATCAGGCTAAAAACATCAGCTCTCAGCTGCTCTAGAAATGGTGCACAAGCCCACAGGTTAGTAATGAAGAGGAGTCTATGAGACACCTATCCATTACTAACCCCATAGTGATATTGTATAAAACACAGACACCCAGAATAAAGTCCTTTATTTGAAATAATCACACAGTCTCCTTTATTGAATCTAAATTTACCATACTTACTGACTGCCTAATCCCCGATGCCCTCTCCTCTTGTAAACAATCAAAAAATAATAAACCAACATATAATACTATCCTCTCCTACATAGTCCATTTAATACCGATTGTCCCACGGCGATCTCACGTGTAGAACATTCACATCGGGAGATGTGAATGTTCTGCCCAGCCTCCAGTGGTACACTGACAAGAGGTAATTGCTCCCACAGTGTATAACTGCGCTGCTGTGAGACTTCACCAGAGTCCATCAGCTCCGGTGCTCACACTTACATCACAGCTGCAGGAGAACTGGAGCTAATCAGATGAGGAACTCCAGTGAACTCTCATGGCAGCGCAGTGATACACTAACAAGAGGTAATCGCTCCCACAGTGTATCACTGGAGGATGGGTAGAGTGGTCACATCTCCCAATGTGACTGTTCTACTCGTGAGATCGCCATGGGACACTCGATATTAAATGGACTACGGCGGACAGGGAGTATATGTTGGTTTATTATTTTTGATTGCAGGAGACACGGGCATCAGGGATTAGGTGTTCGGTGTGTATTTTTCCTAAAAAAAAAACCCTATCAGTTTCTTAATCTTTCAATACAGTGAAAAAAGCGCTTGAAAGACAATAGTAAAAAAGAATTCACAAAAAAAACTGAAAGAATAACAGAAAGATGCATCAGGAAAAAAAATCCAGTTTCCTGAATCTTCTGCGTGAAAAATTTGAAAGGCTCAACTGAGTTTAAAAAAGTGTGTGCATATACCCTTAGTGACAAAAGTATTTTTGATGCTCTCCCTCCATTTGAGCAGAATCTGAATTGTAGTCCCAGCAGGGATGAGGTATAAGAATGCGCTGCACTGAGTACAGTTTGTGTAGCATTATGTCCTGCAATCCCTGCAGCCAATCAACACTGGCTTCACTCTCCACTCATTCAAGCCATGACATCCCAAAGGAAGTGAAAGTTGCTGCTGCCCTCTTGCTTCCTCTGGATGTCAATTACATCAGTAGGAGAGGAGAGTGAAGCCAGCACTGATTGGCCGCAGAGATTACATCACGCATTGTTATGTCGCACAGGACCTGGGAGAGTAAGTGCCAACACCGCTGGAACAGCACCGGCACTGCAAGGGAGTATAGGTGTTATTGTTTTACTGGCAAAAAACATATGGACTCAGAAGTGGTTGCCCGAGTAGTGGACATCTCCTTTAAATACACACACAAATCTACTGTATACTCGACCAAAGCTATTGATGTTTCATGTGCCCTATGTGCCACCAAAAAGAGACTAAGATGCTCAAACGAGAACATAGTTTGCCTTTATATAAGTCACTAGTGCGGCCATACTTAGAATACTGTGTATAATTTTGCTTAATGTACTACACAAGTACAAGGAGATCTGGATGCCTTTGTTGAAAAATTTAATATTACAGTTTATGGGTAATAGATTTTTGATAGCGCATTGATCTAGGTAACTATTCTGATTTCTGTATGTAGAGTCGGGAAAGAGTTAATAATATTAACTCTATTTTATATAGCGCCAACATATTCCACAGCACTTTACAATTAAGCGGGGACATGTACAGACAATAAATTCAGCACAAGGTAGGACAGTTTAAACCGTTACGCGTGAAGGTCTTGCTCGCATGCTTACCTCTACAAGAAAATAAAGGGAGAAAGGGGAATAAAGAGTTCCCCTAATGTGGAGCTATTATCATCTGCCCCATGGGGTTTTTGCTTTTCTCTGGATCAGTACTTTAGGATTACAGCTGGAACTTGATGGACTTGTGTTTTCTTTCATCTTTGAAAAGTATTAAAGAAAAAGAATAGGAGGAAGCAATTAAAAGAGCATGGCATTGTAAATATAATATCTTTTCCATTCTCTATGTTTTCTTTGATATCTGTTGTAAAATTCTAATAAATTGATCAAGTTTTGATCAACATGTTTTTTTTTTTTTTTACTCTATTGTGCCACTTTGCCAATATTAATTATTCACATTTGTGTGATTCTTTTTATTGTAAAGTAAAGCAACATTTTACTTTAAAATCTACCACCAAGATGACAGTCAGTGTGATTCAATATAGAAGCAAAAACATCTCACTCCAAAAAAATCTACTGTACAGATGTACACCAGTAGTTCTCAGCCTGGACAGTCACATCTTAGCACCATCCAGGTTGAAAACTGTTTATCCCCCAGACATGGATTACGGCGTAGGACAGAATGACCGACAGGTATGGTACATTGTTGTTTTTTTTATTTATTTTTTTTATTTATTATTATTACAGGAGAGCGAGGGTTTTGGTGGAATAGGCTTTTGGTGGAATAGGCGTTTGGTGAGTGTAACTCTCTTTGTTATTTTTAAATAAAAAAGTATGAGTGTGTTTTGTTTTATTTCTAATAAATTACTTTATTCTGGCTGTGTATTTATTTACCATGTAACTATAGGATTGGTAATGGATAGGTGTCTTATAGATGCTTCTCCATTGCTGAGCCACGGGCTTGATGTCTCCAGATAATGCAAAGGTGACATCAACCAAATATGAACGCCACTTTCCACCGCTACAGGGCAAGTGGGAAGAGCCAGGCAAAGCACCAGAATTGGTGCATCTAATAGATATACCTTTTCTGGCAGCTGTGGGCTGTTATTTTTAGGATGGGGGCCAATATCCATGGACCCTTACTAGCCTGAGAATTCCAGCCCCCAGCTGTCTGGTTTAGCAAGGCTGGTTGTCAAAAATGAGGGGGATCCCATGTCATTTCTAAATTATTTATTTAAATAATTAAAAAAACAGCATGGGGACCCCTCTATTCTTGATAACCAACCTCATTGAAGCTGACAACTGAGGGTTGCAGCCACCAGCTGTGAGTTTTGCCTGGCTGGTTATTAAAAAAACAGGGAAACACTCACGCCATTTTTTTTCTAAATTATTTATTTACGGTGCAGGAGCGGCTGATGAGTAGTCCCATTCATTGCTCCTGCTCTCACTGTTATTAGCGGCAGTAGGTGTCGGATGATGGGATCAGTAGTCACATCAGCTGACACCAGTGACCGGAGGTAAACTTACATAAGAAAAAAAAAAACTCATTTGAAAGGTAACTCACCAAAAACCCTGACGGATGCACTGGCAGGATGCAGCAGACCCCCATTGATAAAGGCTGGGGCAGCACAGGTGCATTCCACTGATGAGAACAGCCAGTAACCCATTATGGTCTGGCTGCCTAGTGGAAAAAATGCACACAAATAAGGCTTGCATAAGACATAAGTCACACAGATAAGTGTGATGCAAAGTGTCCGAGCAGCCTATTAATGTCACCCATAGTATTAGCAGGCGGGCTGCTCAGCACTGTATACATGCATCACACAGAAAAACCAAGCCAACATGAAGGGCTCTAGCTGCATCCTGCAAAAATGATAAAAAGTGCAAAAAGATAAATAGATATGGGGTATTAGTTACTATTTTGGCCAAAGTAGATAAGCTCACTACCCAACGTCAAGGGTCCCCAGATATTGAGTCCCTAACACTAAATCTGAACAGCGCACAGTAAGGGTTTTTGGTGAGTTACCTTTCAAATGAGTTTTTTCACTGCTGGTCAGAAGCGGTGTTTGCCACGCTGCTATGCACATGACAGCGCGGCAAACACTGGTTGTTCAGGTCCCCATTCAAGTAAAAGGGGTCCGGGTTCGTGTTTGGGTTCGGTACTGTTCTGGTACCCGAACCCGAACTTTTTGTAACTGTTCGGCCGAACCCACCGGACCCGAACGTCCAGGGGTCTGCCCATCTCTAGTGATTTCACATTAGAGCATTAGAGGCAACAGGACACAAAGAGAGGGCAATAAACAGGGTGATTATACATGAGACCATTGGAAGCAACAGAAGGCAAATTGAGGATACCAATCAGCGTGATTATACATGAGACCATTGGAGGCAACAGGACACAATGAGAGGGCACCAGGCAGGGTGATTATACATGAGACCATTGGAGGCAACAGGAGGCAAAGAGATTGCACCAGGCAGGGTGTATATACCTGAGAATATGGAAGGCGACAAAAGGCAAAGAGAGGGCAACAGGCAGGGTGATTATACATTAGTTAGTTTTATAGAAAAAAAATCTTTATTGAGAAGAAATTTATTAAAAAAAATGTATGACAATGATAGTCAATGTAAAGCACTAGAGGGGAGGAATAACTAACAAAGTTAATGTGTTTCGATATCTTTCAGGTAAATCAGTGTAGGACAGACAGATCTGTGTATAGGGGTCTATACTCAGAGGCTTTCAGGTTCAGTTACTAAATATTGACAGGAGAGGGCTAAATATTGATCTAATTAATTTACTTTGTGTTTAATAATGATAGCAAATGGAGTCACTTTGCACAGACTCATTCTTGTTAAAGTAAAAAAGAAATTACAAAATCCTAATTGAGGTGCGGGGGTTAATAGCTTTCCCCACACATACAGATATATGCAAGTACTCATCCACACACATTAATGCATGCATGAGTAGACACAAATACACACATATACACAAACATCCACATGCATGACTACACATACGCAATGTAACAGGACCAGGGGAAAAGGGTTTGATGGGAGTTTACATGTTTCCTTGGTTCCTGCCTTAGGCCACGTTCATACGTTGAGCATTTGGCCAGTATTTTACATCAGTATTTGTAGCCTGGGTTTTCCACAAATGTGTAATTTTTCTGTTTTCTTTAGTTTTCTCATAGACCAGCATTTTTAGTAGTAAATAAATCTTTCTGATATTTTTTTCACTCTTTATTTTGAATGTTTTTTACTTGTTACAATTTTTTGTCCCCCAATTGACCTTTTATAGAAGTATTGTCCTCCTAATTGTCCATTTACGGTAATTATGGCTCCTATATGTCCCTATAAAATAATGTTTCCCTCCATTCTGGAGCCCATCTCATCCTGGCATCCATCCGGTAATAATGTCTCCCATCCGGTAATAATGTCCTCCATCCTTCCTGTAAAATGTTCCCTATCCTGTAAAAAATGTTCCCCGTCCTGGCCCCTAGCCTGTAATAATTTCCCCCATTCTCGGCCCCATCCTGTAATAATGTCCCACATCTTGTCCTTGTCCTGTAATAATGCTCTCCATCCTGTAATATTGTCCCCCATATAACCGCTTTACAAAACGTACAATGTCCTTTTCCTCCAATACAGCCGGCATTGAGTGACGGGCGACACATTGCAATGAAGTTATGCGCCACATGCCAGGGGCAAGTCCTCTGGTTGGCTCGTGGCCTGTCTACCTTTGCAAATTTGAGTTAGTAAAGTTATTTCTCCAGGCAGACAAACATTGGTGCAGCTGCTGTTAAAGGGGCCCTATACCGCCTCCAAGGGGGCTGAACTCACAGACACCCAAACAGGTGCATCATGAAGAACAACTTGACTGTATAATGGGCCCATATACGGTTCTTGCACAGAAGCTACTGTGTGTCTGTCCTTTTATCTATCTATCTATCTACTGCACATATATGTTGCACATAGCCACATCTTCCACTTGCTAACTCTGAGGTCGATGGTAGGACAATGTCCTGTGTCACTACCATCCACCAAGTTAATGCGCCTCAACTTCACCTGGTTCACAAGATACAGTACTTGGTTCAATACATCATAGAATGGATATGCATAGTCCATCTGTATCATATGTGTCTAGCTATCTAACAATCTTATTCCTATCACATGCACAGACAGTATTTTGCATGCAGAGACAAGTGCTATCGACTCTGATCTAATCCTGCAGATGATAGGATAATCAGTGGTGGATGTCTACTATGTCACCACCTCCCCCCAATTTGCCACCTGAGATAGACAGATAGGTGCACAAGACACCTAGTTCAACACAAGATAGTGAGTGTATATACATAATTTATCTACATTATATCAATCTAATATCTATCTCTATCAATCTTATATCTACCTATCTCTATCTATCTATCTATCTATCTATCTATCTATCTATCTATATCTTGTCTATGACCTGCATAAACTGTGGGCTCCTGTGACCTAATCCTGCAGGTGGCGGGCAGGACAGGCAGAGGTGGCTGGGTGCTATGTCACCACCTCCCCCCAAAAAGCACCTGGTGCACCAGACACCTCGCTGAACACATCATAGTGAGTGTATAGACAGAGTCTGGTACCTCTAGGTGACTATCTCCTATCACACACTGTACTGTGTGCAGACACTGTGTGCTCCTGTGCCCTAATCCTGCAGGTGGCGGGTAGGACAGGCAGAGGTGGCTGGGTGCTATGTCACCACCTCCCCCCAAAAAGCACCTGGTGCACCAGACACCTAGCTGAACCCATCATAGTGATTGTATATACAGAGTCTGGTACCTCTAGGTGACTATCTCCTATCACACACTGTACTGTGTGCAGACACTGTGTGCTCCTGTGCCCTAATCCTGCAGGTGGCAGGTAGGACAGGCAGAGGTGGCTGGGTGCTATGTCACCACCTCCCCCAAATTAGCACCTGGTGCACCAGATACCTAGCTGAACCCATCATAGTGAGTGTATAGACAGAGTCTGGTACCTCTAGGTGACTATCTCCTATCACACACTGTACTGTGTGCAGACACTGTGTGCTCCTGTGCCCTAATCCTGCAGGTGGCGGGTAGGACAAGCAGAGGTGGCTGGGTGCTATGTCACCACCTCCCCCCAAAAAGCACCTGGTGCACCAGACACCTCGCTGAACCCATCATAGTGAGTGTATAGACAGAGTCTGGTACCTCTAGGTGACTATCTCCTATCACACACTGTACTGTGTGCAGACACTGTGTGCTCCTGTGCCCTAATCCTGCAGGTGGCGGGTAGGACAGGCAGAGGTGGCTGGGTGCTATGTCACCACCTCCCCTAAATTAGCACCTGGTGCACCAGACACCTCGCTGAACCCATCATAGTGAGTGTATAGACAGAGTCTGGTACCTCTAGGTGACTAGCTCCTATCACACACTGTATGCTGTGTGCAGACACTGTGCTCCTGTGACCTAATCCTGCAGGTGGCGGGCAGGACAGGCAGAGGTGGCTGGGTGCTATGTCACCACCTCCCCCAAATTAGCACCTGGTGCACCAGATAACTAGCTGAACCCATCATAGTGAGTGTATAGACAGAGTCTGGTACCTCTAGGTGACAATCTCCTATCACACACTGTACTGTGTGCAGACACTGTGTGCTCTTGTGCCCTAATCGTGCAGGTGGCGGGTAGGACAGGCAGAGGTGGCTGGGTGCTAAGTCACCACCTCCCCCAAATTAGCACCTGGTGCACAAGATACCTAGCTGAACCCATCATAGTGAGTGTATAGACAGAGTCTAGTACCTCAAGGTGACTATATCCTATCACACACTGTACGCTGTGTGCAGACACTGTGTGCTCCTGTGACCTAATCCTGCAGGTGGAGGGTAGGACAGGCAGAGGTGGCTGGGTGCTATGTCACTACCAACCCCTGTGTGCTCCTGTGACCTAATCCTGCAGGTGGTGGGTAGGACAGGCAGAGGTGGCTTGGTGCTATGTCACTACCTCCCCCAAATTAGCACGTGGTGCACCAGACACCTTGCTGAACCCATCATAGTGAGTGTATAGACAGAGTCTGGTACCTCTAGGTGACTATCTCCTATCACACACTGTACTGTGTGCAGACACTGTGTGCTCCTGTGCCCTAATCCTGCAGGTGGCGGGTAGGACAGGCAGAGGTGGCTGGGTGCTATGTCACCACCTCCCCCCAAAAAGCACCTGGTGCACCAGACACCTAGCTGAACCCATCATAGTGATTGTATATACAGAGTCTGGTACCTCTAGGTGACTATCTCCTATCACACACTGTACTGTGTGCAGACACTGTGTGCTCCTGTGCCCTAATCCTGCAGGTGGCGGGCAGGACAGGCAGAGGTGGCTGGGTGCTATGTCACCACCTCCCCCAAATTAGCACCTGGTGCACCAGATAACTAGCTGAACCCATCATAGTGAGTGTATAGACAGAGTCTGGTACCTCTAGGTGACTATCTCCTATCACACACTGTACTGTGTGCAGACACTGTGTGCTCCTGTGACCTAATCCTGCAGGTGGCGGGTAGGACAGGCAGAGGTGGCTGGGTGCTATGTCACCACCTCCCCCAAATTAGCACCTGGTGCACCAGACACCTAGCTGAACCCATCATAGTGAGTGTATAGACAGAGTCTGGTACCTCTAGGTGCCTATCTCCTATCACACACTGTACGCTGTGTGCAGACACTGTGTGCTCCTGTGCCCTAATCCTGCAGGTGGCGGGTAGGACAGGCAGAGGTGGCTGGGTGCTATGTCACCACCTCCCCCCAAAAAGCACCTGGTGCACCAGACACCTAGCTGAACCCATCATAGTGATTGTATATACAGAGTCTGGTACCTCTAGGTGACTATCTCCTATCACACACTGTACTGTGTGCAGACACTGTGTGCTCCTGTGACCTAATCCTGCAGGTGGCGGGTAGGACAGGCAGAGGTAGCTGGGTGCTATGTCACCACCTCCCCAAAATTAGCACCTGGTGCACCAGACACCTAGCTGAACCCATCATAGTGAGTGTATAGACAGAGTCTGGTACCTCTAGGTGCCTATCTCCTATCACACACTGTACGCTGTGTGCAGACACTGTGTGCTCCTGTGCCCTAATCCTGCAGGTGGCGGGTAGGACAGGCAGAGGTGGCTGGGTGCTATGTCACCACCTCCCCCCAAAAAGCACCTGGTGCACCAGACACCTAGCTGAACCCATCATAGTGATTGTATATACAGAGTCTGGTACCTCTAGGTGACTATCTCCTATCACACACTGTACGCTGTGTGCAGACACTGTGTGCTCCTGTGACCTAATCCTGCAGGTGGCGGGTAGGACAGGCAGAGGTGGCTGGGTGCTATGTCACTACCTCCCCCAAATTAGCACCTGGTGCACCAGACACCTAGCTGAACCCATCATAGTGAGTGTATAGACAGAGTCTGGTACCTCTAGGTGACTAGCTCCTATCACACACTGTACTGCGTGCAGACACTGTGTGCTCCTGTGCCCTAATACTGCAGGTGGCGGGTAGGACAGGCAGAGGTGGCTGGGTGCTATGTCACCACCTCCCCCCAAAAAGCACCTGGTGCACCAGACACCTCGCTGAACCCATCATAGTGAGTGTATAGACAGAGTCTGGTACCTCTAGGTGACTGTCTCCTATCACACACTGTACTGTGTGCAGACACTGTGTGCTCCTGTGCCCTAATCCTGCAGGTGGCGGGTAGGACAGGCAGAGGTGGCTGGGTGCTATGTCACCACCTCCCCCCAAAAAGCACCTGGTGCACCAGACACCTAGCTGAACCCATCATAGTGAGTGTATAGACAGAGTCTGGTACCTCTAGGTGACTATCGCCTATCACACACTGTACTGTGTGCAGACACTGTGTGCTCCTGTGACCTAATCCTGCAGGTGGCGGGTAGGACAGGCAGAGGTGGCTGAGTGCTATGTCACCACCTCCCCCCAAAAAGCACCTGGTGCACCAGACACCTCGCTGAACCCATCATAGTGAGTGTATAGACAGAGTCTGGTAACTCTAGGTGACTATCTCCTATCACACACTGTACTGTGTGCAGACACTGTGTGCTCCTGTGCCCTAATCCTGCAGGTGGCGGGTAGGACAGGCAGAGGTGGCTGAGTGCTATGTCACCACCTCCCTCCAAAAAGCACATGGTGCACCAGACACCTAGCTGAACCCATCATAGTGAGTGTATAGACAGAGTCTGGTACCTCTTGGTGACTATCGTCTATCACACACTGTACTGTGTGCAGACACTGTGTGCTCCTGTGACCTAATCCTGCAGGTGGCGGGTAGGACAGGCAGAGGTGGCTGGGTGCTATGTCACCACCTCCCCCCAAAAAGCACCTGGTGCACCAGACACCTCGCTGAACCCATCATAGTGAGTGTATAGACAGAGTCTGGTACCTCTAGGTGACTAGCTCCTATCACACACTGTATGCTGTGTGCAGACACTGTGCTCCTGTGACCTAATCCTGCAGGTGACGGGCAGGACAGGCAGAGGTGGCTGGGTGCTATGTCACCACCTCCCCCCAAATTAGCACCTGGTGCACCAGATAACTAGCTGAACCCATCATAGTGAGTGTATAGACAGAGTCTGGTACCTCTAGGTGACTATCTCCTATCACACACTGTACTGTGTGCAGACACTGTGTGCTCCTGTGACCTAATCCTGCAGGTGGCGGGTACGACAGGCAGAGGTGGCTGGGTGCTATGTCACCACCTGCCCCCCAAATTAGCACCTGGTGCACCAGATACCTAGCTGAACCCATCATAGTGAGTGTATAGACAGAGTCTGGTACCTCTAGGTGACTATCTCCTATCACACACTGTACGCTGTGTGCAGACACTGTGTGCTCCTGTGCCATAATCCTGCAGGTGGCGGGTAGGACAGGCAGAGGTGGCTGGGTGCTATGTCACCACCTCCCCTAAATTAGCACCTGGTGCACCAGACACCTCGCTGAACCCATCATAGTGAGTGTATAGACAGAGTCTGGTACCTCTAGGTGACTATCTCCTATCACACACTGTATGCTGTGTGCAGACACTGTGTGCTCCTGTGACCTAATCCTGCAGGTGGCGGGCAGGACAGGCAGAGGTGGCTGGGTGCTATGTCACCACCTCCCCCAAATTAGCACCTGGTGCACCAGATAACTAGCTGAACCCATCATAGTGAGTGTATAGACAGAGTCTGGTACCTCTAGGTGACTATCTCCTATCACACACTGTACTGTGTGCAGACACTGTGTGCTCCTGTGACCTAATCCTGCAGGTGGCGGGTAGGACAGGCAGTGGTGGCTGGGTGCTATGTCACCACCTCCCCCCAAAAAGCACCTGGTCCACCAGACACCTAGCTGAACCCATCATAGTGAGTGTATAGACAGAGTCTGGTACCTCTAGGTGCCTATGTCCTGTCACACACTGTACGCTGTGTGCAGACACTGTGTGCTCCTGTGCCCTAATCCTGCAGGTGGCGGGTAGGACAGGCAGAGGTGGCTGGGTGCTATGTCACCACCTCCCCCCAAAAAGCACCTGGTGCACCAGACACCTAGCTGAACCCATCATAGTGATTGTATATACAGAGTCTGGTACCTCTAGGTGACTATCTCCTATCACACACTGTACGCTGTGTGCAGACACTGTGTGCTCCTGTGACCTAATCCTGCAGGTGGCGGGTAGGACAGGCAGAGGTGGCTGGGTGCTATGTCACTACCTCCCCCAAATTAGCACCTGGTGCACCAGACACCTAGCTGAACCCATCATAGTGAGTGTATAGACAGAGTCTGGTACCTCTAGGTGACTAGCTCCTATCACACACTGTACTGTGTGCAGACACTGTGTGCTCCTGTGCCCTAATCCTGCAGGTGGCGGGTAGGACAGGCAGAGGTGGCTGGGTGCAATGTCACCATCTCCCCCCAAAAAGCACCTGGTGCACCAGACACCTAGCTGAACCCATCATAGTGAGTGTATAGACAGAGTCTGGTACCTCTAGGTGATTATCGCCTATCACACACTGTACTGTGTGCAGACACTGTGTGCTCCTGTGCCCTAATACTGCAGGTGGCGGGTAGGACAGGCAGAGGTGGCTGAGTGCTATGTCACCACCTCCCCCCAAAAAGCACCTGGTGCACCAGACACCTCGCTGAACCCATCATAGTGAGTGTATAGACAGAGTCTGGTACCTCTAGGTGACTATCTCCTATCACACACTGTACTGTGTGCTCCTGTGCCCTAATCCTGCAGGTGGCGGGTAGGACAGGCAGAGGTGGCTGAGTGCTATGTCACCACCTCCCCCCAAAAAGCACCTGGTGCACCAGACACCTAGCTGAACCCATCATAGTGAGTGTATAGACAGAGTCTGGTACCTCTAGGTGACTATCGCCTATCACACACTGTACTGTGTGCAGACACTCTGTGCTCCTGTGACCTAATCCTGCAGGTGGCGGGCAGGACAAGCAGAGGTGGCTGGGTGCTATGTCACCACCTCCCCCCAAAAAGCACCTGGTGCACCAGACACCTCGCTGAACCCATCATAGTGAGTGTATAGACAGAGTCTGGTACCTCTAGGTGACTATCTCCTATCACACACTGTACTGTGTGCAGACACTGTGTGCTCCTGTGCCCTAATCCTGCAGGTGGCGGGTAGGACAGGCAGAGGTGGCTGGGTGCTATGTCACCACCTCCCCCCAAAAAGCACCTGGTGCACCAGACACCTCGCTGAACCCATCATAGTGAGTGTATAGACAGAGTCTGGTACCTCTAGGTGACTATCTCCTATCACACACTGTACTGTGTGCAGACACTGTGTGCTCCTGTGCCCTAATCCTGCAGGTGGCGGGTAGGACAGGCAGAGGTGGCTGGGTGCTATGTCACCACCTCCCCTAAATTAGCACCTGGTGCACCAGACACCTCGCTGAACCCATCATAGTGAGTGTATAGACAGAGTCTGGTACCTATAGGTGACTAGCTCCTATCACACACTGTATGCTGTGTGCAGACACTGTGCTCCTGTGACCTAATCCTGCAGGTGGCGGGCAGGACAGGCAGAGGTGGCTGGGTGCTATGTCACCACCTCCCCCAAATTAGCACCTGGTGCAACAGATAACTAGCTGAACCCATCATAGTGAGTGTATAGACAGAGTCTGGTACCTCTAGGTGACTATCTCCTATCACACACTGTACTGTGTGCAGACACTGTGTGCTCCTGTGACCTAATCCTGCAGGTGGCGGGTAGGACAGGCAGAGGTGGCTGGGTGCTATGTCACCACCTCCCCCCAAAAAGCACCTGGTCCACCAGACACCTAGCTGAACCCATCATAGTGAGTGTATAGACAGAGTCTGGTACCTCTAGGTGCCTATGTCCTATCACACACTGTACGCTGTGTGCAGACACTGTGTGCTCCTGTGCCCTAATCCTGCAGGTGGCGGGTAGGACAGGCAGAGGTGGCTGGGTGCTATGTCACCACCTCCCCCCAAAAAGCACCTGGTGCACCAGACACCTAGCTGAACCCATCACAGTGATTGTATATACAGAGTCTGGTACCTCTAGGTGACTATCTCCTATCACACACTGTACGCTGTGTGCAGACACTGTGTGCTCCTGTGCCCTAATCCTGCAGGTGGCGGGTAGGACAGGCAGAGGTGGCTGGGTGCTATGTCACTACCTCCCCCAAATTAGCACCTGGTGCACCAGACACCTAGCTGAACCCATCATAGTGAGTGTATAGACAGAGTCTGGTACCTCTAGGTGACTAGCTCCTATCACACACTGTACTGTGTGCAGACACTGTGTGCTCCTGTGCCCTAATACTGCAGGTGGCGGGTAGGACAGGCAGAGGTGGCTGGGTGCTATGTCACCACCTCCCCCCAAAAAGCACCTGGTGCACCAGACACCTCGCTGAACCCATCATAGTGAGTGTATAGACAGAGTCTGGTACCTCTAGGTGACTGTCTCCTATCACACACTGTACTGTGTGCAGACACTGTGTGCTCCTGTGCCCTAATCCTGCAGGTGGCGGGTAGGACAGGCAGAGGTGGCTGGGTGCTATGTCACCACCTCCCCCCAAAAAGCACCTGGTGCACCAGACACCTAGCTGAACCCATCATAGTGAGTGTATAGACAGAGTCTGGTACCTCTAGGTGACTATCGCCTATCACACACTGTACTGTGTGCAGACACTGTGTGCTCCTGTGACCTAATCCTGCAGGTGGCGGGTAGGACAGGCAGAGGTGGCTGAGTGCTATGTCACCACCTCCCCCCAAAAAGCACCTGGTGCACCAGACACCTCGCTGAACCCATCATAGTGAGTGTATAGACAGAGTCTGGTACCTCTAGGTGACTATCTCCTATCACACACTGTACTGTGTGCAGACACTGTGTGCTCCTGTGCCCTAATCCTGCAGGTGGCGGGTAGGACAGGCAGAGGTGGCTGAGTGCTATGTCACCACCTCCCTCCAAAAAGCACATGGTGCACCAGACACCTAGCTGAACCCATCATAGTGAGTGTATAGACAGAGTCTGGTACCTCTTGGTGACTATCGTCTATCACACACTGTACTGTGTGCAGACACTGTGTGCTCCTGTGACCTAATCCTGCAGGTGGCGGGTAGGACAGGCAGAGGTGGCTGGGTGCTATGTCACCACCTCCCCCCAAAAAGCACCTGGTGCACCAGACACCTCGCTGAACCCATCATAGTGAGTGTATAGACAGAGTCTGGTACCTCTAGGTGACTAGCTCCTATCACACACTGTATGCTGTGTGCAGACACTGTGCTCCTGTGACCTAATCCTGCAGGTGACGGGCAGGACAGGCAGAGGTGGCTGGGTGCTATGTCACCACCTCCCCCCAAATTAGCACCTGGTGCACCAGATAACTAGCTGAACCCATCATAGTGAGTGTATAGACAGAATCTGGTACCTCTAGGTGACTATCTCCTATCACACACTGTACTGTGTGCAGACACTGTGTGCTCCTGTGACCTAATCCTGCAGGTGGCGGGTACGACAGGCAGAGGTGGCTGGGTGCTATGTCACCACCTGCCCCCCAAATTAGCACCTGGTGCACCAGATACCTAGCTGAACCCATCATAGTGAGTGTATAGACAGAGTCTGGTACCTCTAGGTGACTATCTCCTATCACACACTGTACGCTGTGTGCAGACACTGTGTGCTCCTGTGCCCTAATCCTGCAGGTGGCGGGTAGGACAGGCAGAGGTGGCTGGGTGCTATGTCACCACCTCCCCTAAATTAGCACCTGGTGCACCAGACACCTCGCTGAACCCATCATAGTGAGTGTATAGACAGAGTCTGGTACCTCTAGGTGACTATCTCCTATCACACACTGTATGCTGTGTGCAGACACTGTGTGCTCCTGTGACCTAATCCTGCAGGTGGCGGGCAGGACAGGCAGAGGTGGCTGGGTGCTATGTCACCACCTCCCCCAAATTAGCACCTGGTGCACCAGATAACTAGCTGAACCCATCATAGTGAGTGTATAGACAGAGTCTGGTACCTCTAGGTGACTATCTCCTATCACACACTGTACTGTGTGCAGACACTGTGTGCTCCTGTGACCTAATCCTGCAGGTGGCGGGTAGGACAGGCAGTGGTGGCTGGGTGCTATGTCACCACCTCCCCCCAAAAAGCACCTGGTCCACCAGACACCTAGCTGAACCCATCATAGTGAGTGTATAGACAGAGTCTGGTACCTCTAGGTGCCTATGTCCTATCACACACTGTACGCTGTGTGCAGACACTGTGTGCTCCTGTGCCCTAATCCTGCAGGTGGCGGGTAGGACAGGCAGAGGTGGCTGGGTGCTATGTCACCACCTCCCCCCAAAAAGCACATGGTGCACCAGACACCTAGCTGAACCCATCATAGTGATTGTATATACAGAGTCTGGTACCTCTAGGTGACTATCTCCTATCACACACTGTACGCTGTGTGCAGACACTGTGTGCTCCTGTGACCTAATCCTGCAGGTGGCGGGTAGGACAGGCAGAGGTGGCTGGGTGCTATGTCACTACCTCCCCCAAATTAGCACCTGGTGCACCAGACACCTAGCTGAACCCATCATAGTGAGTGTATAGACAGAGTCTGGTACCTCTAGGTGACTAGCTCCTATCACACACTGTACTGTGTGCAGACACTGTGTGCTCCTGTGCCCTAATCCTGCAGGTGGCGGGTAGGACAGGCAGAGGTGGCTGGGTGCTATGTCACCATCTCCCCCCAAAAAGCACCTGGTGCACCAGACACCTAGCTGAACCCATCATAGTGAGTGTATAGACAGAGTCTGGTACCTCTAGGTGACTATCGCCTATCACACACTGTACTGTGTGCAGACACTGTGTGCTCCTGTGACCTAATCCTGCAGGTGGCGGGTAGGACAGGCAGAGGTGGCTGAGTGCTATGTCACCACCTCCCCCCAAAAAGCACCTGGTGCACCAGACACCTCGCTGAACCCATCATAGTGAGTGTATAGACAGAGTCTGGTACCTCTAGGTGACTATCTCCTATCACACACTGTACTGTGTGCTCCTGTGCCCTAATCCTGCAGGTGGCGGGTAGGACAGGCAGAGGTGGCTGAGTGCTATGTCACCACCTCCCCCCAAAAAGCACCTGGTGCACCAGACACCTAGCTGAACCCATCATAGTGAGTGTATAGACAGAGTCTGGTACCTCTAGGTGACTATCGCCTATCACACACTGTACTGTGTGCAGACACTCTGTGCTCCTGTGACCTAATCCTGCAGGTGGCGGGCAGGACAGGCAGAGGTGGCTGGGTGCTATGTCACCACCTCCCCCCAAAAAGCACCTGGTGCACCAGACACCTCGCTGAACCCATCATAGTGAGTGTATAGACAGAGTCTGGTACCTCTAGGTGACTATCTCCTATCACACACTGTACTGTGTGCAGACACTGTGTGCTCCTGTGCCCTAATCCTGCAGGTGGCGGGTAGGACAGGCAGAGGTGGCTGGGTGCTATGTCACCACCTCCCCCCAAAAAGCACCTGGTGCACCAGACACCTCGCTGAACCCATCATAGTGAGTGTATAGACAGAGTCTGGTACCTCTAGGTGACTATCTCCTATCACACACTGTACTGTGTGCAGACACTGTGTGCTCCTGTGCCCTAATCCTGCAGGTGGCGGGTAGGACAGGCAGAGGTGGCTGGGTGCTATGTCACCACCTCCCCTAAATTAGCACCTGGTGCACCAGACACCTCGCTGAACCCATCATAGTGAGTGTATAGACAGAGTCTGGTACCTCTAGGTGACTAGCTCCTATCACACACTGTATGCTGTGTGCAGACACTGTGCTCCTGTGACCTAATCCTGCAGGTGGCGGGCAGGACAGGCAGAGGTGGCTGGGTGCTATGTCACCACCTCCCCCAAATTAGCACCTGGTGCACCAGATAACTAGCTGAACCCATCATAGTGAGTGTATAGACAGAGTCTGGTACCTCTAGGTGACAATCTCCTATCACACACTGTACTGTGTGCAGACACTGTGTGCTCTTGTGCCCTAATCGTGCAGGTGGCGGGTAGGACAGGCAGAGGTGGCTGGGTGCTATGTCACCACCTCCCCCAAATTAGCACCTGGTGCACAAGATACCTAGCTGAACCCATCATAGTGAGTGTATAGACAGAGTCTAGTACCTCAAGGTGACTATATCCTATCACACACTGTACGCTGTGTGCAGACACTGTGTGCTCCTGTGACCTAATCCTGCAGGTGGAGGGTAGGACAGGCAGAGGTGGCTGGGTGCTATGTCACTACCAACCCCTGTGTGCTCCTGTGACCTAATCCTGCAGGTGGTGGGTAGGACAGGCAGAGGTGGCTTGGTGCTATGTCACTACCTCCCCCAAATTAGCACGTGGTGCACCAGACACCTTGCTGAACCCATCATAGTGAGTGTATAGACAGAGTCTGGTACCTCTAGGTGACTATCTCCTATCACACACTGTACTGTGTGCAGACACTGTGTGCTCCTGTGCCCTAATCCTGCAGGTGGCGGGTAGGACAGGCAGAGGTGGCTGGGTGCTATGTCACCACCTCCCCCCAAAAAGCACCTGGTGCACCAGACACCTAGCTGAACCCATCATAGTGATTGTATATACAGAGTCTGGTACCTCTAGGTGACTATCTCCTATCACACACTGTACTGTGTGCAGACACTGTGTGCTCCTGTGACCTAATCCTGCAGGTGGCGGGTAGGACAGGCAGAGGTAGCTGGGTGCTATGTCACCACCTCCCCAAAATTAGCACCTGGTGCACCAGACACCTAGCTGAACCCATCATAGTGAGTGTATAGACAGAGTCTGGTACCTCTAGGTGCCTATCTCCTATCACACACTGTACGCTGTGTGCAGACACTGTGTGCTCCTGTGCCCTAATCCTGCAGGTGGCGGGTAGGACAGGCAGAGGTGGCTGGGTGCTATGTCACCACCTCCCCCCAAAAAGCACCTGGTGCACCAGACACCTAGCTGAACCCATCATAGTGATTGTATATACAGAGTCTGGTACCTCTAGGTGACTATCTCCTATCACACACTGTACGATGTGTGCAGACACTGTGTGCTCCTGTGACCTAATCCTGCAGGTGGCGGGTAGGACAGGCAGAGGTGGCTGGGTGCTATGTCACTACCTCCCCCAAATTAGCACCTGGTGCACCAGACACCTAGCTGAACCCATCATAGTGAGTGTATAGACAGAGTCTGGTACCTCTAGGTGACTAGCTCCTATCACACACTGTACTGTGTGCAGACACTGTGTGCTCCTGTGCCCTAATACTGCAGGTGGCGGGTAGGACAGGCAGAGGTGGCTGGGTGCTATGTCACCACCTCCCCCCAAAAAGCACCTGGTGCACCAGACACCTCGCTGAACCCATCATAGTGAGTGTATAGACAGAGTCTGGTACCTCTAGGTGACTGTCTCCTATCACACACTGTACTGTGTGCAGACACTGTGTGCTCCTGTGCCCTAATCCTGCAGGTGGCGGGTAGGACAGGCAGAGGTGGCTGGGTGCTATGTCACCACCTCCCCCCAAAAAGCACCTGGTGCACCAGACACCTAGCTGAACCCATCATAGTGAGTGTATAGACAGAGTCTGGTACCTCTAGGTGACTATCGCCTATCACACACTGTACTGTGTGCAGACACTGTGTGCTCCTGTGACCTAATCCTGCAGGTGGCGGGTAGGACAGGCAGAGGTGGTGAGTGCTATGTCACCACCTCCCCCCAAAAAGCACCTGGTGCACCAGACACCTCGCTGAACCCATCATAGTGAGTGTATAGACAGAGTCTGGTACCTCTAGGTGACTATCTCCTATCACACACTGTACTGTGTGCAGACACTGTGTGCTCCTGTGCCCTAATCCTGCAGGTGGCGGGTAGGACAGGCAGAGGTGGCTGAGTGCTATGTCACCACCTCCCTCCAAAAAGCACCTGGTGCACCAGACACCTAGCTGAACCCATCATAGTGAGTGTATAGACAGAGTCTGGTACCTCTTGGTGACTATCGTCTATCACACACTGTACTGTGTGCAGACACTGTGTGCTCCTGTGACCTAATCCTGCAGGTGGCGGGTAGGACAGGCAGAGGTGGCTGGGTGCTATGTCACCACCTCCCCCCAAAAAGCACCTGGTGCACCAGACACCTCTCTGAACCCATCATAGTGAGTGTATAGACAGAGTCTGGTACCTCTAGGTGACTAGCTCCTATCACACACTGTATGCTGTGTGCAGACACTGTGCTCCTGTGACCTAATCCTGCAGGTGACGGGCAGGACAGGCAGAGGTGGCTGGGTGCTATGTCACCACCTCCCCCCAAATTAGCACCTGGTGCACCAGATAACTAGCTGAACCCATCATAGTGAGTGTATAGACAGAGTCTGGTACCTCTAGGTGACTATCTCCTATCACACACTGTACTGTGTGCAGACACTGTGTGCTCCTGTGACCTAATCCTGCAGGTGGCGGGTACGACAGGCAGAGGGGGCTGGGTGCTATGTCACCACCTGCCCCCCAAATTAGCACCTGGTGCACCAGATACCTAGCTGAACCCATCATAGTGAGTGTATAGACAGAGTCTGGTACCTCTAGGTGACTATCTCCTATCACACACTGTACGCTGTGTGCAGACACTGTGTGCTCCTGTGCCCTAATCCTGCAGGTGGCGGGTAGGACAGGCAGAGGTGGCTGGGTGCTATGTCACCACCTCCCCTAAATTAGCACCTGGTGCACCAGACACCTCGCTGAACCCATCATAGTGAGTGTATAGACAGAGTCTGGTACCTCTAGGTGACTATCTCCTATCACACACTGTATGCTGTGTGCAGACACTGTGTGCTCCTGTGACCTAATCCTGCAGGTGGCGGGCAGGACAGGCAGAGGTGGCTGGGTGCTATGTCACCACCTCCCCCAAATTAGCACCTGGTGCACCAGATAACTAGCTGAACCCATCATAGTGAGTGTATAGACAGAGTCTGGTACCTCTAGGTGACTATCTCCTATCACACACTGTACTGTGTGCAGACACTGTGTGCTCCTGTGACCTAATCCTGCAGGTGGCGGGTAGGACAGGCAGTGGTGGCTGGGTGCTATGTCACCACCTCCCCCCAAAAAGCACCTGGTCCACCAGACACCTAGCTGAACCCATCATAGTGAGTGTATAGACAGAGTCTGGTACCTCTAGGTGCCTATGTCCTATCACACACTGTACGCTGTGTGCAGACACTGTGTGCTCCTGTGCCCTAATCCTGCAGGTGGCGGGTAGGACAGGCAGAGGTGGCTGGGTGCTATGTCACCACCTCCCCCCAAAAAGCACCTGGTGCACCAGACACCTAGCTGAACCCATCATAGTGATTGTATATACAGAGTCTGGTACCTCTAGGTGACTATCTCCTATCACACACTGTACGCTGTGTGCAGACACTGTGTGCTCCTGTGACCTAATCCTGCAGGTGGCGGGTAGGACAGGCAGAGGTGGCTGGGTGCTATGTCACTACCTCCCCCAAATTAGCACCTGGTGCACCAGACACCTAGCTGAACCCATCATAGTGAGTGTATAGACAGAGTCTGGTACCTCTAGGTGACTAGCTCCTATCACACACTGTACTGTGTGCAGACACTGTGTGCTCCTGTGCCCTAATCCTGCAGGTGGCGGGTAGGACAGGCAGAGGTGGCTGGGTGCTATGTCACCATCTCCCCCCAAAAAGCACCTGGTGCACCAGACACCTAGCTGAACCCATCATAGTGAGTGTATAGACAGAGTCTGGTACCTCTAGGTGACTATCGCCTATCACACACTGTACTGTGTGCAGACACTGTGTGCTCCTGTGCCCTAATACTGCAGGTGGCGGGTAGGACAGGCAGAGGTGGCTGAGTGCTATGTCACCACCTCCCCCCAAAAAGCACCTGGTGCACCAGACACCTCGCTGAACCCATCATAGTGAGTGTATAGACAGAGTCTGGTACCTCTAGGTGACTATCTCCTATCACACACTGTACTGTGTGCTCCTGTGCCCTAATCCTGCAGGTGGCGGGTAGGACAGGCAGAGGTGGCTGAGTGCTATGTCACCACCTCCCCCCAAAAAGCACCTGGTGCACCAGACACCTAGCTGAACCCATCATAGTGAGTGTATAGACAGAGTCTGGTACCTCTAGGTGACTATCGCCTATCACACACTGTACTGTGTGCAGACACTCTGTGCTCCTGTGACCTAATCCTGCAGGTGGCGGGCAGGACAGGCAGAGGTGGCTGGGTGCTATGTCACCACCTCCCCCCAAAAAGCACCTGGTGCACCAGACACCTCGCTGAACCCATCATAGTGAGTGTATAGACAGAGTCTGGTACCTCTAGGTGACTATCTCCTATCACACACTGTACTGTGTGCAGACACTGTGTGCTCCTGTGCCCTAATCCTGCAGGTGGCGGGTAGGACAGGCAGAGGTGGCTGGGTGCTATGTCACCACCTCCCCCCAAAAAGCACCTGGTGCACCAGACACCTCGCTGAACCCATCATAGTGAGTGTATAGACAGAGTCTGGTACCTCTAGGTGACTATCTCCTATCACACACTGTACTGTGTGCAGACACTGTGTGCTCCTGTGCCCTAATCCTGCAGGTGGCGGGTAGGACAGGCAGAGGTGGCTGGGTGCTATGTCACCACCTCCCCCCAAAAAGCACCTGGTGCACCAGACACCTAGCTGAACCCATCATAGTGATTGTATATACAGAGTCTGGTACCTCTAGGTGACTATCTCCTATCACACACTGTACTGTGTGCAGACACTGTGTGCTCCTGTGCCCTAATCCTGCAGGTGGCGGGCAGGACAGGCAGAGGTGGCTGGGTGCTATGTCACCACCTCCCCCAAATTAGCACCTGGTGCACCAGATAACTAGCTGAACCCATCATAGTGAGTGTATAGACAGAGTCTGGTACCTCTAGGTGACTATCTCCTATCACACACTGTACTGTGTGCAGACACTGTGTGCTCCTGTGACCTAATCCTGCAGGTGGCGGGTAGGACAGGCAGAGGTGGCTGGGTGCTATGTCACCACCTCCCCCAAATTAGCACCTGGTGCACCAGACACCTAGCTGAACCCATCATAGTGAGTGTATAGACAGAGTCTGGTACCTCTAGGTGCCTATCTCCTATCACACACTGTACGCTGTGTGCAGACACTGTGTGCTCCTGTGCCCTAATCCTGCAGGTGGCGGGTAGGACAGGCAGAGGTGGCTGGGTGCTATGTCACCACCTCCCCCCAAAAAGCACCTGGTGCACCAGACACCTAGCTGAACCCATCATAGTGATTGTATATACAGAGTCTGGTACCTCTAGGTGACTATCTCCTATCACACACTGTACTGTGTGCAGACACTGTGTGCTCCTGTGACCTAATCCTGCAGGTGGCGGGTAGGACAGGCAGAGGTAGCTGGGTGCTATGTCACCACCTCCCCAAAATTAGCACCTGGTGCACCAGACACCTAGCTGAACCCATCATAGTGAGTGTATAGACAGAGTCTGGTACCTCTAGGTGCCTATCTCCTATCACACACTGTACGCTGTGTGCAGACACTGTGTGCTCCTGTGCCCTAATCCTGCAGGTGGCGGGTAGGACAGGCAGAGGTGGCTGGGTGCTATGTCACCACCTCCCCCCAAAAAGCACCTGGTGCACCAGACACCTAGCTGAACCCATCATAGTGATTGTATATACAGAGTCTGGTACCTCTAGGTGACTATCTCCTATCACACACTGTACGCTGTGTGCAGACACTGTGTGCTCCTGTGACCTAATCCTGCAAGTGGCGGGTAGGACAGGCAGAGGTGGCTGGGTGCTATGTCACTACCTCCCCCAAATTAGCACCTGGTGCACCAGACACCTAGCTGAACCCATCATAGTGAGTGTATAGACAGAGTCTGGTACCTCTAGGTGACTAGCTCCTATCACACACTGTACTGTGTGCAGACACTGTGTGCTCCTGTGCCCTAATACTGCAGGTGGCGGGTAGGACAGGCAGAGGTGGCTGGGTGCTATGTCACCACCTCCCCCCAAAAAGCACCTGGTGCACCAGACACCTCGCTGAACCCATCATAGTGAGTGTATAGACAGAGTCTGGTACCTCTAGGTGACTGTCTCCTATCACACACTGTACTGTGTGCAGACACTGTGTGCTCCTGTGCCCTAATCCTGCAGGTGGCGGGTAGGACAGGCAGAGGTGGCTGGGTGCTATGTCACCACCTCCCCCCAAAAAGCACCTGGTGCACCAGACACCTAGCTGAACCCATCATAGTGAGTGTATAGACAGAGTCTGGTACCTCTAGGTGACTATCGCCTATCACACACTGTACTGTGTGCAGACACTGTGTGCTCCTGTGACCTAATCCTGCAGGTGGCGGGTAGGACAGGCAGAGGTGGCTGAGTGCTATGTCACCACCTCCCCCCAAAAAGCACCTGGTGCACCAGACACCTCGCTGAACCCATCATAGTGAGTGTATAGACAGAGTCTGGTACCTCTAGGTGACTATCTCCTATCACACACTGTACTGTGTGCAGACACTGTGTGCTCCTGTGCCCTAATCCTGCAGGTGGCGGGTAGGACAGGCAGAGGTGGCTGAGTGCTATGTCACCACCTCCCTCCAAAAAGCACATGGTGCACCAGACACCTAGCTGAACCCATCATAGTGAGTGTATAGACAGAGTCTGGTACCTCTTGGTGACTATCGTCTATCACACACTGTACTGTGTGCAGACACTGTGTGCTCCTGTGACCTAATCCTGCAGGTGGCGGGTAGGACAGGCAGAGGTGGCTGGGTGCTATGTCACCACCTCCCCCCAAAAAGCACCTGGTGCACCAGACACCTCTCTGAACCCATCATAGTGAGTGTATAGACAGAGTCTGGTACCTCTAGGTGACTAGCTCCTATCACACACTGTATGCTGTGTGCAGACACTGTGCTCCTGTGACCTAATCCTGCAGGTGACGGGCAGGACAGGCAGAGGTGGCTGGGTGCTATGTCACCACCTCCCCCCAAATTAGCACCTGGTGCACCAGATAACTAGCTGAACCCATCATAGTGAGTGTATAGACAGAGTCTGGTACCTCTAGGTGACTATCTCCTATCACACACTGTACTGTGTGCAGACACTGTGTGCTCCTGTGACCTAATCCTGCAGGTGGCGGGTACGACAGGCAGAGGTGGCTGGGTGCTATGTCACCACCTGCCCCCCAAATTAGCACCTGGTGCACCAGATACCTAGCTGAACCCATCATAGTGAGTGTATAGACAGAGTCTGGTACCTCTAGGTGACTATCTCCTATCACACACTGTACGCTGTGTGCAGACACTGTGTGCTCCTGTGCCCTAATCCTGCAGGTGGCGGGTAGGACAGGCAGAGGTGGCTGGGTGCTATGTCACCACCTCCCCTAAATTAGCACCTGGTGCACCAGACACCTCGCTGAACCCATCATAGTGAGTGTATAGACAGAGTCTGGTACCTCTAGGTGACTATCTCCTATCACACACTGTATGCTGTGTGCAGACACTGTGTGCTCCTGTGACCTAATCCTGCAGGTGGCGGGCAGGACAGGCAGAGGTGGCTGGGTGCTATGTCACCACCTCCCCCAAATTAGCACCTGGTGCACCAGATAACTAGCTGAACCCATCATAGTGAGTGTATAGACAGAGTCTGGTACCTCTAGGTGACTATCTCCTATCACACACTGTACTGTGTGCAGACACTGTGTGCTCCTGTGACCTAATCCTGCAGGTGGCGGGTAGGACAGGCAGTGGTGGCTGGGTGCTATGTCACCACCTCCCCCCAAAAAGCACCTGGTCCACCAGACACCTAGCTGAACCCATCATAGTGAGTGTATAGACAGAGTCTGGTACCTCTAGGTGCCTATGTCCTATCACACACTGTACGCTGTGTGCAGACACTGTGTGCTCCTGTGCCCTAATCCTGCAGGTGGCGGGTAGGACAGGCAGAGGTGGCTGGGTGCTATGTCACCACCTCCCCCCAAAAAGCACCTGGTGCACCAGACACCTAGCTGAACCCATCATAGTGATTGTATATACAGAGTCTGGTACCTCTAGGTGACTATCTCCTATCACACACTGTACGCTGTGTGCAGACACTGTGTGCTCCTGTGACCTAATCCTGCAGGTGGCGGGTAGGACAGGCAGAGGTGGCTGGGTGCTATGTCACTACCTCCCCCAAATTAGCACCTGGTGCACCAGACACCTAGCTGAACCCATCATAGTGAGTGTATAGACAGAGTCTGGTACCTCTAGGTGACTAGCTCCTATCACACACTGTACTGTGTGCAGACACTGTGTGCTCCTGTGCCCTAATCCTGCAGGTGGCGGGTAGGACAGGCAGAGGTGGCTGGGTGCTATGTCACCATCTCCCCCCAAAAAGCACCTGGTGCACCAGACACCTAGCTGAACCCATCATAGTGAGTGTATAGACAGAGTCTGGTACCTCTAGGTGACTATCGCCTATCACACACTGTACTGTGTGCAGACACTGTGTGCTCCTGTGCCCTAATACTGCAGGTGGCGGGTAGGACAGGCAGAGGTGGCTGAGTGCTATGTCACCACCTCCCCCCAAAAAGCACCTGGTGCACCAGACACCTCGCTGAACCCATCATAGTGAGTGTATAGACAGAGTCTGGTACCTCTAGGTGACTATCTCCTATCACACACTGTACTGTGTGCTCCTGTGCCCTAATCCTGCAGGTGGCGGGTAGGACAGGCAGAGGTGGCTGGGTGCTATGTCACCACCTCCCCCCAAAAAGCACCTGGTGCACCAGACACCTCTCTGAACCCATCATAGTGAGTGTATAGACAGAGTCTGGTACCTCTAGGTGACTAGCTCCTATCACACACTGTATGCTGTGTGCAGACACTGTGCTCCTGTGACCTAATCCTGCAGGTGACGGGCAGGACAGGCAGAGGTGGCTGGGTGCTATGTCACCACCTCCCCCCAAATTAGCACCTGGTGCACCAGATAACTAGCTGAACCCATCATAGTGAGTGTATAGACAGAGTCTGGTACCTCTAGGTGACTATCTCCTATCACACACTGTACTGTGTGCAGACACTGTGTGCTCCTGTGACCTAATCCTGCAGGTGGCGGGTACGACAGGCAGAGGTGGCTGGGTGCTATGTCACCACCTGCCCCCCAAATTAGCACCTGGTGCACCAGATACCTAGCTGAACCCATCATAGTGAGTGTATAGACAGAGTCTGGTACCTCTAGGTGACTATCTCCTATCACACACTGTACGCTGTGTGCAGACACTGTGTGCTCCTGTGCCCTAATCCTGCAGGTGGCGGGTAGGACAGGCAGAGGTGGCTGGGTGCTATGTCACCACCTCCCCTAAATTAGCACCTGGTGCACCAGACACCTCGCTGAACCCATCATAGTGAGTGTATAGACAGAGTCTGGTACCTCTAGGTGACTATCTCCTATCACACACTGTATGCTGTGTGCAGACACTGTGTGCTCCTGTGACCTAATCCTGCAGGTGGCGGGCAGGACAGGCAGAGGTGGCTGGGTGCTATGTCACCACCTCCCCCAAATTAGCACCTGGTGCACCAGATAACTAGCTGAACCCATCATAGTGAGTGTATAGACAGAGTCTGGTACCTCTAGGTGACTATCTCCTATCACACACTGTACTGTGTGCAGACACTGTGTGCTCCTGTGACCTAATCCTGCAGGTGGCGGGTAGGACAGGCAGTGGTGGCTGGGTGCTATGTCACCACCTCCCCCCAAAAAGCACCTGGTCCACCAGACACCTAGCTGAACCCATCATAGTGAGTGTATAGACAGAGTCTGGTACCTCTAGGTGCCTATGTCCTATCACACACTGTACGCTGTGTGCAGACACTGTGTGCTCCTGTGCCCTAATCCTGCAGGTGGCGGGTAGGACAGGCAGAGGTGGCTGGGTGCTATGTCACCACCTCCCCCCAAAAAGCACCTGGTGCACCAGACACCTAGCTGAACCCATCATAGTGATTGTATATACAGAGTCTGGTACCTCTAGGTGACTATCTCCTATCACACACTGTACGCTGTGTGCAGACACTGTGTGCTCCTGTGACCTAATCCTGCAGGTGGCGGGTAGGACAGGCAGAGGTGGCTGGGTGCTATGTCACTACCTCCCCCAAATTAGCACCTGGTGCACCAGACACCTAGCTGAACCCATCATAGTGAGTGTATAGACAGAGTCTGGTACCTCTAGGTGACTAGCTCCTATCACACACTGTACTGTGTGCAGACACTGTGTGCTCCTGTGCCCTAATCCTGCAGGTGGCGGGTAGGACAGGCAGAGGTGGCTGGGTGCTATGTCACCATCTCCCCCCAAAAAGCACCTGGTGCACCAGACACCTAGCTGAACCCATCATAGTGAGTGTATAGACAGAGTCTGGTACCTCTAGGTGACTATCGCCTATCACACACTGTACTGTGTGCAGACACTGTGTGCTCCTGTGCCCTAATACTGCAGGTGGCGGGTAGGACAGGCAGAGGTGGCTGAGTGCTATGTCACCACCTCCCCCCAAAAAGCACCTGGTGCACCAGACACCTCGCTGAACCCATCATAGTGAGTGTATAGACAGAGTCTGGTACCTCTAGGTGACTATCTCCTATCACACACTGTACTGTGTGCTCCTGTGCCCTAATCCTGCAGGTGGCGGGTAGGACAGGCAGAGGTGGCTGAGTGCTATGTCACCACCTCCCCCCAAAAAGCACCTGGTGCACCAGACACCTAGCTGAACCCATCATAGTGAGTGTATAGACAGAGTCTGGTACCTCTAGGTGACTATCGCCTATCACACACTGTACTGTGTGCAGACACTCTGTGCTCCTGTGACCTAATCCTGCAGGTGGCGGGCAGGACAGGCAGAGGTGGCTGGGTGCTATGTCACCACCTCCCCCCAAAAAGCACCTGGTGCACCAGACACCTCGCTGAACCCATCATAGTGAGTGTATAGACAGAGTCTGGTACCTCTAGGTGACTATCTCCTATCACACACTGTACTGTGTGCAGACACTGTGTGCTCCTGTGCCCTAATCCTGCAGGTGGCGGGTAGGACAGGCAGAGGTGGCTGGGTGCTATGTCACCACCTCCCCCCAAAAAGCACCTGGTGCACCAGACACCTCGCTGAACCCATCATAGTGAGTGTATAGACAGAGTCTGGTACCTCTAGGTGACTATCTCCTATCACACACTGTACTGTGTGCAGACACTGTGTGCTCCTGTGCCCTAATCCTGCAGGTGGCGGGTAGGACAGGCAGAGGTGGCTGGGTGCTATGTCACCACCTCCCCTAAATTAGCACCTGGTGCACCAGACACCTCGCTGAACCCATCATAGTGAGTGTATAGACAGAGTCTGGTACCTCTAGGTGACTAGCTCCTATCACACACTGTATGCTGTGTGCAGACACTGTGCTCCTGTGACCTAATCCTGCAGGTGGCGGGCAGGACAGGCAGAGGTGGCTGGGTGCTATGTCACCACCTCCCCCAAATTAGCACCTGGTGCACCAGATAACTAGCTGAACCCATCATAGTGAGTGTATAGACAGAGTCTGGTACCTCTAGGTGACTATCTCCTATCACACACTGTACTGTGTGCAGACACTGTGTGCTCCTGTGACCTAATCCTGCAGGTGGCGGGTAGGACAGGCAGAGGTGGCTGGGTGCTATGTCACCACCTCCCCCCAAAAAGCACCTGGTCCACCAGACACCTAGCTGAACCCATCATAGTGAGTGTATAGACAGAGTCTGGTACCTCTAGGTGCCTATGTCCTATCACACACTGTACGCTGTGTGCAGACACTGTGTGCTCCTGTGCCCTAATCCTGCAGGTGGCGGGTAGGACAGGCAGAGGTGGCTGGGTGCTATGTCACCACCTCCCCCCAAAAAGCACCTGGTGCACCAGACACCTAGCTGAACCCATCATAGTGATTGTATATACAGAGTCTGGTACCTCTAGGTGACTATCTCCTATCACACACTGTACGCTGTGTGCAGACACTGTGTGCTCCTGTGCCCTAATCCTGCAGGTGGCGGGTAGGACAGGCAGAGGTGGCTGGGTGCTATGTCACTACCTCCCCCAAATTAGCACCTGGTGCACCAGACACCTAGCTGAACCCATCATAGTGAGTGTATAGACAGAGTCTGGTACCTCTAGGTGACTAGCTCCTATCACACACTGTACTGTGTGCAGACACTGTGTGCTCCTGTGCCCTAATACTGCAGGTGGCGGGTAGGACAGGCAGAGGTGGCTGGGTGCTATGTCACCACCTCCCCCCAAAAAGCACCTGGTGCACCAGACACCTCGCTGAACCCATCATAGTGAGTGTATAGACAGAGTCTGGTACCTCTAGGTGACTGTCTCCTATCACACACTGTACTGTGTGCAGACACTGTGTGCTCCTGTGCCCTAATCCTGCAGGTGGCGGGTAGGACAGGCAGAGGTGGCTGGGTGCTATGTCACCACCTCCCCCCAAAAAGCACCTGGTGCACCAGACACCTAGCTGAACCCATCATAGTGAGTGTATAGACAGAGTCTGGTACCTCTAGGTGACTATCGCCTATCACACACTGTACTGTGTGCAGACACTGTGTGCTCCTGTGACCTAATCCTGCAGGTGGCGGGTAGGACAGGCAGAGGTGGCTGAGTGCTATGTCACCACCTCCCCCCAAAAAGCACCTGGTGCACCAGACACCTCGCTGAACCCATCATAGTGAGTGTATAGACAGAGTCTGGTACCTCTAGGTGACTATCTCCTATCACACACTGTACTGTGTGCAGACACTGTGTGCTCCTGTGCCCTAATCCTGCAGGTGGCGGGTAGGACAGGCAGAGGTGGCTGAGTGCTATGTCACCACCTCCCTCCAAAAAGCACATGGTGCACCAGACACCTAGCTGAACCCATCATAGTGAGTGTATAGACAGAGTCTGGTACCTCTTGGTGACTATCGTCTATCACACACTGTACTGTGTGCAGACACTGTGTGCTCCTGTGACCTAATCCTGCAGGTGGCGGGTAGGACAGGCAGAGGTGGCTGGGTGCTATGTCACCACCTCCCCCCAAAAAGCACCTGGTGCACCAGACACCTCGCTGAACCCATCATAGTGAGTGTATAGACAGAGTCTGGTACCTCTAGGTGACTAGCTCCTATCACACACTGTATGCTGTGTGCAGACACTGTGCTCCTGTGACCTAATCCTGCAGGTGACGGGCAGGACAGGCAGAGGTGGCTGGGTGCTATGTCACCACCTCCCCCCAAATTAGCACCTGGTGCACCAGATAACTAGCTGAACCCATCATAGTGAGTGTATAGACAGAATCTGGTACCTCTAGGTGACTATCTCCTATCACACACTGTACTGTGTGCAGACACTGTGTGCTCCTGTGACCTAATCCTGCAGGTGGCGGGTACGACAGGCAGAGGTGGCTGGGTGCTATGTCACCACCTGCCCCCCAAATTAGCACCTGGTGCACCAGATACCTAGCTGAACCCATCATAGTGAGTGTATAGACAGAGTCTGGTACCTCTAGGTGACTATCTCCTATCACACACTGTACGCTGTGTGCAGACACTGTGTGCTCCTGTGCCCTAATCCTGCAGGTGGCGGGTAGGACAGGCAGAGGTGGCTGGGTGCTATGTCACCACCTCCCCTAAATTAGCACCTGGTGCACCAGACACCTCGCTGAACCCATCATAGTGAGTGTATAGACAGAGTCTGGTACCTCTAGGTGACTATCTCCTATCACACACTGTATGCTGTGTGCAGACACTGTGTGCTCCTGTGACCTAATCCTGCAGGTGGCGGGCAGGACAGGCAGAGGTGGCTGGGTGCTATGTCACCACCTCCCCCAAATTAGCACCTGGTGCACCAGATAACTAGCTGAACCCATCATAGTGAGTGTATAGACAGAGTCTGGTACCTCTAGGTGACTATCTCCTATCACACACTGTACTGTGTGCAGACACTGTGTGCTCCTGTGACCTAATCCTGCAGGTGGCGGGTAGGACAGGCAGTGGTGGCTGGGTGCTATGTCACCACCTCCCCCCAAAAAGCACCTGGTCCACCAGACACCTAGCTGAACCCATCATAGTGAGTGTATAGACAGAGTCTGGTACCTCTAGGTGCCTATGTCCTATCACACACTGTACGCTGTGTGCAGACACTGTGTGCTCCTGTGCCCTAATCCTGCAGGTGGCGGGTAGGACAGGCAGAGGTGGCTGGGTGCTATGTCACCACCTCCCCCCAAAAAGCACATGGTGCACCAGACACCTAGCTGAACCCATCATAGTGATTGTATATACAGAGTCTGGTACCTCTAGGTGACTATCTCCTATCACACACTGTACGCTGTGTGCAGACACTGTGTGCTCCTGTGACCTAATCCTGCAGGTGGCGGGTAGGACAGGCAGAGGTGGCTGGGTGCTATGTCACTACCTCCCCCAAATTAGCACCTGGTGCACCAGACACCTAGCTGAACCCATCATAGTGAGTGTATAGACAGAGTCTGGTACCTCTAGGTGACTAGCTCCTATCACACACTGTACTGTGTGCAGACACTGTGTGCTCCTGTGCCCTAATCCTGCAGGTGGCGGGTAGGACAGGCAGAGGTGGCTGGGTGCTATGTCACCATCTCCCCCCAAAAAGCACCTGGTGCACCAGACACCTAGCTGAACCCATCATAGTGAGTGTATAGACAGAGTCTGGTACCTCTAGGTGACTATCGCCTATCACACACTGTACTGTGTGCAGACACTGTGTGCTCCTGTGACCTAATCCTGCAGGTGGCGGGTAGGACAGGCAGAGGTGGCTGAGTGCTATGTCACCACCTCCCCCCAAAAAGCACCTGGTGCACCAGACACCTCGCTGAACCCATCATAGTGAGTGTATAGACAGAGTCTGGTACCTCTAGGTGACTATCTCCTATCACACACTGTACTGTGTGCTCCTGTGCCCTAATCCTGCAGGTGGCGGGTAGGACAGGCAGAGGTGGCTGAGTGCTATGTCACCACCTCCCCCCAAAAAGCACCTGGTGCACCAGACACCTAGCTGAACCCATCATAGTGAGTGTATAGACAGAGTCTGGTACCTCTAGGTGACTATCGCCTATCACACACTGTACTGTGTGCAGACACTCTGTGCTCCTGTGACCTAATCCTGCAGGTGGCGGGCAGGACAGGCAGAGGTGGCTGGGTGCTATGTCACCACCTCCCCCCAAAAAGCACCTGGTGCACCAGACACCTCGCTGAACCCATCATAGTGAGTGTATAGACAGAGTCTGGTACCTCTAGGTGACTATCTCCTATCACACACTGTACTGTGTGCAGACACTGTGTGCTCCTGTGCCCTAATCCTGCAGGTGGCGGGTAGGACAGGCAGAGGTGGCTGGGTGCTATGTCACCACCTCCCCCCAAAAAGCACCTGGTGCACCAGACACCTCGCTGAACCCATCATAGTGAGTGTATAGACAGAGTCTGGTACCTCTAGGTGACTATCTCCTATCACACACTGTACTGTGTGCAGACACTGTGTGCTCCTGTGCCCTAATCCTGCAGGTGGCGGGTAGGACAGGCAGAGGTGGCTGGGTGCTATGTCACCACCTCCCCTAAATTAGCACCTGGTGCACCAGACACCTCGCTGAACCCATCATAGTGAGTGTATAGACAGAGTCTGGTACCTCTAGGTGAATAGCTCCTATCACACACTGTATGCTGTGTGCAGACACTGTGCTCCTGTGACCTAATCCTGCAGGTGGCGGGCAGGACAGGCAGAGGTGGCTGGGTGCTATGTCACCACCTCCCCCAAATTAGCACCTGGTGCACCAGATAACTAGCTGAACCCATCATAGTGAGTGTATAGACAGAGTCTGGTACCTCTAGGTGACTATCTCCTATCACACACTGTACTGTGTGCAGACACGGTGTGCTCCTGTGACCTAATCCTGCAGGTGGCGGGTAGGACAGGCAGAGGTGGCTGGGTGCTATGTCACCACCTCCCCCCAAATTAGCACCTGGTGCACCAGATACCTAGCTGAACCCATCATAGTGAGTGTATAGACAGAGTCTGGTACCTCTAGGTGACTATCTCCTATCACACACTGTATGCTGTGTGCAGACACTGTGTGCTCCTGTGACCTAATCCTGCAGGTGGCGGGCAGGACAGGCAGAGGTGGCTGGGTGCTATGTCACCACCTCCCCCAAATTAGCACCTGGTGCACCAGATAACTAGCTGAACCCATCATAGTGAGTGTATAGACAGAGTCTGGTACCTCTAGGTGACTATCTCCTATCACACACTGTACTGTGTGCAGACACTGTGTGCTCCTGTGACCTAATCCTGCAGGTGGCGGGTAGGACAGGCAGAGGTGGCTGGGTGCTATGTCACCACCTCCCCCCAAAAAGCACCTGGTCCACCAGACACCTAGCTGAACCCATCATAGTGAGTGTATAGACAGAGTCTGGTACCTCTAGGTGCCTATGTCCTATCACACACTGTACGCTGTGTGCAGACACTGTGTGCTCCTGTGCCCTAATCCTGCAGGTGGCGGGTAGGACAGGCAGAGGTGGCTGGGTGCTATGTCACCACCTCCCCCCAAAAAGCACCTGGTGCACCAGACACCTAGCTGAACCCATCATAGTGATTGTATATACAGAGTCTGGTACCTCTAGGTGACTATCTCCTATCACACACTGTACGCTGTGTGCAGACACTGTGTGCTCCTGTGCCCTAATCCTGCAGGTGGCGGGTAGGACAGGCAGAGGTGGCTGGGTGCTATGTCACTACCTCCCCCAAATTATCACCTGGTGCACCAGACACCTAGCTGAACCCATCATAGTGAGTGTATAGACAGAGTCTGGTACCTCTAGGTGACTAGCTCCTATCACACACTGTACTGTGTGCAGACACTGTGTGCTCCTGTGCCCTAATCCTGCAGGTGGCGGCTAGGACAGGCAGAGGTGGCTGGGTGCTATGTCACCACCTCCCCCCAAAAAGCACCTGGTGCACCAGACACCTCGCTGAACCCATCATAGCGAGTGTATAGACAGAGTCTGGTACCTCTAGGTGACTATCGCCTATCACACACTGTACTGTGTGCAGACACTGTGTGCTCCTGTGACCTAATCCTGCAGGTGGCGGGTAGGACAGGCAGAGGTGGCTGAGTGCTATGTCACCACCTCCCCCCAAAAAGCACCTGGTGCACCAGACACCTCGCTGAACCCATCATAGTGAGTGTATAGACAGAGTCTGGTACCTCTAGGTGACTATCTCCTATCACACACTGTACTGTGTGCTCCTGTGCCCTAATCCTGCAGGTGGCGGGTAGGACAGGCAGAGGTGGCTGAGTGCTATGTCACCACCTCCCTCCAAAAAGCACATGGTGCACCAGACACCTAGCTGAACCCATCATAGTGAGTGTATAGACAGAGTCTGGTACCTCTAGGTGACTATCGCCTATCACACACTGTACTGTGTGCAGACACTCTGTGCTCCTGTGACCTAATCCTGCAGGTGGCGGGCAGGACAGGCAGAGGTGGCTGGGTGCTATGTCACCACCTCCCCCCAAAAAGCACCTGGTGCACCAGACACCTCGCTGAACCCATCATAGTGAGTGTATAGACAGAGTCTGGTACCTCTAGGTGACTATCTCCTATCACACACTGTACTGTGTGCAGACACTGTGTGCTCCTGTGCCCTAATCCTGCAGGTGGCGGGTAGGACAGGCAGAGGTGGCTGGGTGCTATGTCACCACCTCCCCCCAAAAAGCACCTGGTGCACCAGACACCTCGCTGAACCCCATCATAGTGAGTGTATAGACAGAGTCTGGTACCTCTAGGTGACTATCTCCTATCACACACTGTACTGTGTGCAGACACTGTGTGCTCCTGTGCCCTAATCCTGCAGGTGGCGGGTAGGACAGGCAGAGGTGGCTGGGTGCTATGTCACCACCTCCCCTAAATTAGCACCTGGTGCACCAGACACCTCGCTGAACCCATCATAGTGAGTGTATAGACAGAGTCTGGTACCTCTAGGTGACTAGCTCCTATCACACACTGTATGCTGTGTGCAGACACTGTGCTCCTGTGACCTAATCCTGCAGGTGGCGGGCAGGACAGGCAGAGGTGGCTGGGTGCTATGTCACCACCTCCCCCAAATTAGCACCTGGTGCACCAGATAACTAGCTGAACCCATCATAGTGAGTGTATAGACAGAGTCTGGTACCTCTAGGTGACTATCTCCTATCACACACTGTACTGTGTGCAGACACGGTGTGCTCCTGTGACCTAATCCTGCAGGTGGCGGGTAGGACAGGCAGAGGTGGCTGGGTGCTATGTCACCACCTCCCCCCAAATTAGCACCTGGTGCACCAGATACCTAGCTGAACCCATCATAGTGAGTGTATAGACAGAGTCTGGTACCTCTAGGTGACTATCTCCTATCACACACTGTACGCTGTGTGCAGACACTGTGTGCTCCTGTGCCCTAATCCTGCAGGTGGCGGGTAGGACAGGCAGAGGTGGCTGGGTGCTATGTCACCACCTCCCCTAAATTAGCACCTTGTGCACCAGACACCTCGCTGAACCCATCATAGTGAGTGTATAGACAGAGTCTGGTACCTCTAGGTGACTATCTCCTATCACACACTGTACTGTGTGCAGACACTGTGTGCTCCTGTGACCTAATCCTGCAGGTGGCGGGCAGGACAGGCAGAGGTGGCTGGGTGCTATGTCACCACCTCCCCCAAATTAGCACCTGGTGCACCAGATAACTAGCTGAACCCATCATAGTGAGTGTATAGACAGAGTCTGGTTCCTCTAGGTGACTATCTCCTATCACACACTGTACTGTGTGCAGACACTGTGTGCTCCTGTGACCTAATCCTGCAGGTGGCGGGCAGGACAGGCAGAGGTGGCTGGGTGCTATGACACCACCTCCCCCAAATTAGCACCTGTTGCACCAGATAACTAGCTGAACCCATCGTAGTGAGTGTATAGACAGAGTCTGGTTCCTCTAGGTGACTATCTCCTATCACACAATGTACTGTGTGCAGACACTGTGTGCTCCTGTGACCTAATCCTGCAGGTGGCGGGCAGGACAGGCAGAGGTGGCTGGGTGCTATGTCACTACCTCCCCCAAATTAGCACCTGGTGCACCAGACACCTAGCTGAGCCCAACATAGTGAGTGTATTGACAGAGTCTGGTACCTCTAGGTGACTAGCTCCTATCACACACTGTACTGTGTGCAGACACTGTGTGCTCCTGTGCCCTAATCCTGCAGGTGGCGGGCAGGACAGGCAGAGGTGGCTGGGTGCTATGTCACCACCTCCCCTAAATTAGCACCTGGTGCACCAGACACCTCGCTGAACCCATCATAGTGAGTGTATAGATAGTCTGGTACCTCTAGGTGACTAGCTCCTATCACACACTGTATGCTGTGTGCAGACACTGTGCTCCTGTGACCTAATCCTGCAGGTGGCGGGCAGGACAGGCAGAGGTGGCTGGGTGCTATGTCACCACCTCCCCCAAATTAGCACCTGGTGCACCAGATAACTAGCTGAACTCATCATAGTGAGTGTATAGACAGAGTCTGGTACCTCTAGGTGACTATCTCCTATCACACACTGTACTGTGTGCAGACACTGTGTGCTCATGTGACCTAATCCTGCAGGTGGCGGGTAGGACAGGCAGAGGTGGCTGGGTGCTATGTCACCACCTCCCCCCAAATTAGCACCTGGTGCACCAGATACCTAGCTGAACCCATCATAGTGAGTGTATAGACAGAGTCTGGTACCTCTAGGTGACTATCTCCTATCACACACTGTACGCTGTGTGCAGACACTGTGTGCTCCTGTGCCCTAATCCTGCAGGTGGCAGGTAGGACAGGCAGAGGTGGCTGGGTGCTATGTCACCACCTCCCCTAAATTAGCACCTGGTGCACCAGACACCTCACTGAACCCATCATAGTGAGTGTATAGACAGAGTCTGGTACCTCTAGGTGACTATCTCCTATCACACACTGTACTGTGTGCAGACACTGTGTGCTCCTGTGACCTAATCCTGCAGGTGGCGGGCAGGACAGGCAGAGGTGGCTGGGTGCTATGTCACCACCTCCCCCAAATTAGCACCTGGTGCACCAGATAACTAGCTGAACCCATCGTAGTGAGTGTATAGACAGAGTCTGGTACCTCTAGGTGACTATCTCCTATCACACACTGTACGCTGTGTGCAGACACTGTGTGCTCCTGTGCCCTAATCCTGCAGGTGGCGGGTAGGACAGGCAGAGGTGGCTGGGTGCTATGTCACCACCTTCCCCAAATTAGCACCTGGTGCACCAGATACCTAGCTGAACCCATCATAGTGAGTGTATAGACAGAGTCTGGTACCTCTAGGTGACTATCTCCTATCACACACTGTACGCTGTGTGCAGACACTGTGTGCTCCTGTGACGTAATCCTGCAGGTGGCGGGTAGGACAGGCAGAGGTGGCTGAGTGCTATGTCACCACCTCCCCTAAATTAGCACCTGGTGCACCAGATAACTAGCTGAACCCATCATAGTGAGTGTATAGACAGAGTCTGGTACCTCTAGGTGACTAGCTCCTATCACACACTGTACTGTGCAGACACTGTGTGCTCCTGTGCCCTAATCCTGCAGGTGGCGGGTAGGACAGGCAGAGGTGGCTGGGTGCTATGTCACTACCTCCCCTAAATTAGCACCTGGTGCACCAGATAACTAGCTGAACCCATCATAGTGAGTGTATAGATAGAGTCTGGTACCTCTAGGTGACTAGCTCCTATCACACACTGTACGCTGTGTGCAGACACTGTGTGCTCCTGTGACGTAATCCTGCAGGTGGCGGGTAGGACAGGCAGAGGTGGCTGAGTGCTATGTCACCACCTCCCCTAAATTAGCACCTGGTGCACCAGATAACTAGCTGAACCCATCATAGTGAGTGTATAGACAGAGTCTGGTACCTCTAGGTGACTATCTCCTATCACACACTGTACGCTGTGTGCAGACACTGTGTGCTCCTGTGACGTAATCCTGCAGGTGGCGGGTAGGACAGGCAGAGGTGGCTGAGTGCTATGTCACCACCTCCCCTAAATTAGCACCTGGTGCACCAGATAACTAGCTGAACCCATCATAGTGAGTGTATAGACAGAGTCTGGTACCTCTAGGTGACTAGCTCCTATCACACACTGTACTGTGCAGACACTGTGTGCTCCTGTGCCCTAATCCTGCAGGTGGCGGGTAGGACAGGCAGAGGTGGCTGGGTGCTATGTCACTACCTCCCCTAAATTAGCACCTGGTGCACCAGATAACTAGCTGAACCCATCATAGTGAGTGTATAGACAGAGTCTGGTACCTCTAGGTGACTAGCTCCTATCACACACTGTACGCTGTGTGCAGACACTGTGTGCTCCTGTGACGTAATCCTGCAGGTGGCGGGTAGGACAGGCAGAGGTGGCTGGGTGCTATGTCACCACCTCCCCTAAATTAGCACCTGGTGCACCAGATAACTAGCTGAACCCATCATAGTGAGTGTATAGACAGAGTCTGGTACCTCTAGGTGACTAGCTCCTATCACACACTGTATGCTGTGTGCAGACACTGTGCTCCTGTGACCTAATCCTGCAGGTGGCGGGCAGGACAGGCAGAGGTGGCTGGGTGCTATGTCACCACCTCCCCTAAATTAGCACCTGGTGCACCAGACACCTCGCTGAACCCATCATAGTGAGTGTATAGACAGAGTCTGGTACCTCTAGGTGACTAGCTCCTATCACACACTGTACTGTGCAGACACTGTGTGCTCCTGTGACCTAATCCTGCAGGTGGCGGGTAGGACAGGCAGAGGTGGCTGGGTGCTATGTCACCACCTCCCCTAAATTAGCACCTGGTGCACCAGATAACTAGCTGAACCCATCATAGTGAGTGTATAGACAGAGTCTGGTACCTCTAGGTGACTAGCTCCTATCACACACTGTATGCTGTGTGCAGACACTGTGCTCCTGTGACCTAATCCTGCAGGTGGCGGGCAGGACAGGCAGAGGTGGCTGGGTGCTATGTCACCACCTCCCCTAAATTAGCACCTGGTGCACCAGACACCTCGCTGAACCCATCATAGTGAGTGTATAGACAGAGTCTGGTACCTCTAGGTGACTATCTCCTATCACACACTGTACTGTGCAGACACTGTGTGCTCCTGTGACCTAATCCTGCAGGTGGCGGGTAGGACAGGCAGAGGTGGCTGGGTGCTATGTCACCACCTCCCCTAAATTAGCACCTGGTGCACCAGATAACTAGCTGAACCCATCATAGTGAGTGTATAGACAGAGTCTGGTACCTCTAGGTGACTAGCTCCTATCACACACTGTATGCTGTGTGCAGACACTGTGTGCTCCTGTGACCTAATCCTGCAGGTGGCGGGCAGGACAGGCAGAGGTGGCTGGTCCCGCGCCCGTGCAGCAGCTTCCACTGCCGCTGAGGAGGATGAGGAGGCGATGCCTTCCTCTGCCTCCCCGTGTGAGGAGCCCCAGTTTCTAGGCCGGCTTCCCTGCATCCACATATCAGAGCAGAAGTAATTGGTTTGTGTGGTTTCTCTCCAGCCCCCTCCCATAATCAGAGGAATCGTGATCAGGTAGAGCCCGACTCCTCTCCCACCACCACCGCAGCTTCCCAGGGAATGGCTGCACCGTGCTCGGGGAAGGAGAGCCGCTGACAGCTCGTCCCCGCCGCGTCCTCCAGCACAGCAGCCCGCAATCTCAGCCATGCTCTCCCATCATCTCCCCCACAGCTGAGCCTGCACCCCCGCACAGGAGCCCTGCGACCACCCTCTGGCCGGCGTGCACGGACTGAGAACAAGACACAACTTTTAACCCTTTGGAGACTTGGCCATTTTTTGCATCCCTTTTTTTGCCGCCCCCCCCTTCCCCCGCTGCCCCCTCCTTCCCATCTTCCCCAGTCCGTGTGGTGGATGCTGCCCGCACTGCGCATGCTCCTCTCTATTAGGAATTAGCGCCTGGCTTCAGACTTTAGTTGCATTCGTTGAATCTTCTCTCATTAAGGAACATTTTATTTTTTTTATTTTTTTTTTATTTTTTTCTATCAACTCAAGTAATGTGGACTCTGCAGAACCGAGGAGGATCTTTCCGGATTGTCTCGTTCCCTCTGCTGATCGCCATGGTGTGCTGTGCTCAGAGGTGAGATGTGCTGCAGAGAGATCTGCATCTCCTTAATTGCTGTCCATGCAGAGTAGTGGGGCTGATGCCTGTCAGGTCAGTGCTGACTCCAGTGTCCATACTTCTTCTTCTTCTCCTTAGTGTTAATGAGCCAAGCAACATGTCATATGTGAAAGAGACCGTGGATAGATTGCTGAAGGGCTATGACATCCGACTGAGGCCAGACTTTGGAGGTAATGACACCGCTCCCTGATCCCATTGTAACGCGCTAGTAATAAATGTAAGATCGTCTAATAATCACCGCCAAAAGGTGAAATGCCATAGAAAAAAAGCAGCTGGCTCCTGAGTTATTCCTCTGCACATTGCTGCTGTGGTGACAGTCTGCCTCTTCTTCTCCCAGGCCCGCCTGTTGATGTGGGGATGAGAATCACTATAGCCAGCATAGACATGGTCTCTGAAGTCAACATGGTGAGTACACCCCCTGAATGAGAGGACTGGAGAAGGAAGCCCTGGTGCCTCGCCTGCAACTTTGTGTCAACTTGGTTCCTCTCTCCAGAGGGTTTGATGACTTCACTTAGCTGACTGTGTTGTGACTAATTGCACTGGAGATGGTTATTGCTCATTATATCTCTGTATATTAATTCTGATGGATGGAAATGTCTCCATCTGTGGAGAGCTGGGGGCTGGTCTGCGACTTCAGCACCGTAGACAGCAGCGGGCTCTCCCAGTGCTACAGGATGTGCAGAAGGCAATGGTAGGGTCTGGAAATTGGAGGCCACCTTCAGTATTTGGTCAGTATTTTACACCAATATTTGTAGGCCAAAATCAGGAGTGGTGACGTGTTTCTATAGTCTCATATAAGCATATAATACGGCCGAGTGCCATCTGATGTAGGCATATAATACGGCCGAGTGCCATCTGATATAGGCATATAATACGGCCGAGTGCCATCTGATGTAAGCATATAATACTGCCGAGTGCCATCTGATGTAAGCATATAATACGGCCGAGTGCCATCTGATGTAAGCATATAATACGGCCGAGTGCCATCTGATGTAAGCATATAATACGGCCGAGTGCCATCTGATGTAAGCATGTAATACGGCCCAGTGCCATCTGATGAAGACATATAATACGGCCGAGTGCCATCTGATGAAGGCATATAATACGGCCGAGTGCCATCTGATGTAAGCATATAATACGGCCGAGTGCCATCTGATGTAAGCATATAATACGGCCGAGTGCCATCTGATGTAGGCATATAATACGGCCGAGTGCCATCTGATGTAAGCATATAATATGGCCGAGTGCTATCTGATGTAAGCATATAATACGGCCGAGTGCCATCTGATGTAAGCATTTAATACGGCCGAGTGCCATCTGATGTAGGCATATAATACGGCCGAGTGCCATCTGATGTAAGCATATAATACGGCCGAGTGCCATCTGATGTAAGCATATAATACGGCCGATTGCCATCTGATGTAAGCATATAATACGGCCCAGTGCCATCTGATGAAGACATATAATACGGCCGAGTGCCATCTGATGTAAGCATATAATACGGTCGAGTGCCATCTGATGTAAGCATATAATACGGCCGAGTGCCATCTGTTGTAAGCATATAATACGGCCCAGTGCCATCTGATGAAGGCATATAATACGGCCGAGTGCCATCTGATGTAAGCATATAATACGGCCGAGTGCCATCTGATGTAAGCATATAATACGGCCGAGTGCCATCTGATGAAGGCATATAATACGGCCCAGTGCCATCTGATGTAAGCATATAATACGGCCCAGTGCCATCTGATGTAAGCATATAATACGGCCGAGTGCCATCTGATGTAAGCATATAATACGGCCGAGTGCCATCTGATGTAAGCATATAATACGGCTGAGTGCCATCTGATGAAGGCATATAATACGGCCCAGTGCCATCTGATGTAAGCATATAATACGGCCCAGTGCCATCTGATGTAAGCATATAATACGGCCGAGTGCCATCTGATGTAAGCATATAATACGGCCGAGTGCCATCTGATGTAAGCATATAATACGGCCGAGTGCCATCTGATGTAAGCATATAATACGGCCGAGTCCCATCTGATGTAAGTATATAATACGGCCGAGTGCCATCTGATGTAAGCATATAATACGGCCGAGTGCCATCTGATGTAAGCATATAATACGGCCGAGTGCCATCTGATGTAAGCATATAATACGGCCGAGTGCCGTCTGATGTAGGCATATAATACGGCCGAGTGCCTTCTGATGAAGGCATATAATACGGCCGAGTGCCATCTGATATAAGCATATAATACGGCCGAGTGCCATCTGATGTAAGCATATAATACGGCCGAGTCTCATCTGATGTAAGTATATAATACGGCCGAGTGCCATCTGATGTAAGCATATAATACGGCCGAGTGCCATCTGATGTAAGCATATAATACGGCCGAGTGCCATCTGATGTTTTATCGGATCGCACTCGGACCAATGTTATATTATGTGCAGGTACGGACTGAGGCTGAAATTCAGCCCTGCCATTAGAAATCGCACAGGCCCATGCCGTCACTGTCCCCCATCACCAGCTGGGATATATTACTAATATTACCCTGGATGGAGGAAAGTAAGATTTACTAAAAGACCAGTATGTCTAATGATACCCGTGGCCTGCTGGGGTAAATGATGGAGTCAGCGACTTTGTGCTCCGTCACAACTCTTACCAGTATGGGTGTCCTGAGAACACCGATTCTGCTAACAATGTAGCAGACAGACAATGCAGCCCATGACCAGACAGACCCTTCTGGTATTTGCCAGAACTGCCAGATGGCCAGTCCGTCCCTGATTATGTGGCAGTGTAAATGTGGGATTTTTTTTGTACATAACAAATTACATGCTCCGGAATTTGGATCACTTGCTCCCATACAAGTTTATGGGTGCGTGTGAAAGATCAGACTGCACTCAGATGACATCCGAGTGCTGTCTGGCATCTATGGACTCAGACAATGCCGAAGATGGAGAAACTAAGTTCTCCATCTTCTCCACACCTGTGCTCTGAGGAAATTGGATCACAGTAAACTGACACTCATCTCAAACTCTGACAGAGTTTGAGCCGAATGTCAGTAGCCTATCAGGCCAATTCTCTTGCATGAGAGAATATACAGCCTTGGCCTTATACTTTCCCTCTGATTGTTCCTCTCCTGGTTTTGGCTTATAAATACTGATGTAAAATACTGACCAAATAATGAACATGTGAATATAGTCTTAGGCCGGTTTCACACGAGTGATGATTCTCTCATGAGAGAGAAGTGGGACGAATATGTAAATAGAGCTCGGCTCAAACTCTGATCCACGTGTCATCGGAGTGTCAGCTTAGTGTGGTTTGATTCGCTCAGATGAGAGAATCGTAGCACAGGTGCGGAGAAGATGTAGAACAAAATTTCTCCATCTTCCCCATTGTGTGATTCCGCAGAAATCAGACTGGACTTAGATGTCGTCCAAGTGCAGCCTGATGTTTTCCATGCACCCAGAGACTTGAATGGGTGCGTGCCATTCGATTTGCACAGCATGCTGAATTTTTTTTCTCACACTGAATCAGCTTGAGAAAAAAAACCGCAGATCTGTACTGCCCGATAGAATAACATTGGGCCGATAAATCATCAGATTAATCATCGTCTGATGTATACACTCGTGAGAAGTGCACTTATTGTAATTATCTAGCTAGATAGTCGAATTGTGAGTTTGATCCGAGTTGATTGTCATTTGTTGAGTGTGCACAGTGCCCAAAGATTATCATCGAGTATGGAGGCAATATGCCTTAGATTATTATTATATGGAAACATTAGTGCTAATTTTACTATATATCATACTACTTCATTTTCTTTTTGCGTTGTATCTATCTCGTATCCCAGAAGTTGAGATTTTTTATCCAGAGCTTGTAAAAGTTTGACTAAGTCCCTCCAAGCCTTCAAAATGCATTGAGCCAGAGGCAAAAGGTTCAATAAATATCTGACCAAATCACAAACCTTTAACGCTAGAGTTAAACACCACTCCAGTGTATTTCTTTTTTTATTGCAGTGCCGGAGTGGTGCTCCTAGTCCAGATTCCTTATCCCCATCTCATATATTTCAGCTGCCGTCTTCCCCTTCTGTTTCCGCCACTCCAGTCGGTCTCCAGCAGTTTGTGACCTGTCGGATCGCTCCAGTCTTTGCTGGAGTGAGCTGGAGATCACTTTTCCATGCAAGTCTACGAGGGCCTTGTTTTTGGCTCTCATAGACTGGCATTGAGAGCTTGTGACTTCCGGACAGTCAGAAGTTGCGGTCACAAGACGGCGGCCCGGGACCAGAGCGGCACCGATAGAAGGTGAAGTTGGTCAGATTAACACTATGGTCAGGGACCTTAAATTATTGGCACCACTCCAATGCTAAAAAAAAGAAACAATGTTGGAGTGATGCATTAACTGGCGGTGTGATTTGGTGTCTCCAGGGCACTGTAGTATTTACAGCCGTATGTAATGGGCCTTATTGTGTAGGGAACTATGTTGTATGAGCAAAGCTTGTGTGATGTCAATATTTTATTGATCCATACGAAATATCAGTTTTCTTAAAAAAAAATGCTATTTCATTGTGTCATTACTATTACATTCATTATTTAGCTAGAGGTACAAAACCCCTTGAACATAGGTGTCCACATGTTGTTTGCTCAAAGTGCAAAGTGATCCAACGTTGTTACCTTTTATCGTCACCTTGTAGGATGATTTCTTTAGCACCTGTTGAATCAGATCTTTCAATCTTTGTCCAATCTGGTGACTAATAATTTGCCACTAAGTACATTTCTTCTGTCTCGATTCACACGATGTCCAATAAAAAATTGTATAGTGGCACCATATTAGCCAGAAAACTCCATGTAAATGCTTTTATGTCCAAAAATTACAAAAGGGATCACTCCGAGAATACGTTTGTCATTTTTGGCCATAAAATTATTTCCATTGACTCTTTTAGAACTTTGTAACGCTATGTCCTGTGTGTACAATGAGAAAAGCTACATATTATTGTTACCCTCAATTTTTCTTTAGCACCTGTTGAACCAGTACTTTATTCTTAGATGACTTATTTACTGTTCTTGCCCTTGTTTTGCCCAGTAAAATGGGAGTTTTGCCCCCATAGAACTACCCATCAGTGGTGTGAGAATGCAAGAATTGTGATGGATGTTCTTCTACCACCATCAGGACTCTAGAAGTCCATGCATTAAGAGTCATTACAACCTATTGTTTATAATCTAATATATAAAGCGCAAAGTGTGTATGTATGTATGTGTGTGTGTGTGTCTGTGTCCGGGATAGGCATCCGCACCGTCGCAGCTACAGCCACAAAATTTGGCACAGTCACATGTCTGGACCCTGAGAGCGTCCTAGGCTATGTTGTGAGGCGAAATTTTAACCCCGCGCATTGCAATTCACCAAACAATTTTGCCCCTGTCTACATACTGGGAAAAAGTGTGTGCGCGTCAAGCCCCGCCCCTCATTATGATGTCATAATGCCCCTATCTATATACTGGGGAAAAAGTGTGTGCGCGTCAAGCCCCGCCCCCCATTATGATGTCACAATGGTTGCCATGGCGACGCTGATGTCATCATAGGTTGCAAGCCCCGCCGCTCATTATGATGTCATAATGGTTGACTATGGGATGGAGGATGTGTGTGATGGGTATATGGGCACTGGACTATGGGATGGAGGATATGTATGAAGGGTATATGGGCACGGGACTATGGGATGGCAGATGTGTGATGGGTATATGGGCACTCTACTATGGAATGGAGGATGTGTGATGGGTATATGGGCACTGGACTATGGGATGGAGGATATGTATGACGGGTATATGGGCATGGGACTATGGGATGGAGGACGTGTGATGGGTATATGGGCACTGGACTATGGGATGTAGGATATGTATGACGGGTATATGGGCACGGGACTATGGGATGGCGGATATGTATGACGGGTATATGGGCACGGGACTATGGGATGGAGGATATGTATGATGGGTTTATGGGCATGGGACTATGGGATGGAAGATATGTATGATGGGTATATGGGCATGGGACTATGAGATGAAGGATGTGTGATGGGTATATGGGCACTCGACTATGGGATGGCAAATATGTATAATGGGTATATTGGCATGGGACTATGGGATGGAGGATGTGTGATGGGTATATGGGCACGGGCCTATGGGATGGCGGATGTGTGATGGGTATATGGGCACTTGACTATGGGATGTATGATATGTATGATGGGTATATGGGCATGGACTATGGGATGGAGGACATGTATGATGGGTATATGGGCACGGGCCTATGGGATCGTGGATATGTATGATGAGTATATGGGCACGGGACTATGGGATGGAGGATAATTATAATTTGCTATAACTAACCATAGTTAGTTACTATGCCCGGGCAGCGCCGGGCTCTTCAGCTAGTAATAATATATATTTCCTCTGCTAGGTCATATAAAATGACTGATTTCGCACTCACGGGTATATTTATATTGAGAGAAGGGGAGATTTCTGATGACGACATACAGGGTTACATTGACCCATGCATAGCACTTGGGAATCCTGTGGTGGGGGCAGGATTTGACACAATAATAGACCCATAAAAAACAAAAATGCATTTTAAAATTGTTTTATGGCCTGTTTATTGTTACTAGGGACATTTCTACTGGCTTGATTCACAAAAACTTTTTTTTCAGAATTTAATAATGCCATATCCTGTGTGTTCAATGAAAACACCATGACAAATTTAAAATATTTTCATTTAGAGGTAGAGGGCTTTATTTGGATTAGCTCCACTGTAATATTCTTACATGGGTTTTAAACTCTATTCTTTTATTTTGCATTTGGCCCTAGACATATATCAATTGCCCATTGCATCTCGGGCCCATTGGCCGAGTCCTCCACCCTGATTGCGTCCTACTTTTCAGCACACAACCACTTAGATAATCAGTTCCTGTAGCTACTATACATTGGTTGTCACTCTGACGATGCTGGAAGAAAAGAAGTTGAGACCGACAGGTGACCCATCAAACTGCAGGGCCAAGTGACAAGGGGTTGGTTGGTGTATATGTGCTTTGTCTTATTTTTACAGGCCACTTGGGCAAAAATATATAAAAGGAGTGGGAAATTCCTTTATTTCTAAGCCCTTTTTTTAACTTCCTTATATTGAAAATAACATTTTACTATTATTCTGAGGCTACATGGAGACTTTGTCTGTTATGTAAGTCACATAGCCAAAGTTTGCTATGTGCCTCTGCTACATCACATTGTAATGTAGTTGAACAGGGTTGCCGCAAAATGCAAGATGTAAAAAATCCAACTTGGTTTGTTATTTTTCATCTTGCCTCTTCTGGTTGCAGTACCCGAAAAGCAGCTGCACAAAGCGTTTTTTGGCCGCGCGACCTGTATTGCAGCCAAAGTCACCGTGTAACCCCAGACTAATGCACAGGGTATCAGATGATTTGGAAATCAGTTATAAACAGTTGTGCTCAAAAGCTAACATACACTGGCAGAATTTTTGCTTTCTTGGCCTTTTTTCAGAGAATATGAATGATAACACCAAAACTTTTTCTCTACTCATGGTTAGTGGTTGGGTGAAGCTATTTCTTGTCAAACTACTGCATTTTCTCTTTTAAATCATAAAGACAACCCAAAACATTCAAATGACCCTGATCAAAAGTTCACATACCCTGGTGATTTTGGTCTGATAACATGCACAGAATGCACAGAAGTTGGCACAAATGGGTATGAATGGCTACTAAAGGTAACATCCTCACCTGTGACCTGTTTGCTTGTAATCAGTAGGTCTGCATAAAAGCTGAGTGAGTTTCTGGGATCCAGACAGACTCTTGCATCTTTCATCGAGCCACTGACATTTCTGGATTGTGAGTCATGGGAAAAGCAAAAGTATTGTCAACGGATCTACGGGAAAAGTTAGTTGAACTGTATAAAACAGGAAAGGGATGCAAAAAGATATCCAAGGAATTGATAATGCCAGTCAGCAGCGTTCAAACTGTGATTAACAAGTAGAAAATCAGGAGCTGTGTAAAAACAAAACCACAGTCAGGTAGACCAAGAAAAATGTCGTTCACAACTGCCAGGAAAATAGTTTGAGATGCAAAGAAAAACCCACAAATAACATCAGTTGAAATACTAAACTCTCTGAAAACTAGTGGTGTGGCTGTTTCAAGATGTACAATAAGGAGGCACTTGAAGAAAAATGGGCTGCATGCTGAAGTCACCAGAAGAAAGCCATTATTGCACAAATGCGACAAAGTATCTCACCTACAATATGCAAAACAGCACAGAGACAAGCCTCAAAACTTCTGGAACAAGGTAATTTAGAGTGATGAGACCAAAATGGAAATTTTTGGCCACCGCCACAAACGTTACATTTGGAGAGAGGTCAACAAGGCGTATGATGAAAAGAACACCATTCCTACTGTAAAACACGGAGAAGGATCGCTGTTTTAGGGATGTGTGAACTACAAAGGCACAGGAAATTTGGTCAAAGTTGAAGGAAAGACGAATGCAGCACGTTAACAGGAAATTATAGAGGCAAATTTGCAATCATCAGCCCGGAAGCTGCGCATGGGATGTACTTGGACGTTACAATATGATAACGATCTAAAACACAAGGCCAAGTCGACCTGACATTGGCTACAGCAGAACAAAGTGAAGGTTCTGGAGTGGCCATCTCAGTCTCCTGACCTCAATAACATTGAACCCCTCTGGGGAGATCTCAAGCGCGCAGTTCCAGCTAGACAGCCCAGGAATTTACAGGAACTGGAGGATTTTGGCCAAGAAGAGTGAGCAGCTTTACCATCTGAGAAAATAAAGAACCTCATCCACAACTACCACAAAAGACTTCAATCTGTCATTGATGTTAGAGGGGGCAATGCACGGCATTAAGAAATGGGGTATATGAACTTTTGATCAGGGTCATTTGAATGTTTTGGGTTGTTATTATGATTTAAAAAGAGAAAACACAGTAGTTTGACAGTAAATGGCTTCACCCAACCACTAACCATGAGTGGAGAAAAATATTTGGTGTTATCATTCATATTCTCTGAAAAAAACGCAAAGTAAGAAAAAATTCTGCTGGGGTATGTAAACTTTTGAGCAGAATTGTAACCTAAGGGAAATGGATAGAAATTCAGTGTTTGTTCTGTCTTCAGGATCTCAGCCTTTCCTGATGTCATATCGGAGGCTCTTCTGCTTTCTTCTACCAGGTCACGAAGGCCACCACTTTTCACAAAAATACTTAAATGATATTCAGGCTCAGCCTGGCCCATAAAAGAACAGGTATTCCCCTCAGTTGGCCCCTGTGCAGGAGTGTGCCTTCATCCCCTATATGAGCAGTAGTTAGCACAATACACTTCTCCCCTTTAGTCAGTTCAGTGAGCTTCTCCCCTTTTTATCTGGTTTCAGGTGTGATTTTAATATTGCCCACAATAACTGCCCTGATATTTGCCACAGGTGAGTTTGAACGAGCATCATATGTCCAATTTGCCTTTGTTTCAGTTTTTTTCTGTGTTATTGCAATACACACAAAGGAAATAAACATGTGTATAACGTCAAGGTTAGATTTCAGAAAGGCAGATTTTAAGGGATTCAGAAATAGAATTAGAGGGATCCAATGGCTGGATATCCTTAAAGACAAAAATGTCCAGGAAGGATGGGAAATCTTGAAAAATGAAATTCTCAAAGCACAGTTGTTAACAATTCCGAAAGGAGGGAAGAATAGGAAGCATTTAAGGAAACCAGGATGGATGAACACAGAACTTAAGCACATGCTAAAAAGGAAGAAAAAAATGTTTATAAAATGGAAAGAGGGAGGCATATCTAAAGAAGAATATAATGCTGTCTGCAGAACCTGCAGGGCACAAATCAGATTATCTAAAGCTGAAAATGAATTGAGGCTTGCAAGAGATGTCAAAAGCAATAATAAAGGATTTTGGGGATATGTCAAAAGTAAAAGAAAAGTCAAAGATGCTATAGGATTTTTACAGGATGAAAATGATGAAATGGTAAGACAGGATGTTGAGAAGGCTGAACTTTTAAATTCCTATTTTGCATCTGTTTTCTCTCAGAAAGGAAATGTAACATCAACTGTTATTCACTGTCCTATTAAGGGAATAGAAAAATCCAGGATATCTATAAACAGAAAGATAGTGAGGAAACACTTAGCTAACCAAAATGAATTCAAGTCTCCAGGTCCAGATGAATTACACCCCAGAGTACTGAAGGAGATAGCAGAAGAAATTTTTGAACCCCTCTCCATAATCTTTGAAAATTCTTGGAGAACAGGAGAAGTGCCAGAAGACTGGAGAAGAGCAAATGTTGTTCCTATCTTCAAAAAGGGGAAGAAGGTGGACCCAGGCAACTATAGGCCGGTGAGTCTGACTTCTATACCAGGAAAGATCTTTGAACAAATTATTAAACAACATGTATGTCAATACCTGGATAAGAATGAAGTGATTAAACAGAGTCAGCATGGGTTTGTAACTAATAAGTCATGTCAGACTAACTTAATTTCCTTCTATGACGGTATCACTGATTGGGTGGATCAAGGAAATGCTGTAGATATAGTATATCTTGACTTCAGCAAAGCATTTGACAAAGTCTCTCATGCAATCCTTATTGAAAAAATGACTAAGTATGGAATGGACAAGGCAACTGTTAGGTGGATTCATAACTGGCTTAGTGATCGGACCCAAAGAGTGGTCGTAAATGGCTGCACATCCAGTTGGAAGAATGTCTCAAGTGGGGTACCACAGGGCTCTGTCCTGGGCCCTGTATTGTTCAACATCTTTATCAACGATTTAGATGAAGGAATTGAGGGTAAACTGATTAAATTTGCTGATGACACAAAGCTAGGAGGGATAGCTAATACTAGAGAAGAGAGAGAGAGGATTCAAAAAGATTTAAATAAACTGGAGAAGTGGGCAGCAACTAACAGAATGGTTTTTAACAGGGAGAAATGCAAAGTACTACATCTGGGCAATAAAAATGAAAAAAGCATATATAGAATGGGAGGAATAGGGCTAAGTGACAGCACATGTGAAAAAGACTTGGGTATACTAATAGATCACAGACTGAATATGAGTCAACAGTGCGATGCAGCAGCAAAAAAGGCAAATGCAATTCTAGGATGTATTAACAGAAGCATACAGTCTAGATCACGTGAAGTCATTATTTCCCTCTACTCCTCTTTGGTCAGACCTCATCTGGAATATTGTGTCCAGTTTTGGGCACCACATTTTAAAAAAGACATCAACAAACTGGAGCAAGTTCAGAAAAGAGCGACCAGAATGGTGACCGGTCTGCAAACCCTGTCTTATGAGGAAATGTTGCAGGATTTGGGAATGTTTAGTTTGCAAAAGAGAAGACTGAGAGGAGACTTAATAGCTGTCTACAAATATCTAAAGGGCTGTCACATTGTAGAAGGATCAACTTTATTCTCATTTGCACAAGGAAAGACTAGAAGCAATGGGATGAAACTGAATGGAAGGAGACACAGATTAGATATTAGAAAAAACTTTTTGACAGTTAGAGTGATCAATGAGTGGAACAGGCTGCCACGAGAAGTGGTGAGTTCTCCTTCAATGGAAGTCTTCAAACAGAGGCTGGACAGACATCTGACTGGGATGATTTAGCGAATCCTGCTTTGAGCAGGGGGTTGGACCAGATGGCCCAGGAGGTCCCTTCCAACTCTACGATTCTATGATTCTATGATTCTATGATTCTATGATAACAAAACATGTGTAAATGCAAAAAAGTTCTGGGCAAAATACTATGTTTTCTGGAACAATTTCAAGGGTGCCAACACTTTCGGCCATGACTGTATAGACAGAAACAAAATCTTATCATTCATCAATCATGTAAGGACGCGGTCAGAATTGTGAGAAAATTGCACAAGTCTCGCACCTCAATTCCCGGCACTGCCGCCAGCACTTGGGACCGGAGTGTGCAGCTACATGTATTTCTATGCAGCCACACACTCCGGTCCCGAGTGTCGGCGGCAGTGCCGGGCATTGAGGTGCGAGACTCGTGCGAGTTTCTCCCGAGTCTGACCCTAGCCTAAGAAACTATCATTTGAATATTGTATAGAAGTAGAGGTAATTTTTTTAAATGTGGGAAATGTAATATTTTCAAGTAGCGGAACAGTGGACCCCAGAGTCAATGTTACTGGTGGGCCCTTGGCCCCTCAATCCGAGACAGATGCCATCATCCATGATCAGATATATAGTCTGTTACATGTCTATATAGTATGTTCACAGATACAGTCTCCCCTCCCCGATCACATCCATATTGGGCCACAAATTTAAAATCAACAAGATACCACTGAACATTGGTGGTGATGCCCAAGCCATCAATCAGATTACAACGTCGTACAGATATATCTAGTTTTCAACTCTGTTTTAAAATTTAGTTGAATTTGTCAGGTTCTTTGGATAGCACAATCGTTCTTCATAAAAAATAAAGTAAGAGGCCGCCTATGCAGCTAGCAGATCATAATCATGCTGCTTATTTACAGAAAAGTTACTTTTGTATGTTTGTTTGTTTGATTGTTTTTCTAGAAATTGGTTATACATGCTATATTTTCTGTAAATGGCTTAGGCTAAGGATGTGCTTATCTGCAAAGCTCCATTACTCAAAAAACACTTCTAGTTCTTGATACCCACGCCATCTTATAAATAATAACCTTCTGATGTTCAAAGAGAGAGTCTTATGGTGCATCATGTTAAAGATCTCTTTTTTTCATGTATATTTATTCTCTTAAATAGTTCTAATTCAAATATTATAATAATAATATGAGCATTTTGGTATATGTGCTATCTGTTATTGCTTGATGTAGACCAATTACAATTCATGCTCCTTTTCACGTGTCCCTGAAAATTGTCTGGAATAAACATGGAGACATGTCCAACTTTGATCCATGTAGCTTATCAAACTCGCCAATGCAGTTCAGTTGCCCGTGAAAAAAAAATGGATATCATCTATGTACCTTCCATAATCATACTACTACTATATAATAATACTATTTAAGGTGTGAGTAAGAGAAGCTGAGATTTATTTTATAAGCTTTATTATTTTATCATGGCCAAGCGAAGGGTATGCCAAGAAGGGTATGCCAAGAAGTTGTATTGGGGTTCACCAGTGAGTGTCTGCTGCTGCTCTTGGAATCTGGCATCAACAGAGCGGTAGTCAATCAGTGAACTCTGTGGCTCTGCCAGTGATGGGACGCCATACTCAGAGCTACTGAGTTCACTGGCTGCTACGCTGAAGACTTGATGTCAGTGCTGCAGCTAACCAGTCAACGGGGGCAGCAGCAAAGACTCACCGGTAAAGTCTCACCGGTGGACCTCGGGTTGGTGTGTACCTCGTGGTTTGTTTTTATTTTTACACTAAACTGCCCTCAGGGATGAACATTAACTGAAAGCAGACAAATCCATTAAATGAGGAACTAGACAGATTCTGGATTAATGTATTTTTTATTAACGCAAATCGATTTCCCATGACAAGGAGGATAGAGGAACAAATATTGGGACAAAATTTAGGATCTGTCCCTGCACAGGAAAGATGGAGGTACATTATAAAGTAAAACCCAACTAATATCAATAGAGTAATATATGTTTTTTTTTTATTATTGTAACACATTTTTTGCTAAAAAATAAATGAAGTAATTGGATGCACATTTTTCCCAAAATAAACAGGGATTATAACATATTATAGAGTGGTTATTACCAGAAAAATATGAGTTGTGATTGCCCAGACCCCAACTGATGCCTAGAAAGAAGGATTCGAGGCACTGGCTAAGAGCTTTGTTCGGGGCATCCCCTGGGGTCCTACTTAATTCATATGCTGCTGACATGTCATCATATTTTATGAACACACTTTAATGTTTAAAATATTATCACAAGATGCCGTATTGATGCATTCAGGTTTTTTTTTTGCAAGTTCTTTTCAGTAGCCTACATCTGACTGCTGCTGTTTGCCAACAATAACCAAGTTGCAGCAGTAATACAGTATATCCCTACAATTACTACCAGAGATAGCAAGAAAAGTGTCATCAGTTCAGGATTCATTCCTATAGTGGAGAATTCCAGCACTGGACAGTCAAGAACTGGACAAAAGTGTATGAATGAATGAATTTGTACACCCCGGGCCACCAAAATGCTTATCGTTACCCGTTAATGGGATCAGCATTTCATGCTGTGACAAAAATTAGGGGAAAACTACCAAGGAAATAATGGCGCACATACAGTGTTTTGTTTACTGCAGACCTTTGAATGTTAAGCTCTGTATACCCCCACCGACACCTCTGATTGGCGCCACTCTGCTCATGTACAGTGTACACAGAAAGCTGCTAATTAGTGGTGTGGGGGGGCTACAGAGCTCATGAATATGCTTGACTACCTGATAGCAGCTTTTCTAGTCCTATAATGAAAATTTCCTGCTGATAAAAAGAGCAATTTTATCAAAACTACACGAAGAAGTCCAGTAAGTGACACATCACTAGAATCATGGTCTGCGCCCCTCATTATGCTAAGTGAACATCTGGTTTTAGGGTGTACACATTCAAAGTTTGAAACTTACTAATTTTTCCAAATGTTTCTCAAATTTCATGTATTCTCATAAAAAAATTCGAAGCATTTCAATCGAAATCTCTAGAGCCAAATTTTGTGGGTTATTTCACATATATACACATATGACAAATTATTCTGAAAAGTTACTTTAAACTACGATTATATAGATAATATATATTATACTTGTTACGATTATATATATAATATACAGTTGTGCTCAAAAGTTTACATACCCCGGCAGAATTTTTGCTTTCTTGGCCTTTTTTCAGGGAGTATGAATGATAACACCAAACTCACTCAGCTTGACTAACTTTTCCCGTAGATCCGTTGACAATACTTTTGCTTTCCCCATGACTCACAATCCAGAAACGTCAGTGGCTGGATGAAGGATGCAAGAGTCTGTCTGAATCCTAGAAACTCACTCAGCTTTTATGCACACACACTGATTACAAGCAAACAGGTCACAGGTGAGGATGTTACCTTTAGTAGCCATTCAAACCCATTTGTGTCAACTTCTGTGCATGTTATCAGGCCAAAATCACCAGGGTATGTGAACTTTTGATCATGGTCATTTAGATGTTTTGGGTTGTCATTATGATTTAAAAACAAAAAACACAGTAGTTTGACAATAAATGACTTCACCCAACCACTAGCCATGAGTGGAGAAAAAGTTTGTGCTATCATTCATATTCTCTGAAAAAAGGCCTAGAAGGCAAAAATTCTGCCGGGGTATGTAAACTTATGAGCACAACTGTAGATGTTAACAGCTTTCTCCTAATAGTGTAGTTACACATTTATAGTGTGAATACTATGATATCCCCAATATTTCTCTCACAAAGGTATTCATTTCTGCTCACAGCAAGGGAAACACACAAACACCCCGGAGCCATATGCGGCTTCTTAACCATGAGGCTATTGGCTTGGATTGATATAGTGCAATGGAAATGTAAATCAGGTTAAGTAAACATCTCATTTCATTTGTTTTATTTTGAATATTGATTTGTCCTCATTTCTTGGAGAGAAAGATGTCCTGGATTAAATGTATTGGTAGCATTAAAAAAATGATTGCAGCACTTGATGACTTAATGGTTGGAATTTATGGGGCACTCAAACGGTCTGTTAAAAATATTGAACATAACCTGATAAATGTCTCTCTACACAGTGATAGCGCACCCAGAGTTTTCCCTAAAGAGAAAAAATGGACAGAATTTGATGCATGTCATCTTAAACTGATTGGATTAGATTGTATTTTTTGGGGAGGGTGGGATTTCTAGATAACTAGTTGAGTACGTTTCTATCATTTCTGAAAGTTTATTTTTTGTGGCAAGGGAATTATTTATCTTATGTAGGAAGAAGAAAAGGAACAAGTGTTTTAGAGGGAACCTGTCACCTACAAACTTACTTCTGACCACATTCCGACTAGATTTGTCCGGCCTCACTAAATACACTGGCATCGATTGAAGCCGCAACCATCTAGCCAGCATGTGACCACATGTATGCAAGTCGCATACTTTTGGTCACGCACCTGCTGCTCCCTGTGTTGGCATCAGAGAATCTGTTTTGAACACTGATTTGTCTTTCAGAGAGACTACGTTCCTCTGGCAGAAGCTACCGTTATCTTGTCCAAACTGTAAAGAGCTGAGGAATATGTTAGCGCTATATAAAAATAAAAAATTAAGATTATTATTAACGCTGCACGACACTACTTCTGCAACCATACCATCTTGCCCTGCGGTCACTCTCTGACTCTATGGCAAAGCACTATACAGTATATATAATATACAGTATAGTGTGGTGCTGTGTATATAATATATAGTGTGGACTCCACAATATATACTATATATATATAGGCACAATTCCACACTGTAAACAATATACACAGCTCCACACGGTATACTATCAACTATTTTTTATTGTACAGAGTATAGCTGTGTATATGGTATTTAGTGGGAAGTGAACTGTGTATAGATAATGTGGAATTGGTATATTCAAGTATATAGCATGGAGCTGTATATATAATAATATATAGTTTGGAGCTGTGGATAAAAGAAAATACAGTGTACTATCTGAAGAGCCCGGCGTTGCCAGGGCATAGTAACTAGCTGTGGTTAGTTATAACAAATTATAATGTTTATATTGCACATAAATTGTTGCTGTATGTCATCTCCCCTGTATATATTATATACCTGTATGTCATCTCCTCCTGTATATAGTATATACCTGTATGTCATCTCCTCCTGTATATAGTACATACCTGTATGTCATCTTCCCTGTGTATAATATATACCTGTATGTCATCTTCCCTGTATATAGTATATACCTGTATGTCATCTCCCTCAATACATAGTATATACCTGTATGTCATCTCCAGGTTCCCTCCCGTCTGTAAACGGTGGAGGCGCAGTGTCCCGCAGCACAGAGCATTTCAGTGCGGCGGCTCCGCCTCCTGAGTGTAATACCATTTAGTTAGAAATTGTAAAGAAGGACTAATTTAGAGTGGCATTATTTGTAGCCGTATAAATAAGTTTAAAGTGATCTAGGCATTGTCAGGTTGGCGCTGTTACACCGATTAAAATGATTCCTGGGTTGGAGAAATCCATCTTGTGCTTCTTTTTTTAATCTGTGTTTGAAATTTTAAGTTAATGAGATGCTTCATGCCAGACAAAGAGAAGTTCCTGATTCTGAGTGACCCCTGCAGTCTGTGACAGAGGGTGGTCTGTGTTGGCAAGTTAATAAATTCTGTTATTTCCAGCTTTACAGAAGGATGATAACACCATAGAAATGATAAGAATAATAGGCCTAAGTTACCACAGCTGTCTGCAAGGAACACTGTTGCTCAGAGCAACCAGTCACAGCTCAGCTTTCATCTTTTAAACAGCTCTGGTGAAATAAAAGATGCTTAGTGATTGGTTGCTATGGGCAACACAGGCAGCGTAACCTGTTGTGGTCAAGAAGATGTGCCTATGAAATATATATATTATATATATATATATATATATACATATACTGTATATTAGCTATTTATATTTATTTTATGGGGCTTTGCGTGTGGAGTGAGTGTGGCTATGTGGAGTGTGCGGGCTATGTGGAGTGGGCTTGACACACACACACATACACTCAGGTTTATATATATAGATATGTGTATAATATACAGTATTAAGTGCAGCTATACATATAATATATACTGGAAGTCTGTGTATACTGAGAGTAAGGCCAGGGTCACACTTGCAAGTGCAATGTGAGAAACTCGCCTCAGTACCCGCCACTGGGTGTAATCCTCAGTATCTGTATGTATTATTCTATATATACACTGCACAGTGCCACTTCTCCTGTCCTGCATACTGGGTGTAATTCTCCATATCTATATTATTCTGTATATACACTGCATAGTACCACTTCTCCTGTCCTGTATACTTGGTGTAATTCTCTGTATCTATATTATTCTGTATATACACTGCACAGTATCACTTCTCCTGTCAGGTATACTGGGTGTAATTCTCAGAATCTGTATTGTTCTGTATATATTCACTGCTATAATGGAAATAATTTGACCGTATTGATTGTTATAAGCAGTAGAAAAACATCTGGGAACTAGAGGACTCTATATTAGATCTATTGCTTTGTAAGAGGTATTCCGCACTACTTTTTTGATCAGCTGTCATGCTGCTGCAATGCAGGTAGGTGCAAGCTCCACTAGGGACTGCACCTAAACAGAGCTGGCCTGCAGTGCAGCAGTGAGGCTACCACAGGAGGCAGCAGAATAGTCAAAAAAGCCAGGTCAAATCCTGGACTGTAGCGCAGTACCAAATGAATAAGCAAACTCACGGCCAGAGACAAGCCAGGGAATCAGTAATGGTCAGGAGCAGAAAAGCCAAAGACAAAAGACAGAAGCAGGTAAGGATACAAGTTAATTCAAAATCAGGGAATCAGCACACTAAAGGAAAAAAATAAGTCGAGATGGGAGTAGGGGAAAACAGAGACACGGGTTCAGACAGCAAACACAGCAGGACAAATCAGGGTTAGCTACAGCAGCCCTAGGCAAAAACTGTAGCTGACATTGTCTGTAGGAAGCAGCGACGATATATAGCCAACCTGAACCCAGACTGAGGTTGGGAAAGGTTAACTCTTGACATGACCAGACCGGGAAAAAAGGGGAAACAGAACTCAAAACCCGATCTGGATCATGACATCAGCTTTTTTCTTTACTGAAATCAGTATTATTCTGTATATATACACTGCACAGTACCACTTCTAATCTCCTGTACACTGCACAGTACCACTTCTACTGTAAGGTATACTCTGTATAATCCTTGTACATCGTTCCCCTATGATATTTCCTTGAGAGAGAACACATATCCTGCAAGGCAGAAGCAGTGGGGGAGATAAAAGTTGAGTAATACAGCTCTCCCCCACACAGGGACACCGATTTTACCTGTATATATATGTTTGTCTAAGTTTGTTATCTCTCAAAGATACTCTGTAAGACCGGGGTCTGACCTGTGAGAAACTCGGACGAGTCTCGTGTCTTAATACCCGGCACTGCCGCCGGCACTTAGGAGCAGAGCGTGCGGCTGCATAGAAATACATGCAGCCCTACGCTCTGCTCCCGATTGCCAGAAGCAGTGCCGGACATTGATGTGCGAGACCTAACCAAGTTGATTGTTGCCTCTCTGTTTGGAAAATCTGCCGATTTTGTTTCCCTTTGCAATCCTTTTGGCCTCCCTGAGTAGGAAAACTACTCCATACAACAAGTGTCAGTGTATAAATATTGTTTAAATGGACACAGGACCCCAGCATACCCTTTAGCATCATTTTATCTCCAGTGGGCTTTTTTTGACAAACAGGGATTGTTCATAGCTCACAAGTCTTTTATCTTTCAGTGCAATTGAAGATTGAAACTTAATTACTGTGCACTCCGCTGATGTAAAAGTTAATATTGTATTATACATCCTTTGGTCAGAAGATCCTAACCTCGTCTTAAAATCTAAAAGGCAATGAAATCATTCCAAAGGGAAACTTTTGAAGTGGCTGACAATAGCCATCTCCTCTGAACTACTCTTTCCATTCCAGTCCACACATGTTTATTTGGATTGATGGTGATATTGTAGCACATCAAGAAATCTTACTCAATAAATTGTAATAAATGTGAAACTATTTTTGGAGAGACTGTAATCTTGTTTAGTCCTGGACTGTTAAAATATTACCATAGAACAGATATTTTAACTCCCAACAGAATTCTCAATTTTTTAAACATGTGATTTCATTGGTGCTATAAGTTAGTGCAACCAGTGATTATCACTAAATGAGAAATCCTTAAAACATGGCCCCTGAGGGCCATTGTACGATTGCGCTTGCTAAACTTTGCCCTAGCTGATGCACTTAAAGGGGTGGTCCACTACTTTAAATTAACCCCCCAATGTATCCCCCTGGGGTCCCTAATGAATTTTGTAAATACCTCATGTTGCCTATACTGCCTATGAGCGGCGCTATCACTGGCCACTCATAGGCAGCACGTGACAACCAGCTGCAGCCGGCTCTTGCTTCCACTGTCATCCCGACAGGTGCTGGCAGTAGCCGGAGTCCCTCTTCCTTCTTCAGTGCTGGCTGCCAGGCTGTGGCCTGGGTTATCCCCCCGCATTACACCCGGCATCCACTGCACGCCCATTCATTGAGAAAGCGCGTGGTGGATGCTGGGTGTGATGCGGGGATAACCCTGCCTACAACCCAGCGCTGAGTCACGCCTCACTTGTCGTGATGTCAGTGCTGGGTCACGTGCTGCCTGTTAGCGGCCACGGATAGCACCGCTCACAGGCAGTATGGGCAACATGAGATATTTACAAAATTCATTAGGGGCCCCGGGGGGATAATTTGGGGGGTTAATTTAAAGTAGTGGACAACCCCTTTAAGTCAGGATAGGATGAATATGATAGGAGGAAGAACATTAAAATTTAAAAAAAAAAACCTCAGATAATAAAGAATTTTATTAAGATATTATAAAGTCAAGTTTTACTAGAACAAGTCAGGGAGGATTGTTTCCATTCTTATCAGAAGCATATGTTGTTATTTTCTTCTTTGCTATAAGAGGAAATTGTGGAAGCCACTCTCTTTTCATCAGAAAAGATGATCATCATATTTTATATTGAACAGCACGGTGGCTCAGTGGTTAGCATTATTGCTTTGCAGTGCTGGGGTCCAGGATTCAAATCCCACCAAGGACAACATCTTCAAGGAGTTTGTATGTTCTCTCTGCAGAAGTTGTCCTTGTTCTTTTATAATTATCAACCTTCAGTCAATGAAAGATAGCATGTCTGCTAAACAGCAAATGCTTTCAAGGGCCTTCCTTTTACTTTTCTATTTTTGTGGTTATTTGCTATTGCAAGTGGTGACCCTGGTAGCTACACAACCAAAGTTAATGTTTCAAATCCTTAATCCATCAAATCTAAACACTTTCAGTCTAAATTTCTTAACATGAATATTTAAAGCGGTTTTCTAAGTAGTGAAACTTTTAGATAACTTAAACCGATGCAGAAAACAGAACCCTTCACACAATAGTTTTCTAATAGTAGAAAAATTGTACTAAAAAATACATAAAAGATACAATATAGGGAAGAGAAGTCTAGAAAGAGTAAAAAGTAAAAATCTGTCGCCAACTAATCGGTGAACCGGTTACACCTCATTAACAAAAATAATGAAAAAATGTATATACAGCTCATCTAATGATCATGATGCAATATAAAATTAAATCAGGTTGCATGCAATGGCATTAGATAAACACTTAGTATGTAAATCGCTATTTCTCAATAATAAAACCATATTAGCACACACAGTGTTAGCAGCAGATGCCGGGCTTTCACGTGTCCCGGCTACTAAAGGGAATGACTGTTCAGTGCTTTCCACTCCCATATTCATTCCCTTTAAATGCGGCACACTGAAAGCCCGGCAGCTGCAGGAAGCCAATGGCTGCGGCTAACACTGCTCGCTACTAAACAGCATTGAATACTCACTGCCCTCCACGCACATAGTCCCGGCATGGAGATCAGTGAGTATTTTGGCGGGTGTCCTTGGCTTGTAAGTAGCGTATGATGCTTACAAGCATAAAGCAGCTACTGGCACCGGAACAAGATGCTGTGAGGGAGCACAGGAAGGTAATTGTAATGGTATGGGTATTTAATGTTTTTCTGATGGGGCCATGCATACTAGGATGGGGATGGGGGCCAATCATATCAGGATAAGGATGGGGCCATGTATACCAGGATGGGGTCACTGCGAGGGAGCGCAGGAAGGTAATTATAATGGTTTGGGTTTTTTAATGATTTTCTTTTGGGGCCCTGCATACCAGCATAAGGATGGGGCCATGCATACCATGGAGGGGATGAGAGGGGCCATGCATACCAAGATAGGAATGAGGGGCCATACATACCAGGAAAAGGTAAATTCAAAAAAGTTCATTGTTTTCCTCATTAATGTACACTCTGCACTCCATCTTGACTGAAAAAAAACAGAAATGTAGAAATTTTTGCAAATTTATTAAAAAAGAAATAGCAATTCAGCAATGACAACCATAAAGGGCTGCAGGAGACCACTGGTTGTCATCCCAACTCATCGGTGACCTGTGATCACGTGACAGGGTCAAGGATGGGTGGGATTTCCGGCGCGATTGCCGGATGCGCACTTTAAATGCTGCTGTCAGAGTTTGACAGCGGCATTTAACGGGTTAACAGCTGCAGGTGGATCACATTTCCACCCGTGGCTGTTCTGGGCACATGTCAGCTGTTCAAAATGCGCCATAGTGTTGTGAAGGGATTAATATATTGCAGTCATCATATTATACAGTGGGGCAAAAAAGTATTTAGTCAGTCAGCAATAGTGCAAGTTCCACCGCTTAAAAAGATGAGAGGCGTCTGTAATTTACATCGTAGGTAGACCTCAACTATGGGAGACAAACTGAGAAAAAAAAATCCAGAAAATCACATTGTCTGTTTTTTTTTCATTTTATTTGCATATTATGGTAGAAAATAAGTATTTGGTCAGAAACAAAATTTCATCTCAATACTTTGTGATATATCCTTTGTTGGCAATGACAGAGGTCAAACGTTTTCTGTAAGTCTTCACAAGGTTGCCACACACTGTTGTTGGTATGTTGGCCCATTCCTCCATGCAGATCTCCTCTAGAGCAGTGATGTTTTTGGCTTTTCGCTTGGCAACACGGACTTTCAACTCCCTCCAAAGGTTTTCTATAGGGTTGAGATCTGGAGACTGGCTAGGCCACTCCAGGACCTTGAAATGCTTCTTACGAAGCCACTCCTTTGTTGCCCTGGCGGTGTGCTTTGGATCATTGTCATGTTGAAAGACCCAGCCACGTTTCATCTTCAATGCCCTTGCTGATGGAAGGAGGTTTGCACTCAAAATCTCACGATACATGGCCCCATTCATTCTTTCATGTACCCGGATCAGTCGTCCTGGCCCCTTTGCAGAGAAACAGCCCCAAAGCATGATGTTTCCACCACCATGCTTTACAGTAGGTATGGTGTTTGATGGATGCAACTCAGTATTCTTTTTCCTCCAAACACGACAAGTTGTGTTTCTACCAAACAGTTCCAGTTTGGTTTCATCAGACCATAGGACATTCTCCCAAAACTCCTCTGGATCATCCAAATGCTCTCTAGCAAACTTCAGACGGGCCCGGACATGTACAGGCTTAAGCAGTGGGACACGTCTGGCACTGCAGGATGTGAGTCCATGGTGGCGTAGTGTGTTACTTATGGTAGGCCTTGTTACATTGGTCCCAGCTCTCTGCAGTTCATTCACTAGGTCCCCCCGCGTGGTTCTGGGATTTTTGCTCACCGTTCTTGTGATCATTCTGACCCCACGGGGTGGGATTTTGCGTGGAGCACCAGATCGAGGGAGATTATTAGTGGTCTTGTATGTCTTCCATTTTCTAATTATTGCTCCCACAGTTGATTTCTTCACTCCAAGCTGGTTGGCTATTGCAGATTCAGTCTTCCCAGCCTGGTGCAGGGCTACAATTTTGTTTCTGGTGTCCTTTGACAGCTCTTTGGTCTTCACCATAGTGGAGATTGGAGTCAGACTGTTTGAGGGTGTGCACAGGTGTCTTTTTATACTGATAACAAGTTTAAACAGGTGCCATTACTACAGGTAATGAGTGGAGGAAAGAGGAGACTCTTAAAGAAGAAGTTACAGGTCTGTGAGAGCCAGAAATCTTGATTGCTTGTTTCTGACCAAATACTTATTTTCCACCATAATATGCAAATAAAATGAAAAAAAAGGAGACAATGTGATTTTCTGGATTTTTTTTTCTCAGTTTGTCTCCCATAGTTGAGGTCTACCTATGATGTAAATTACAGACGCCTCTCATCTTTTTAAGTGGTGGAACTTGCACTATTGCTGACTGACTAAATACTTTTTTGCCCCACTGTATAACACTGTGTATTTACAATTGCTCATTTTGCCTTTCTACCCAGTTAATAATTCTGTTTTCTATTAGGTTTATGATATCACATAATTTAAAACTGACTATCTGAATCCTTCTAAGATCTATCTAGAAACTGAAGGGCAAATTTCCCTATATGAATAATTAGCCACTGTAAAATGTACCTGGCAGAAGTGAGGAGTGGAGCAGCTGGGTCAGGAGTTGAAGAGGGGAATGATAAATGCAGGGACAAGAAACTTCCTGTTTCTATATAGAGCAGAGAAAAAAGAATTAGCTCAGTAGAAAGGCAGTGCTGTATAATATGATGATTGCAATATATTAAGAGGATAGAAACTTTGATGGGAGTGTTTCTTTAAGGGAATAGCTGTGTAAGTAGAAAAAGGTCGACAAGCAAGTCTGTCTACTGATCAACTTATAACAATGGACCTAATAGGCAACTATGCCACAGGATATAATAATGGTAAAATATTGAAAAAAGAGTTTGTCCAAAAGAAGAAAAAATATTGTGGAGTGGTTACCTGATTCCAAAATGTTAGCATTTTCCAGAAAGCTGTGAAGCGTCATCACAGCCATACATGGAGCTGCTTCCCATATGTATTGTCAGATCTCTGGTCAACTAGGGGAAAGAGGCTATCATTTTTGCGCATAAGCAGTCATGTGGTTGAAAGGAGCAGGATGATATTCAAGGCTGCCAAAAGGAAAGGAAAACTGACTTTGAGAGATCATCAAATTTATTCTGTTTTTGTGTCTTTTTGTGCCTACAAACAAGCCCTTTAAGCTGTCAAGAGAATTTTTAAGGCGCTTTGGATTATATTGAACGTTTGATAAACTTTACACTAAGCACCCCTACTATTTAGTCCACTTGGTATTTGCTTTTCATCAATAATTTCAATTTTTTTGGATATATATGAAACAACATACACTAACTAGACCTCATTTCCACAAGGATGCGGCAGAATTTGGAATGCATCATCTTCAATCCCATGCTGGTGATATGTGACATTTCTGTGCCAGTTAATGTCTACCAGTCATTGCTCGAAGTTACCTTGAGAGACTAAATATTTCTTCTCTAGAAATAACTTGTTGACTTCAACTGAAGAGGAGCCTATAAGCCGTCTTTGACTTTGCTTAAGTAAGCTCTATTTGAAAAAGAAACATCAGTGTACTTTTCCCTTCGGCCGTCATAAGTCAGATACTGTTTATTCTGTGGCTCGCTTTGAATGGACATATTTTGATTGCTGCATCCATTTCAATTTCACCTGGTTTTCTTTTACGTTATTGTTTCTGAAAGTTTGTCCAGAATTGCTATGTGTGTATCAAGGTTCTTCCAGTGCAGTGACGGGATCCACAAAATACAATCTGCCCGCAGGAGCTACAGATTTGAGCAAGTCATAAGACATGGCATAAAAACAGAAACAGTATTTAATTTATACCAGAGTAAATGTCATTTTTATGGAAATTATTCTTCTTGAAATGTGTCAAAAACGGTCCAAACCAAAAGTATTGCAACCTCCAACCCATCCTGTTCTTAATCCTTCTATTCATATCTCGATTTTGCACATTATGTAATAGATTAATAAACTAAACAACAAGATATTTTGGCATGTTGTAGCTTAAGTATTGTTGATGAGTGGGCAGTTGGGTCCTAAGACCCCCAACTTTCAATAAAACCAAGATTTTATTTATGCTCAATCATGTGCAGAGAGGTGTATGAACTAAATAGAGGATCACTAAGTACATACAGCACATTGCTCTGCATGCACTCAATCATAAGTTGAGAGCTAATTTCCTTGTATTGAGTGCTGGGCTCTCAAAGTCTTCACAAAAGAACTCTCATCTATATTTTGTTTTTGGGACGTCCGTCCGCGGATCTGGACTGCAGTAGGGACAGCACCCTGAGAAACCCCGAGACCCTTAACCCCTATACAGGGATCTGGAATTGTAGCAAGGCCCAGGGGGTGGCTATCTGGTGGAGCAGTGCGCCAGAGCAGGATGGTCGCCAATAGGGAAGAAGGCAGGGAACTAAAAACGTAGTCAGAAACCGGGAGAGCAGCGGAGGTACAGAAACGGCAGGCAGTGGCAGAGTCGACAGTCCAGGCCAAGGTCACAAAACGGGAGGGTGGCAAGGTACAAAAACGGCAGGCAGTAGCAGAGTCAAATATCCAGGCCAAGGTCACAAACCGGGAGAATAGCAGAGGTGCAGAATCATCAGACAGTAAAGGGGTCAGAAATCCAGGCTGAGGTCAGAGTCAGTCAATAGCAAATCACACCGTAGCACATAGGGGAACCAAGAATATATCCGGCGGCTTGCAAGACCAGTCCCAAGGTATTTGAGGGATCAGGTCATCCCTCACAGGCTCCCGGACTGATGATGTCATCAGGACTGCCCCCAGGACCAGGCCAGATGGTGATGCACCAACCCCTTCATGACAGACAGAGGAGTGGAGCCTGCATCCATCAGATGCCAGCGGAGAAGCCCCTTCTCTGTCGCTGCCATCACTCGGGGGCGAACCACGGTGCCTCCCAGTGGCCGAGGCAGGAACAGCAGGCCCCGAGTCTGACGGCGATGTGACAGTCCGGCGCCTCCTAGTGGCCGAGGCCGGGACAGCAGGCCCCGAGTCTGACGGCGATGTGACAGTCCAGCGCCTCCTAGTGGCCGAGACCGGGACAGCAGGCCCCGAGTCTGATGGCGACATGACAGTCCAGCGCCTCCTAGTGACCATGGCCAGGACATCAGGCCCCGAGTCTGACGGCGATGTGACAGTTTTTATTAAATCTGTGTATACATTATGTGCATGTAATGTAGTGTGTGTTTTAGTATATTCACTTACTGCTGATCTCTCTGGTGTCCAGTGCCGTTCTTCTCTTGTCCTCAATTATGTCACTTCTCTGTAGACTCTTCGGGTCACACTACACTCTGCATGACCTGGAATTGGCTTTTACAATGTAAGTCTATGAAGTGTCAGAACAAGGCACTATAGGCTTTCATCTTAAAAGACACTTTTGACTCACACTGTCGTGGCTCAGTTTGGGGACTCAATCTGCTGACCTGTTGCTCCATGATCGGTTTCTCTGTTTACTGAGTTATTGCCTTTTTTTTCCTATCCAAATGCTGATATTTCCAATTGTCTTTCTTCCCCCTTCTTAATTTGCTGTTCTCCAGGTGTTTTCCATTTTCCCATTTTGGTCTGCCCTATCACTCTCTAGTTTTGGTATTATATGTACACCATTCACTGCACTTCCTTGCTGGCTATACCTCCAAATGGACTTGAGTATAGTAGTTCTAAACTTTCAGCTCCGGGATTTACCTTGCATGGTAAACACCAGTTACATTCCTACAGAGAGTCCCGGGTTTTCGCATCATCCTGCACATTTCCCTCTACTATTGTTGACAGTGTGCTGCTGCCTCCTCTCTGTTTTCTCAGGTGGTACAAGAAACCGCTGAATGGCCTTTTAAGGAGCCATGTCTGAGGTGGTGCTTTTGAGTCATGTGTCTATGGTCTTTCTAGTCTGTACAGGGACCAGTTAGGTGTGGGTTCAGCAACTCCCTGTAGTAAGACTTGCCTTTTCCCATTATTTGTGAGTGTGTGTTACGTTCACAACACAAGCATAGACCATAGAGTGAGGCACAAAATTTGTAATTGAAATCAGTACATTGCTTTCAATGGGCTTGTAAAATGGCAGTCCTTCATATCTTCGATACACTAAGGAGAAATAAACATCGGCACAACTGTGTGACCTTTCGGTGAAGTTCTCCCATCCTCAAGTTTCAATCACAAAGTTCTACCATGGTAGAAGTTGTACTATAAATTGTATGTGGATTATTGCAATGGAGATAAAGATTAATGAAGTTTTTCCAATGCAATGAAGAAATTATTGTAGTGCGGGTTTATTCAAAACTGATGACAGAGGAGATTGAGCGATCCTTGATTACACACATTTTTGTGATTGAGATAAAATTAAAATGTTGCTTATCTTTAAATGGAACATTGATGAGTAGCAACCAATCGGCAACATCTTATTGACTGCAGCGAGTAGTTTTAGACAACAAGAGCACATCACCCACTGAGAACATCGCTATAATTACTGGGCTGTAAGAGCCGAGTACTATAAATATTGTTGATTTTTTTCTATAGGACACTGATTTATTAAGCAGGGGCGGTCCATGTAGTAGGCCCCTCCTTTAAGTTATATAAACAAATTTTGCAGCAGCCAATTGAATGGATGCAGAACTTTATGCCAAATAGCATGGAGCACTGCAATGCTATTAATGTAGTAACCCTCCGTCATGTTGGAGTCTGCTACATCTCTGCTATTGAACAATGCCATGCATTATAACCATTATATGGATCATTGTAAATTATAAATGCCAACTGTTTGCTGAAGATCGGAATTAGCTTTTTCTGCGGGGTCTAAAAAAAAATCTATTAAAATGATTATGCATCTGGCCGGTATTGGAGTGGATATAGGATTGCGATAAATAAGAACATTAATGGTCAGGATATTTTACCAGCACAGCAGTGGAGATAAATCAATACAGCTTCTATATGCTAATGATAGTGCTATTTTCTGCAGCTGAATACACTCCAATGCTCTTTTCTATGACAGCAATGTGCGGTAACATGTGGCATTCATATAATGCTCTGGGGCACCCACCAGGCGAGGATCACTTAGCAACAGATACAGTTTCATGGGAGTCCCAGAGATTGTTTCCTTGCGGGGTTTTTCTAAGACTGTTCTGCATAGTGGCGATAGTTGTGATGTTATTGATTGCTTCTACACTATTTTAATCCAGGAAACCTTTAAGATGCAATATTTTTTGCAGGTTTTTAGTATGTTTTTTGTATGTTTGATTTATTTTCAAAATTATGAAACCAGATTGGAATCTGTCAATTATTTTAGAATAATTTGTCCCAAAAATTCAGAAATTGAGAGCTTAGTGATTAGATTACTAATACTATACATTAACATAGTAGCAAGGCAACTTTATTATGATGATTGTCCAGCGCTAATGAAGTGCCAATGAAGATTTCAAGATATTCTTGGTGGATGACATCAGTGGGTAAGTAGAGTTTGTCCAAGTTGCCAAAACATTGAAATCACCGTCCAGGGATGAAATATATTAGGCAACAGGTAATGGTGATTTGGAAGTAGGAAAAAAGGCACACTTAAGGCACAGAGTTTTAGCAGCGTCTTTTTCTGGAGCCGATACCTGCTCTCTTGGCAGTATAAACGCTGTGGTCAAAACAGGTTTTGCAGCGTTTTTACTGCGTTGCTTGCTGCATTTTTGCTATGGATTACACGTGGAGTTTGACAAGAGTATATGTTTAATAAAGTTCTTTTTAGTCACCTGAAAAAGTAGCAAAACCTCAGCAAAATCACAGCAAAGCCATGCTATTTATGGGTGAAAAAAACAGCAAAAACTCTCTAACAGTAGACATTCTGCAGATTTAAATAAGGCTGGTTTCACATTTGCGGACAGATGAGCTGCGGACTTCCTCCATGAAGCCCCGCCTCCTGCCGCGCCTCCTCCGGTCAGCTCCGCCTATTTCTGCATGCGGCGTCATGCGGCCTGCGTACCCTATCTTTAACATTAGGTACACAGGCCGTTCCGCAGTTTGCGGATGCCGACGCATGCGTCGTTGTGACAGTGCGGCGACCTGCGTAGAAGGCATCATGTTGGAATTTTATGCGGGCGCCGCATCATCAAAACGATGCATGCGGCAGCATCCGCATACCGCAGCCCGGCCTGCGTACCCAATGTTAAAGATAGGGTACTTAGGCCGCATGAAGCCGCATGTAGAAATAGGCGGAGCTTAACGGAGGAGGTGCAACAGGGGGAGGGGCTTCACAGAGGAAGTCCCCTTTTCCCTGTAAAGCGCCATGGAATAAATGGCGCTATATAAATGTATAATAATAATAATAATAATAAAGTCCGCAGCCTTCCGTCCGCAAATGTGAAACTAGCCTAACATTGTTCTCAAATTCAATTAGAAAAAAAATCAAATGTGTGCATAAAGTAATTCCAAAAACTCATATCTTTATGCAGTACTGAAAATGCAGCTTATTTTCTGCAGGAAAAAATACTGTAACAATACTGGTTGTGAACAAAGCCTAAGGGTATGTTTCCATGGTCAGGATTTGACGCCGGTAAAATCTGCACCAAATCTGCACTTGAGGTCACTGGCAGGTCACCTGCATTTTTGATGAGTTTTTTTCATGCGGATTTGCATGCGTTTTTTTGTAAGCTAAATAAAGATATATTATTTAACAATACCCACATTTCATTACACACAGATAGATAGATAGATAGATAGAATGAGATAGATAGATAGATAGATAGATAGATAGATAGATAGATCTATAGATAAATGTGGAATGGATAGATAGATAGATAGATAGATAGAAGGAATGAGATAGATAGACAGATAGATAGATCTATAGATAGATAGATGTGGCATAGAGAGATACATATATCTGTAGATACATAGATATATATATATCTATCTATCTATAGATCTATCTATCTATCTATAGATCTATCTATCTGTCTATCAATAGAAATATCTATATAGATAGACAGATATATCTATAGATAGATAGATGTATCTATAGATATGTAGGTACACTATAGATAGATATAGATAGATATATCTATCTATCTGGCTACTAAAATAGGGTGGCCCCCCAAAGAAAAGTGACATGGGCTCCCGCACAATTTTCTGTGCCAGAGAGGGAAAGCCGGTGGCCAGGAGCCAATATTTGTAGCCTGGGAAGGGGGCAATACCCATGGATCTTCCCAGGTTATGAATATCAGCCTGCAGCTGTCTGCATAGCCTTTGCTGGCTATTAAAATAAGAGGACCCCCAAAAAAATGATGTGGGGTCCCCCTATATTTTATAGCCAGAAAGGCTACACAGACAGCTGTGGGCTGATATTCATAGCCTAGAGAGGGTCCATGGATATTAGACCCCCCTGGCTAAAAAAACCCAGCCTGCAGTCACCCCAGAAATGGCGCATCTGTAAGATGTGCCAATTCTGGCGCTTAGCTTCTCTCTTCTCACTGCCGTGTAGCGGTGGCATATGGGGTAATAAGGGGTTAATGTCACCTTTGATTGTAACGAGACATTAAGCCCGGTTAATAATAGAGAGGCTTCAATAAGACGCCTATCCATTATTAATCCTATAGTATAAAAGGATTTAAAAAAAACACAGCCTAAAAAAAAGGATTTTAATGAAGTAAAACACTACAGTTTTCCATATTTATATTGCACTTCCAAATCCAAGCGAAGCCCTCGATCACCTGAAAAAACAAAAAGAAAAACCGTATACTCCCTGTTCCGATGTAGTCCATTTACACGAGTGTCCCACGACGAGTCCAGCTCTGCTACATCTGGATGCATGACATCCAGATATAGCAGAGCTTGTAGATGACCACCGGAGATCTCCGTCGATCATCTACACTGTAGTTCTCATGGTCAACTGATCGTCAACTGACTAGCTTAGTGACCAGAGATAACCCCCAGTCACGTACACGGCAGTTCTCGCGGTAACACGGCAGTTCTCGCGATAAGTCAAGTTATCGCGAGAAGTGCAGTGGACGCGGACTTCCGGCCGGGGGGCAGGTAAGACACTATGTAAATTAGTAGACATGCACAGTAAGCTGCAATTACGCAGTTATTACACATGTGACTAATCATTTGTTGCGGTTTTACTGCATCTAATGATTGTCTATGGTAAATTCACGGTGCGGCGATGGAGCATTGCCGCATCGTAAACAGACATGCTGCATTCTAAAAAGACGCTCCACATGTCCGTTTACACGGGTCTGCTACCTGTGTCTTTTAACACATTGTGGAGATGGGATTTCATGAAATCCCCTCCACTATGCTGTAACATCTGGACGCTGTGGGTTTGACGCTGCGGCTGTACGCAGCGTCAAACCCGCAGCGTTTCCTCACCATGGAAACATACCCTCAGGATTTCACTAACAGGAATTGTGACAGCTAAATGAATGTGAGGGAGTCATGAGCACTTAAGCATTATTGATGCATATGGATAACATCCCTTCTAGTCTTATCCAAAAGAAGAGCCACTGTAGCACAATTCACAGAACATGTTGATATTGGCTGTGATAGAAAGATGTCAGAACATCGCATCTACTGTCTCTCCGGCTAAAAAATCTCCTATTCTGGCCACTTGAAAAACAGAAATAGACTCTGGAATAACAAAATATGGTTGGTCATTTCCTACGCATCATATGGACAACTGGTTGCATGTGCGTTGCCTAATATTGAAAAAATACCTCATGGAAGAAGCAGTGTAATATTTTGGACAATGTCCTGCTGGGAGATCCCAATTTCAGACATTCATGTGATGTTACTTTGATAATTTGAAAACTAATTGAAATTTGCCTCTAAATTCAGATCTCAATTCAAATAAGCTTCTTTGGGATGTGTTAATAAAACAAGTCCAATCCATGGGGACTTGAAAAGGACTCTGTCAACCCACAATGACTGTTCAAACTAAGTCCCGCCGCTCGATGCATCATGGCAGGGTCAATCATTTATTGTATATTCACCTTCCCACCAGCTTGTTTCCCTCTGTCTCCACCAACCTCTTCTTTGATTTACAGCTCAGGCTTCATAGAGCAGAGAAGGGTGGAGGTAGATTGAAATCAAGCAGGTGTTAAGGTGTATATACAAGATTGGGCCCGCCGTGAAGCACCGAGCGTCTATACTTGATTTGAACAGTCATTCTGTGCTGACAGAGTCCCTTTAAGGCCATGTTCACACATTCAGTATTTAGTCAGGATTTTCCATCAGTATGTGTAAGCCAAAACCAGGAGTGAGTGACAAATACAGAAGTGGTGACGTGTTTCTATTATACTTTTCCTCTGATTGTTCCACTCCTGGTTTTGCCTTACAAATGCTGATGTAAAATACTGACCAAATACTGAACATGTGAACGTGGCCTTTTGGTACTGCTACACATAGCGACGCTCCAGTGATCCCGACAGCGACACGACCTGGTAAGGATCGCTGGTACGTCGCTACATGGTGCTAGTAAGCTGTCAAACAGGCAGATCTACTCAACGACGCAGCAACGATACAGCGATCCATATAACGACCTCGGCGGTCGTTGGGACCTTGTCACACAGCAGCTATTCTGATGACTCAGACCTCGATAGTCGTGCTTCAGCGCTGCCTTTTCCACGCCCCTCTGCTCCGATTGGTAGCCACTACTGCACTATCACTACGCGGTTTGCTTCAGCATCCCTGTCTGAGGCGCTATTGCGCTATTTATTCGTGGATCCACAGTCACTGACACGGGGACACGTGATTATTATAACTGTACATGTTAAATATTATGATTGCATATAATTGATAGCTGACCTATAAAAGGAAACGCTGCAAAGATCCTAATTTGAGACCACCAATCGGAGCTGAGGGGGGCGTTGAAAAGACAAAGCAAAATCACGCCTGCGTCCCTGAGTTCTGAGTCGCCAACGAGGTCGCTCGTCGTTGTTATGGCGTCAAACTCAGCGATGCATGCTGGCCAGTGGGACACCAACGATCAAAAAATGGCCTAGGACATTCGAGCACGATCAGCGAGATCGCAGCGGGGGGGGGCGGCCGCCGCTGTGTGTCACACGTAGCAAAATCGCTGACGAGGTGGCTGTTGCGTCACTAAACCTGTGACGTTTCAGCGATCTCGCTAACGATCTCGCTATGTGTGAAGTACCCCTAAGTCTCTGCTGCTAACATTTTAATGTCAGATACCACCTGTCACTTTCACAGGTCTTGTAGAGTCCATGTCTTAATATGATAGTTTTGACGCCATTAGGCTAGGGACACACAACCATTTTTCTCTCATGAAGTTTAAATAATAAAAACTTTAATCATCTGTACTTTTCCCCATTAAGAATAAATGGGAAAAATAATTGCATTTTTGGTATCACCACATCCATAAAAGTCCAGTGAATTCAAAATATAAAAATTATTTACCTGTTTGGTGAATGCTTTAAAGATAGAGAAATTAAAACACCAGATTTGTATTTTTTGGTTACCACATCTCCCTAACAAACTTTCAAACAATTATGTGTACCCCAAAATGATGTCAATGAAAATTGTTGCTCACTATGCAAAAAATAAGTTCTCTAATAGTGATGAGCGAGCTTGCTTTCCGCTGCTCGAAAGAGTAAAGTTGGTGTTCGAGTGCCGTGTTTGAGTCTCCACCCTGCATGTTTCGCGGCTGTTAGACAGCCAATAAACATGTGAGGATTGCCTGCCTTACATGATAATGCTGTACGATGTTGGCTACTGGCATTACTATGTTTGGCACTCCAAATCACATCGTCGGGTCTTATACAAGACTCAGTGAAGCAATGCTCGGCACACTCACCTCTGGAAGCAGTTTAGTGAGAGTTGTTGTAGAATATAAAGCTTATTTTAGAGCAGGCATATAGGAAGTGTTTAACCCCTTTCTGACATCTGACGTACTATCCCGTCCATGGGACCCACCCATGGATGGGATAGTACGTCATAGCGATCAGCGGCGCTCATCACGTGAGCGCCGCTGATCGCGGCCGGGTGTCAGCTGATTATCACAGCTGACACCCGGCACTATGTGTTAGGGGGGTCACGGACTGCCCCCGACTCGTTAACCCCTGGCACATTGTGATGAAACATGATCTCAGTCTACCGGGGATTTAGGGAAGCATCGGCAGGGAGGGGGCTCCCTCCGTGCTTCCCTGAGCCCCCCGGAGCAGCGCGATGTGCTGCGCTTCTCCAGGGGCCTCCTTCCCTGCAGATCCCCGGATCCAATATGGTGGCGGGGACCTTCAGGGGCCTGCAGGGAGCCATCTTCCTCATGCCTGCAAAGCGTTGGCATGAGGAAGCCTCCAGCACTGCCTGTGACAGATCGCTGATCTGTCACAGCGATCTGTGATGTGACAAATCAGTGATCTGTCACATGACAGTTATGTCCCCACTGTGACATTGTAATAAAGTAAAAAAAAGTGTAAAAATAATTTATAAAAAAATCTAAATAAAATAAAAAAAAAATATTCCCTTATAAATTCATTTTTTGGAAATAAAAAAAAGCCAAAACAATAAAAGTACACATATTTAGTATCGTAATGACCTGCCATATAAAACTATCCCATTAGTTAACCCCTTTAGCGAACCCCTTAAAAAATAAAAATAAAAAACAAAGCAAAAAATAATGCTTTATTATCATACCGCCGAACAAAAAGTGCAATAACGCGCGATCAAAAAGCCGAATATAAATAACCATTGTACCGCTGAAAATGTCATCTTGTCATGCAAAAAAGGAGCCACAATACAGCATCATCAGTGAAAAAATAAAAAAGTTATAGCTCGCAGAATAAAGCGATACAAAAATAATTATTTTTTATATAAAATTGTTTTTATTGTATAAAAGCGGCAAAACATAAAAAAACCAACATAAATGAGGTATCTCTGTAATCGTACTGACCCGAAGAATAAAACTGCCTTATCAATTTTACCACACGCGGAACAGTGTAAATACACCCCCCAAAAGAAATTCTTGAAATGCTGGTATTTGTTCATTCTGCGTCCCAAAAATCAGAATAAAAAGCGATCAAAAAATGTCACATGCCCGAAAATGGTACCAATAAAAACGTCAACTCGTCCTGCAAAAAATAAGACCTCACATGACTCGGTGGGTCAAAATATGGAAAAATTATAGCTCTCAAAATGTGGTGATGCAAAAACTATTTTTACAATAAAAAGCGTCTTTTAGCATGTGACAGCTGCCAAACATAAAAACCCACCATATTTAGTAAATCAAACCCCCCTTATCACCCCCTTAGTTAGGGAAATATAATAAAATTAAAAAAATGTATTTATTTCCATTTTCCCTTTAGGGTTAGGGTTAGGGCTAGGGTTAGGGCTAGGGTTAGGGCTAGGGCTAGCGTTAGGGCTAGGGTTAGGGCTGAGATTAGGGTTAGCGGTGTGTTGTGGTTAGGGTTGGAGTTAGAATTGGGGGGTTTCCACTGTTTGGGCACATCAGGTGCTCTGCAAACGCAACATGGCGTCTGATCTCAATTCCAGCCAATTCTGCGTTGAACAAGTCAAACGGTGCTCCTTCCCTTTCAAGCTGTGCTATGCACCCAAACAGTGTTTTACCCCCACATATGGGGTATTAGCATACTCAGGACAAATTGGACAACAACTTTTGGGGTCCTGTTACCCTTGAGAAAATAAAAAAATTGGGGACTAAAAGATCATGTTTGTGGAAAAAATATGATTTTTTTATTTTCATGCCCGGGTGTTATAGACTTCTGTGAAGCCCTTGAGGGTTTAAAGTGCTCACCACACATCTAGATAAGTTCCTTAAGGGGTCTAGTTTCCAAAATGGGGTCACTTATGGGGGGTTTCCACTGTTTAGGTACATCAGGGGCTCTCCAAAGGCAACATGACACCCGCAGACCATTCCATCAAAGTCTGCATTCCAAAACGTCACTACTTCCCTTCCGAGCCCTGACGTGTGCCCATACAGTAGTTTTCTCCCTCATATGGGGTATCAGTGTACTCAGGACAAATTTGACAACAACTTTTGGGGTCCAATTTCTCCTGTTACCCTTGGGAAAATAAAAAAATTGGGGACTAAAAGGTCATGTTTGTGGAAAAAATATGATTTTTTTTATTTTCACGCCCGGGCGTTATAAACTTCTGTGAAACCCTTGGGGGTTCAAAGTGCTCACCACACATCTAGATAAGTTCCTTAAGGGGTCTAGTTTCCAAAATGGGGTCACTTGTGGGGGGTTTCCACCTTTTAGGTACATCAGGGGCTCTCCAAAGGCAATATGACACCGGCAGACCATTCCATCAAAGTCTGCATTCCAAAGTGTCACTACTTCCCCATCCGAGCCCCGACTTGGTAGTTTTCTCCCATATATGGGGTATCAGCGTACTCAGGACAAATTGGACAATAACTTTTGAGGTCAAATTTCTCCTGTTACCCTTGGGAAAATAAAAAAATTGGGGACTAAAAGATCATGTTTGTGGAAAAAATATGATTTTTTTATTTTCACGCCCAGGCGTTATAAACTTCTGTGGAGCAGTGGGGGGTTCAAAGTGCTCACGATACATCTAGATAAGTTTCTTAAGGGGTCTAGTTTCCAAAATGGGGTCACTTGTGGGGGTTTCCACTGTTTAGGTACATCAGGGGCTCTCTAAATGCAACATGACACCCACAGACCATTCCATCAAAGTCTGCATTCCAAAGTGTCACTACTTCCCTTCCGAGCCCCGACGTGTGCCCATACAGTAGTTTTGTCCCAGACAAGGGGTATCAGTGTACTCAGGACAAATTGGACAACAACTTTTGAGGTCCAATTTCTGCTGTTACCCTTGGGAAAATAAAGTGCTCACCACACATCTAGATAAGTTCCTTGGGGGGTCTAGTTTCCAAAATGGTGTCATTTGTGGGGGGTTTCCACTGTTTAGGCACATCAGGGGCTTTCCAAACGCGGCATGGCATTCAATCCCAATTCCAGCCAAAAAAGTCAAATGGCGCTGCTTCCCTTCCGAGCTCTGCCATGCGCACAAATAGTCGTTTACACCCACATATGGGGTATCAGCGTACTCAGGACAAATTGCACAATAACTTTTAGGGTCCTGTTACCCTTGGGAAAATAAAAATTGGGGGTGAAAAGATCATTTTTGTGGAAAAATATGATTTTTTAATTGTACGGCTGTGCGTTATAAACTTCTGTGAAGCCCTTGTGGGTTCAAAGTTCTCACAACATATCTAGATAAGTTCCTTGGGGGGGTCTAGTTTCCAAAATGGGGTCACTTGTGGGGGGTTTCCACTGTTTAGGCACATCAGGGGCTCTCCAAACGTGATATGGCGTCCGATCTGAATTCCAGCCAATTTTGCATTGAAAAAGTCAAACGGCGCTCCTTCCCTTCTGAGCTCTGCCATGCGCTGAAACAGTGGTTCCCCCCACATATCAGGTATCAGTGTACTCAGTAGAAATTGCACAATAACTTTTGCAGTCAAATTTCTCCTTTTACCCTTGGTAAAAAAATTGGACCTGAAGTAATTTTTTTGTGAAAAAAAGTTAAATGTTCATTTTTTTAAACATTCAAAAAATTCCTGTGAAGCACCTGAAGGGTTAATAAACTTCTTGAATGTGGTTTTGAGCACCTTGAGGAGTGTAGTTTTTAGAATGGTGTCACTTTTGTGTATTTTCTTTCATATAGACCCCCCAAAGTGACTTCAAATGTGATGTGGTCCATTAAAATAAAATGGTGTTGTAAAAATGAGAAATCGCTGGTCAACTTTTAACCCTTATAACTTCTTAACAAAAAAAAATGTTGGTTCCAAAATTGTGCTGATGTAAAGTAAACATATGTGAAATGTAAGTTTTTTGTGTGCCATATCTCTGTGATTTAAGGGCATATAAATTGAAAGTTGGAATGTTGCAAAATTTTCAAAATTTTCGCCAAATTTTCATTTTTTCACAAATAAACACAAGTTATTTGAATGAAATTTTACCACTAACATGATGTACAATATGTCACAAGAAAACATTGACAGAATCACCGGGATCCATGGAAGCGTTTCAGAGTTATTACCTCATAAAGGGACAGTGGTCAGAATTGTAAAAATTGGCCCGGTCATGAACGTGCAAACCACACTTGGGGGTAAAGGGGTTAATATTGTTATTTCAGTACTTGTATACCGCGGCTGCACCATTAAAACAAAACTAGTTTTCAGGGCTTTGTACTGTCTATTCCCTTTTTTGACTTATAAAAGCGCTCTTCCCTGCATTCATTGTAAGGATAGCTGGTGGAGGAGGGATAGTGTTGGATTAGAGAAATATAGGCAGGGTTTATTTCCTTAGGCTGGAATGACACTACCGTAGACTATGGGTGAGTGCTGTGCGAGAAGACATCGCATAGCACTAGGCCCAGTGTTAATCTATGGAGCAGCTCACATCACCGTTTATTTTTTCAGGCATATTCGGCGTAGGCGTAAAATTGCAGCATGCTGCGATTGTCACCAAGACTTGGCCGAGACTCGCAAGTGCAAGAATAAGTTACACAGCACTTGGATCATGTGAGTGCTTTCCGATTTTAACGCACTGGTGTCCTTTGAAAAGCTGGCAATTCTTCTGCCGCATACAGTAAAATCACAGAGTGACAGGTTAGAATAGAATAGATAGAATAAATACACATACAATACATAGATATATAGATGTCAATGACACATAAATGTATATGTTTTTATATATTACATAGATCGAAGAAAAGCTGGCAATTCATGTGCCGCATACAGTAAAATCAGAAAGTGAATTGATAGAATATATATATACACATAGGATAGGTAGATATATAGATGTAAGTGACACCTACATATATGTGTATATATATTACATAGATAGAAGAAAAGCCAGCGATTCAGCAACCACGTAGTGTAAAATCACTGCAGGATCCGACAGGATAGAAAAGATGTAAACAGACCTATTTCACAACCCTTGTATTGTCATTATCCCACAACCCAAAACAACTGATCAGCGCATTTAACTCTCTCCTCTGTCTGCCACCTCCAACTCCCCTCATCTCTGCGGCGGACTTTGCCACCTACTTCAAAAACAAGATCGACCAAACAAAACATACCTTTACTGTTCCACCACCCCGACCACTCCACATACCAGACCTCTGCCCTTCCCTAATAACCTCCCTCTCAAACATCACTGAAGGAGAGCTTACTCATCTCCTTTCCAAATCACACCTCACCACCTGTGCATATGACCCCATCCCTTCACACCTGCTCCCCAACCTCACTAACATGATCATTCCAGCCCTAACCCATCTCTTCAACCTATCCCCATCTTCTGGTACCTTCCCCTCTGCCTTCAAACATGTCACCATAACACCTATCCTCAAAAAATCAAACCTTGACCCAAATGCTATGACCAGCTATTGCCCCGTATCACTGCTCCTGTTTGCTTCCAAACTGCTTGAACAGCATGTCCATGCTCAACTTTCCTCCCACCTCTCATCTAACTCCCTCCTTGACATCCTCCAATCTGGCTTCCGCCCCCACCACTCCACTGAAACTGCCCTGACCAAAATAAATAATGACTTACAGCCAAAGCTAACAGACAGTTCTCCATCCTCCGCCTTCTCGACCTGTCCTGTGCCTTCGACACAGTCGACCACTGCCTACTGCTACAGATTCTTTCTTCCCTTGGCATCAAAGACCTGGCCCTGTCCTGGATTGCCTCATTCCTTTCTGACCGCATATTCAGTGTTTCCCACTCCCACACTACCTCCTCATCCCGCCCGCTCTCTGTTGGAGTCCCCCAAGGCTCTGTCCTGGGGCCACTACTTGGCCTAGGACAACTTATAAAGTCCCATGCCTTCCAGTACCACCTGTATGCAGATGACACTCAGATCTACCTCTCTGGCCCAGATGTCACCTCTCTGCTGTCCAGAATCCCGGAGTGTCTATCAGCCATATCCTCCTTTTTCATCTCGTGTCCTAAAACTCAATGTAGACAAAACTGAACTCATTATCTTTCCTCCATCTTGCGTATCTTCCCTACCCAATCTATCTATTAGGGTAAACGTCATCACGCTCTCTCCCGCACCTGAAATCCGCTGCCTCGGAGTAACTCTCAACTCTGCCCTGTCCTTCAAACAACACATCCCAACTCTTGCCACCTCCTGTCGCCTAAAAACTCAAAAATATTTCCATAATCTGTCCCTTCCTCAGCCCTCAATCTACTAAAACTCTTGTACATGCCCGCATTATCTCCCGCCTTGACTACTGCAACACTCTCCTCTGTGGCCTCCCTGCTAACTCTCTTGCACCACTCCAGTCTGTCCTCAACTCTGCTGCCCGACTAATCCACCTCTCTCCTCACTACTCCCCTGTCTCTCCCCTCTGCAAATCCCTTCACTGGCTCCCAATTCACCAACGAATCCAGTTCAAACTACTAACACTTACCTACAAAGTCATCCACAACCTATCCCCTCCCTATATCTCTGAACTAATCTCCCAACATCTTCCCTCACGTAATCTTCGATCCTCCCAAGACCTCCTACTCTCCTCCACACTTATTCATTCCTCACACAACCACCTCAAAGATTTCTCCCAAATATCCCTTACCCTCTGGAATTCCATGCCTCAACGCGTCCGATTATCCACCACCCTCGGATCCTTCAAGCGAAACCTGAAAACCCATCTTTTCCGGAAAGCTTACCGCCTGCAATAACCATTCTGCCGCCTCACTACCGCCCAAGCCGCCGCCTCAAAACCACCAGAGCTGCTGCACCCCCGACCTTCTGTCTCTTCCCCGCTATAGTATAGAATGTAAGTCCGCAAGGACAGGGTCCTCTCCCCTCTGTACCAGTCTGTCATTGTAAATTTTCTTACTGTTAATTATATCTATAACTTTGTATGTAACCCCTTCTCATGTACAGCACCATGCATTTAATGGCGTTATATAAATAAATAATAATAATTGCCTACCTTTCTTTACCATCATCTGTACTCCAAATGAGTTTATTCTGATGTCAGTGCAGATAAAGGTAGGCAAGTAGACTGGGGAGGAGCAGGGGGATCGTAAGTGACTTACAGTACAAGTACTTTATTTGTACAAGAATTATGTGCTCTAATAAATAAAGTTGCAAAGTTTCATATTTTATCTGCTGGATAAAAATAAACAAATAAATGAAAGTTTAGCTTCTCTTTAATGAAACTCCTCAGGATAACAGGACCTGTTGCGTCAGTAAGTCTTTCCTGTTTTACCTGATTAGGCCATGTTCAAACGTTCATTACTTGGTCAGTATTTGTTTTAGTTTTCAAATAATTTTATTGTTTTTTTAGAAATAAACAGGGTAGGGAAAGGAAGGTAGGAAGGGAGGGAAGGGAGTGGGGAATAAACAACCTTGTACAGGTACGGAAAAAAATTTAAAAACTAGAGAACCGACAAATAGGCATAGAATAACATATATCGAATAACAACATAAAAGAAAAAAAAAATCGACAATCCTTATTATGGGGTAACATTCTGGGAAGGAGATACAACATCCCAGTACTAAAGCGCCCAGGTTTAAACTTCAAAATATAGTGCCTCTTGTTAAGTCTATTTGATATGAAATTTGTTGTTCCAGGTCTTCCATTTTTTTGAGTATTTGTGAATGTGATTATTGTTAATCGCAAATCTGCATTCTAAATCGCTGTGTTGGCCTATCTTGTCAAGTATGTCTGAAAACTTGGGAACCTCTGCTTTCTTCCACCATTGTGCTAACATGGTCTTGGTCACTAAGAGGATGTGTATGATAATGTGTCTTACCGAATCATCAAATTGTTCCATGTCTAATGAAAGAAGTGCTCTTTCGGGTGTAATTGTGAAGTCCTTAGCAATGAGGTTAATGTGCTGTGTGACTTGAAGCCAGAGGTTTTTGATTTTTGAACAACCCCAGAAAATATTGTAGAGGTTCCCTTGATGTCCACAATCTCTCCAGCACAAGGAAGATAGCTCTGTGTTAAAATGTGATAACCTCGTCGGGGTATAGTACCACCTATTTAACAATTTGAAATAACTCTCATGAAGACCCATTGATATGTTGGAATTGTAAGTGTTTTTGATGGCATCGTTCCAGTTCTTGAGACGGATATCAGCACCAAAATCGAACTCCCATCTCTTCATGTATATGTTTTTGTGGCTCGTTAGGTCTTTGACGACAGATCTATACAAATTACGCAGACTCCAGAGGTTTTTATTTTTAAGGTTGCACAATAGTGAAGATAGCATTTCATAATTCAAAGTCTTCCCTTTTATGAATTTCCAAATTCTGTCTTTCAACATGGTGTAAAAGACTAGCTCAGATGACGGTAAATTATATTTAACCCCCACCCTTTTAATTCCAGATTTCCCCCAAACCTCCGGTATCGGGAGATCATCCATCAGTGCCAATGAACATGGAGGCAACTTTAAGATTTGCTCTGCTTTTTTGATATTTTTAGTCGGCTTAATGAGATCCCTCCAGGCTGAGATTATCGGCCGGAATATAGGATGACATGAGTAGTTGGTCAGTATTTGTAAGCCAAAACCAGGAGTGAGTGAAAAATACAGAAGTTGTGACGTGTTTCCTTATATTTTTCCTCTGATTGTTCCACTCCTGTTTTTGGCTTACAAATACTGATGTAAAATACTGAGCAAATACTGAACGAGTAAATGTGGCCCAAGTCTCTGCTGCTAGCATTTTAATGTCACATACCACCTGTCACTTTCACAGGTATTTTAGAGTCCATGTCTTGATATGTTAAGTTTTGACACCATTAGGCTAGGGCCACACTACCATTTTTCTCTCATGAAGGAAGGAAGTAAAAATGTAAAAAATAATAAAAGCTTGAATCATCTGTACTTTTCCCCATTAAGAACAAAGTTATTATACTTTTTGTCTGATTTTCCCACTCCTGGTTTTGACCTACAAATTCTGATTTAAAATACCGACCAAATACTGAACCAATAGTGGATTTTCCTTTTTGGAAAAAGGAGACAGATGAGTGGTTCTGAGTGTAGTAATTAGAAATATAAAACCAATAGTGGTAGATATTCTCTCCTGTCAAAGTTGTGCTATAGGAACAACTCCATTTTGCACTAGAATCATAGAATCATAGAATCATAGAATCGTAGAGTTGGAAGGGACCTCCTGGGCCATCTGGTCCAACCCCCTGCTCAAAGCAGGATTCGCTAAATCATCCCAGTCAGATGTCTGTCCAGCCTCTGTTTGAAGACTTCCATTGAAGGAGAACTCACCACTTCTCGTGGCAGCCTGTTCCACTCATTGATCACTCTAACTGTCAAAAAGTTTTTTCTAATATCTAATCTGTGTCTCCTCCCATTCAGTTTCATCCCATTGCTTCTAGTCTTTCCTTGTGCAAATGAGAATAAAGTTGATCCTTCTACAATGTGACAGCCCTTTAGATATTTGTAGACAGCTATTAAGTCTCCTCTCAGTCTTCTCTTTTGCAAACTAAACATTCCCAAATCCTGCAACCTTTCCTCATAAGACAGGGTTTGCAGACCGGTCACCATTCTGGTCGCTCTTTTCTGAACTTGCTCCAGTTTGTTGATGTCTTTTTTAAAATGTGGTGCCCAAAACTGGACACAATATTCCAGATGAGGTCTGACCAAAGGTCCACTATAGTGGATTCCAGTGGGTGCAGCCAACCTGGTATACTGTGGAAAGGGCGCTCCCATTGAGGTAAAAAATGCAAATCGATCCAGTAAATGCGGATAAAACAAAAGGATTATATTAAAAAATACTTTTTATTAAAAAAATGCTATGTGTTATGGCTGAATAAACCTTTCTCAGGTGTACTTGGGGTGAAGCGCTTTGAAAAGACACCAAATGTTTGTGCAAGATGGAGTTTATAGTATCTCCACCAAAATTGGCAGAACTGGGGCAGGTTATGCTTGTCTGACAAATCCCGCAAAAATGCTGCCATTTTTTACTCCAGTAGCATATCTGGTACTTAGAGACACACAGCACCGAGACGATGCATCAAATTGAGTGGCTTACTGAATTTGGTGCATTGCACTCCCGCAAGCCGCGCATTAAGACTTGCATGCACGACCCCAGTGTTAAAGAATCAGCCCCATCATTTTAGCAATCAGATTTTACCTTGTAAATTGTAACAAAAACAATTTACAGTATTTTTTCCATATGTGTTTTAATGTGGGTATTGCTGTTGCAAGACTGTATTAACATGGCCTTCTGCTATAATGTTACCATCTAGAGTTTTAGGAAAATATGATAATTCTTTCATGTTAACCATAGAATCATGTCAGATTCTCTGTCAGGACAAGTCACAATAGATTCAGCTCCTTGCTCTCAGTGTTCCAGGCTGCAGTCGTATTTTCTTTAATGTAGCTTTCTAGTGAATCAGATCAGCATAATTAGCAGAAAGATTAACACAATTAGAAGTAAGGAGATAGTTTAAGCTATTCTGAAAGCTGTGAAGTGGAAATGTATAATTATATGGATGTAATATTTGGGGTACGATTTGCAAGCCAGTGAATAAAATTTAGGTTGGAAGTGAAATGTTTTTAGAATTTTATGAGACATGTAGTGTAAGATGTACAATACATTATCTGGAATGTGATAATAATGTGTTTATTGACCAGAGCACACACGTATCACATAATTATCTACCGTATATTTCTTGAATTGAATCTATGCAAAAAAAAAATACTTCATCAAGCATTGTTCACATATATTTTTGACTTTCCTATATATTTGAACTGGGATTGCAGAAATCAATGTGCCTGGTCACCAAAATAACGCTATTCTGATAAATGGAACAGATTTTTGGTTTAGGAAACTTCTCTAGCAAATCTGCCACATGTAAGTATTCCCTCTAAGTGCCCATGAGAGATGAGTGAATGTTTTGAAATTCAAATTTGCCAGTTTCATATAATTTTTGCAGTAGTGTCACAAATCTGCCTCTGTGTCCTAGGGACACAGTGAATGACAGCCCTGCCGCCCAATAGATGGCAGGGGTGTGCTGGGCTGTCAGTCTTGTGTATGGGATAGCCCAGCCGCTTACTCAGGAACTGGGGCATACAGACTATCCCCATGATAATTTAGGAGTGACAGCAGCCCAATCTGACCGGATCTGTTGGACTTCCTCAATATGACACTCTTTTTGGGTGATTGACTGGCTATTTAGCTGACTGGCAATGGTCAGACCATTGTCAGTTGTAGCTGTTCTGATCTTTTGCTGCTTAACCTCAGATAGGGCTTTTTGATTCTATTCATTTGCCTAGGCCAATTTTCCCAGTCTGCTACAATTTTTTACTTCTGACCTTGGACTGTGACCTGTTTTCTCTTTTGTTTTGCCCCTCTGCCTTTGATATACACTTTTGGTATTGGACCCTAGACGTCTTGATTCCGCAGCCTACGTCTGCTGTCACTGATAACCGCAAGACCAGGAGGTGCTGATAGGGGCATTGATCAGCTGGCGCCTGTTCTAAAAAATAACCTGGGTTCTCTTCTATTTTTGATAACTAGCATAGGCAAAACTGACAGTTGCCGGCTTAAGAATTCTCACGGTGGTCACAATCTGCTATTTTTAGGCTAGGGGGGCAATATCCATGGCTCCTTACCAGCCTGAGAATATTAGTCCCCAGCTTTCTGCTTTAGCTCGGCTAGTTGTCAAAAATCGGGAGACCCCACACCGTTTTTTAAAATGATTTCTTTAAATAATAAAAAAAAGTGTGGGGACCCCTTTATTCTTAATAACCAGCCATTATAAAGATGACAGCTGAGGGTCGCAGCCCGCAGTTGTCAGTTTTGCCTGCGCTGATTATCAAAAATAGAAGAGAACTCTCATAAATATTTTTAATTAGTTGATTTAGTTATTTATAGCACATGCGCCGGCTGATTAATTCTCCCATCAGCGCCACCTGCTCTCACTGTTATCAGTGACAGCAGACATAATCTGATGGGAATCGTACTCATCAGCCAATGCCTGTGACCGGTGGTAAACTCTTTACCACTGGTCACAGCTGCTGGGAATTGTAGCTGTCTGACCAGCAGTAATAATCTTACCTGATCAGAGCTGCCAGTGTTTCTCGCACTGTCATGCACATTACAGCATGGCAAACACCCAATGTTCGGGTTGCTGAACCTAAACAGTAACATCGACTTCATGAAGAAGTCCATGTTTGGGGTCTGTGCCCGAACACTAAGTCTTTAGTGTTCGGGTTCGCCCATCTCCATTTATATTACTTTTCAATCCTTACATTTCATTAGCAGTTACTTTGTTTTTATCCTGTCAACATACTTGTGTGAGGCATTAATTTTTGCAGAACAAGTTGTGTTTTTGAGGTATAATTTTATGGTAGCTTTGGAAAAAAAATATTTAATTATATTGGTCTTGTTAACATATGAAAAGGTAAGTCATGTTTAAGTTTTGTTTTTAAATTATTTTTGCAAAAGTTAGAAAGCTGCATACAACTTTCTTATCTTTACAAGTAGAAAAACACCAGCACTCAGTCTTCTCTGTAAATCTTCAACTTCTTTCTTTACAATAAACATAAAAAACAAATGAAATATATAGATTTTTAATGTTTTTTATAAAAACATATGTTAACAGAAGATAACAGTTACAGTAATTTTCTACTTATATACAGTACTGTGCAATATTTGAGACAAGTGTTTCTCAACTCCAGGCCTCAAGACCCACCAACATGTCAAGTTTTCAGGATTTCCTTAGTATTGCACAGGTGATAATTTAATCACATGCTCAAGCATTAATTCAATCACTTATGCAATACTATGGAAATCCTGAAAACATGACCTGTTGGTGGATCTTGAGGACTGGAGTTGAGAAAGACAAATGTGGAAAAAATGTTTTAAAAATTAGCAGTGTTAATAATTTGTGTTTAAATGCAAAGTGAATAAACAAAACTGAAATCTAAATCAAATCAATATTAGATATGACCACCCTTTACCTTCTAAACTTCATCAAGGCATACATTTTTTATGTACTCATGCCCACAAGGTTTGAAGGACCTCAGCAGGGAGGTTGTTCCAAAGATCTTGGATAACTGACCATAGATTGCTGTGGATGTGGGTTTGTGCAAATTCTTCTATGCCTTCATGTAATTGTAAAGGGAATAAGTTCATTGGATGCAGTGGAGAGCCGGAGACAGAGAAAGGGTTAACAGAATTTACTGTACAGGCAGATAAACAAGGAATGCTCCATGCAGGGAGGCTAGACTAATAACAGCAACTATGGAAATTGAGCACAAACACAATGCACGAGAGAAAGATATGCAAAAACAAGGTAACTTATCGCTTGCAGTTCTTGCAGGGGAAAGGCTGGAGAATCTCCCGATGGCGTCGCAACTTGTGGACAAAGTCTCTGGCTCTATTACGGAGGAATGAGAAGCACTGTCTCCCGACAGTACTGATGGATCTGGTCCTGTTTGGCTTGAGTGCGCTGGAATGTAGAAACAGTCCATTATGTAGATTCCTCAGGGATGGCGCCGGACATGAGCTGTGGGCACGCTCACAGACTGCGGCAGTAGGTGGCCCTCTGGAGTAGTCCCTAGGAATGGAGGAAGTCAGCTTATCTGTTGCCACAGACAAGACAGGGCTGTCCAAAAGAACAGAGTCAGATGATAACTTAATAGCGTCAGTGTCAATCTTAGGGTCAGCACTCTGAGGGATGAGTGGCGTGGAGTTGTCAGCTGGAGCAGCAGAGAGAGAGTCAAACTTCTCCTGTTGCTTTCCCACCAAGTCTGACCCATTCCCACTCTCAGTCCCCCTTATATTCCCTGCACCCCCTGCCACCCAGCGTGAAGGTCCTTCGGTCCCAGAAAAAACTCCCCCAGTGGTTACAGTCCCGATAGTTCCGGCCCTAAAGGGCACCGGAAACCACTGACTCTGTCTCGGCTCATCTTCTTACATAATCCCAAGGTGATAATTAGTGTGCACTCTGTCAGAGAAGTGTCGTGCCGGTGGAATGGGCTGAAAATGCCCCGAAGTCAATAGGGTGAAAATTCACTGCGCACTTGTAGGTACTCATAGGTAGACAAACTTGTTGATGTTCAGATCAGGGCTCTGTGGGGGTCGTTTCATAATTTCCATGACTTTGATTTTTTTTACTCTGAAGATAGTCCGTAATGACGTCAGCTGTATGTTTGAGGTCATTGTTATTCTGCACAATAAATTTGGATCCAATTAGATGCCTCCCTGATGGTATTTATTTATAGATCATCATAACCAAATTAACACCATTTACTAAAATGTAGACCGAACATGCAAACAATCTCCAGCATGTTTCACTGTTGCCTACACACACTTCAGTAAATAAACTGCCCTTCGGCAAACAAACTGCCTTCTGTTACAGCCAAATATTTCACATCTTGATTCATTAGTCCAGAGCCCATGTTAACATTTTTATGCACCCTAGTTCCTATGTTATTATACATGGGTGAGTTCCTTGGCCTTGTTACCATGTCGAAGGCATGACGGAACAGTAGATGGGTGTAGCTGGATCCCACTGTTTGCTGCCAGCTGAGCTAATGACACTGCTGGACATATTCCAATTTTGAAGTGTAGTAAGTCTCTTAGATCAATAAAGACATCTCCAGAGAGCGTGCCTATTACCGTCACATTGAAAATTTGGGATTAATTGTGGCTGAGAGAAACTAGTTATAACTAAAGAAAAAAGAAACTAATTATAACAGGAAAAGTAGTAAGAGAGAGATGACATGGACAAAAGAAACTAATTAGAACTGGAAATCTAGTGAGAGAGAGGGAGATGACACTTCCATCCCCATTGAAGTACGGACCTCCTGCGACGACCAGACATTTACAGCAGGGAGATTTGCTGGGAAAATGACATCAAGACTGAGATTCATTTACGCAGAGGTGGGGTAAACTTCTGTGATCAAAGAATTTTTGTATAATCTTTTGGAGCTACTGGTCAGTGATGAATATTGAGGTTTTCATTGATTCAATATTTATGGGAGATATATTTTCACTCTCAAAGTGATGGGACGAACATTACGCAATCACTCACATCACCGTAAGGTCAGCTCAATCTCTCCAGCATAATATTGGTTCCATGGATAGTGCTATCCATGCCATATTTCATCTATATAGACAGATAAAATTATGATAAGAAACAATATCTACCACATGAGACGTCCGGGGGCGAGCGAAGATATCCCAAAAGTTAGGGATCTCAGAAAATTTTAACAGACCTAGTACATGCCACGAACAGCCCCATATGAGTTCTCCAAGGGGAGGTATAAGGCCGTAACCTTGATCCAATAAAAAACAGAATTTGGGTGTCTGTTTTTGTTCATTCGGGAAGACATAGTTCGCTGTGAGAGTGTTACACTCCTAATTGGAGTGCTTCCCTCCATAAAGATTTTTAATAGGGGGATACAATATACACAGGGGATTAAAAACATCCAAGTAACAAGAATAATAGGTCAATAGGAAGGGATTTTACTGTAGGTCAACTAAACTATTTGTACAATGCTTAAAATCTGAACCTAAATCAAGAACCCATTATCCTCAGGTAAAGGTAGAAAATAAAAAAGCAGTATCTGGTGTTAGTATTACTTTGGGAAAAATCTTGGATCATACTTGGACTCGTCAGGAAAGATGCGCCACATGTATGGTTATGCAGGGAAGCCGGAGGAGTCCCTGCACGCATAGTGGAGATGGGATTTCATGAAATCCCCTCCACTATGCTGTCACATCTGGCCTCTGTGGGTTGGATGCTGCGGCTGTACGCAGCGTCCAACCCGCAGCATTTACTGACCATGGAAAAATCCCTTAGAGGAAAAATGAGTGTTCCATAAAGAACATTAAGTATCATACTTATTCATTGAGTTATTTCTCATGGTGGATACTAGTTCAAAAGCATTATTTGAGGTTACACTGTAAATTACCTCTGATATAAAAGGAGCATTCGTTTGTTTCAAATTACTTGTTATAAATAACTTTGTAGCCCAAAAGAGATAGGTAGCGCTATGTTTGGGAAATATGTTTTCTGCTTCCAATGAAAGAAGTGCTAAGTGAGGAGAATAATGAATGTCTACATTACCTACATTGTTGAGTAATTCAAATACTTGTTTTCATAAATTTGCTATAAATGAACATTCCCAGAGTATATGATATAGGCTTCCCTTGAGTCCACAATCTCTCAAGCAAGACTCAGAATGCTTTGCGCATCCTTACTGGTGTAAAATGCCACCTTGTTAAGGTTTGAATATGTTATTTTAAATGCTTCCCACTAGTGATGGGCGAGTAGCATTGTTGCTTGGGTCTCCCCGAGCATGCTCGGGTGTCCTCCGAGTATTTTGGCGTGCTCGGAGATTTCGTTTTCGTTGTCTCACCTGCATGATTTGTGACTTGTAGACAAGCTGAATACATGTGGGAATTACCTAACAAACAGGCATTCCACACAAGTATTCAGCCTGTCTAACAGTTGCAAATCATTCGGCTGAGGCGACGAAAACGAAATCTCCAAGCACTACAAAATACTTGGAGATCACCCGCGCAACGTGTATACTCGCTCATCACTACTTTCCACCAGCTTTCTGTGGAGAATTGGGTACCTACATTTTTTTCTCTGTTAGTCATTTACCTTTGTTTTGTAAATAAATTATCTTCATTGAACTTTGCACAAATGTTTTTTGTGTTTCACAAAGTGTTACGGTATTTCTCTAGATATAACCAAAAGAGAATTTGCATTGTTTCCTGGTATATTTCGTTATCTCAAGATATGTATACAATTCTATATCTGGAAGCCTATATTTCTCTGTGAGTTTCTGAAAAGTATAAAAGGAATCTGCTTTCTTTTCATTCGGTATGCCAGAGAAATCCTTGATCCTTTTTTCTCCCATAATATATGGTCAAAATTTGAAATAGCAATTTTGAGAGTCTAAAGAGTGATATTTTCTAGATTGACTGGTAAGACGTTAGAATTTGTTGTATTAAATAGCAATTTCCTTGCTAATTATGATGATCTGATGGCCGGACATAAAGGTAAATCTAACAATTTGTCAAAAAGAAATGACAAATACCATTGATAAAAAGGGTAAGTACTTATTGAATTCTTTCTCTAATTCAATCCAGAAGAGTTTAATGGGAAAATTTAGGAGGCAGTTCCTGCTCTGCAAGACTAAATTAGCAAGGTGGTATGCGTTTAAATTGGGGAAACTCATGCCTCTATTTAATTTGTGTTTATAAATAATCAGTTTAGAAGCAGAGACATTTCATATATAATTAATTTTCCCAACCAAGACGTTTCTACCTTTCCTATCATAGAAATACTTTCTTATACTGTATTTCCTTATTGATATTTTTATAGCGTTATTTATATAATCTTGTTTAGTCAAATTGATCCCTTGGCTTGTGTAAGGGAATTTATTCTTGATTATATTTTTTGTCTGTGGATCTAGGTTAAAACTTAAGATTTTTTATTTTCTTGGGTTAATTTTATGATATGAAATTTTAGAGAATGCTCCAATTAAATTAGTTCCCGAATAGAGTTCAGTGGTTTTGTTAACGTTAAAATATCATCTGCAAAAAGGCTTATCTTGTATTGTCTTTTATTAGTTGGCATGCGTTTGATTCAATTATTTATCCTGATAGCTTCCACAAAATGCTCCATGATTGGAGTAAAGAGGATTGGGGATAGTGAATAGGTTTGCCTTGTGCCATGTTAAAAAATTTAGAAGGGAGATTATTTAACAAATCATTAGTTGAAGGACCTGTGTATAAGGTTGAGATGGCATTAACAATTTGACCATGGATACCAAATTTAGATAGAGTTGCAAACATATAGCTCCAGTTAATCCTATCAACTGCTTTTTCAGCATCGATAGAGATAAGTTTTGAAGGAGTTTTTACTTTTTCTATGTGGGCAATCAAGTCTAAGGTGTTAGGACGGCGGAACGCACCAAATATAAAATAACAGGAGGTGCGTTCGCCGCCCGGAGTCCACCGTGCGGTAGGTGACAAGACCGCTGCTGAACAATGGCAGATGCACCTAATCAATGAGGTACTGCGCTCGGGTTAACGTCACCCGAACGCTAAGGACGGCTCTGTTCTGGCACAGAGTCGCAAGAGACAATGTGATGCCGAGACGCGGATCTGTTAATGTCACAGAGACCTGCGTGTGGCGTCGCAACAGCGGCCAAGGGTAGCTGCGGTTAGTGCAGCGCAGCGTCAGGTATAGCCGCAGACGTCGGCGCTGAGACACGGGCGCCAACGGACGCTAGTGTAGGCGCGGATCACGTGTAGCTTGCCACAAGCTGAGACTGACTATCCAACTCTCTGTCACCATTCGTAATATCCGAGGGAAAGGGTTTCATAATGCGTCAGTCACCAGTCCACACATCCGTCACCATACACACGCAGCATAATATGCTACACTAGTGCATCGCCGAGCCGCCATGCGGGCTTTTTATAGCGATGCGCTTCGGGACCTTCCATTAGCTTGGGAAGGACCAATCAGATCCGACGTAGGACCTGAGCATGTGACCCCTGCTCTCCAGTGAGAGGTCAAGTTGCGGGCATGCCCAGTAGCACGGCATGAGGACTTAGCCTCAGGAGCAGTTCCCTGCAGAGCAGGTTGCGCTGCTATTGCTGCACCAGAGGTGGCAGCAACATCCAGGCTGTCAGAGTGAGTCTGAGCAGCAAGCCTGGCTCGCCGTGTTTGCTGAGCAACACCCAGAGCGGTCGAAGAAGAATGGGAGACCGCAGGATGTCTGGCTCTGGACTCCCGCTGTGCAGTGCCAGGAATCCGAAGCCTAACATTAGGGTACCGATGCACCAGCGATCCCGACCAGCGATATGACGCAGTCAGGATCGCTGGTGCATCGCTAGGTGGTCGCTAGTGAGCTGCCACACAGGCAGATCTCACCAGCGACATCGCAGGGGACGGGGGTCGCTACTTACCTGTCAGATGCGGCGATCCTGCGTCCTCCCGCCCGGCTCCACGCGTCGCTCGTTGGCGCCACAGGAAGCGCCGCAGGCAGTGACCGATGAGGATTGGTCCAGGAGCTTCTAGCATGACCAACGATGAGCAGCGGGGGAGCCAGTCGGAGGTAAGTATCACATGCAGCGATATCGCTGCAACGTCACAAAATCGGTGACTTTACAGCGATATTGCTAGCGATATCGCAGTGTGTAACCGGGGCTTAAGGCTCTCCTGGTACCATCCGATGTTTGTCTGCCCTTTACAAACCCAACTTGATCGGTTTTATGTATCAGGTTATAATTCCTATCAGGTATAATTTTTGCTAACGCTTTGATATCTGTATTAAGAAGGGATATAGGCTTGTAATTCGAGATTAATGTGGGATCTAATGGTTGCTTGGAGATCACTATAATATTGGTTTGGAGGTTCTCATATTGCATGTTTTTTTTCTTCAGTTTGATTAAAAAAATTGGTCCAGGGAGTAGAGAGGATATTTTTGAAAGTTGAAGTCATTTGAGAAGCCATAAGGCCTGGGGTCTTATTTTCTTTAACTTTATGTAATGCAGTCTCAACTTCTGGGCCTGAAAAGGAGACGTTTAAACAAGCTAATTGTAATTCTTTCAGAATTAGGAGTTGAATACCAGACACAAAGTTGTTTATTTCTATTTGAGTTGTATTACATCCAAATTATCTTTAAGATTAAAAAATGAATACTAATACAAAGCAAAGGCTTCAGTGATGTAGTTTTGTGTGATAGAGGATTGTTTGATTTTTGGATATGTGTGACTTTTGTTTTTATTCTTTGTTGTTTGTGTCATGATCCCAGTGCAGGTTTTTGAGCTGCACGTCAGGGGTTAATGTCTGGAGCTCAGTGCAGGTTTTGACCTGCACACCTCGGGTTAATGATTGTGGCCTCTTTTTGGTTCTGGGAGAGCTTCTTAAACCCCTGGGAAGCTCCAATCCCTGACAGTTATACTTTTGCCTTTGGCCGAGTTTGGTGACCTCCGTGTGCCTGTGCCTGTTCGTTGTTATAGCTTGTTTATATGGTTCTGACCCGGTTCTGTTCCCCGTTGTGAGTTTGCCTGTTGCTTCTGTACTGCGCTATCCTCTCTGTATGACTCGTTGCCTGTTATCTGACTACTCTCTGCTCGCCCCTCTTGTACCTTGCAGCTATCTTTGGGAATGACTCATTGACTACGTGCTGACTATCCTCCCTGTCTATGCCCCTTGGTAACTTTGTCTTGCAGTTACCCTGCTAGGAGTTCTCTTGCAGCTCCTAGCTCTCTGGAGTTTAGGCCATGCCCCTAGCTGTCACGTGCTTCAGGTCCTGCTGCTCTGAAGTACGCATCTACTCGACTGCTGCCCGCTCCACAGGTATCTTTGAACACAGTTCGCTTTACTCTGGACATGCGCACTGTCTCAGTGACCAAGCTCAGTGCGTTGTTCCTGACAGTTTAATTTTTTTCTGCCATTAATTTTCTTGTGAAGTATGTACGCTTGAAGTAATTGTTTTAAGAGTTTTCAATTTTATTTTTAAACAATGGATGTTTTAATAGAAATGAATTGCATTTCCATATTCCGGTTTGCCAACAATTGTTAGAAGTTAAAAATGAAAAGAATACTGGGGCATGGTCCGACCATGTGATGTTTCCTATGGCGACCTCTTTAATTTTTAGTAGTGAATGAATATTTGTTAAAACTAAATCTATTCTGGTGACAGTGTGATGTCTATCTGAATAAAATGTATATTCTCTAGAGGACACATTCAAACATCTGAAATCGTCAGAGAGATTTTCTTCATTTAATTTGGAAAATTTTGTTTCCTGGGTTGCTATCAGAACTGCACGATTTTGCGTCCTTCCAAACGAGATATCATTTCATAGGTCTGTTGAGTTCCTTGGTATTCAAAGACGTAACTTTAACCTTGATTTATAAAAAAAAATGTAAAATAAACATTTAGACCAGATACCTGTAACAATTTCCTTTAAAGAAAGGTTGACAAAGCATAGGCCGAAAAGTGAAAAGGTACCGTATGTACTCGAATATAAGCCGAGATTTTCAGCCCATTTTTTGGGGCTGAAAGTCCCCCTCTCGGCTTATATTCGAGTCATATACACAAGGGGGTCGGAGGGGGAGCGGGAGGGGGGTGGGGGTGTCAGGTCATCCTGGCGCTGTCTCTTCAGCCCCCAGCTTCTCTGCGATCTCTCTTACTTCCTTCAGTGGTCACGTGGTACCGCTCATTAAAACTCATGAATGTGCACATATTCATGAGTTTTAATGAGTGGTACCACGTGACCGCTGAAGGCAGGAAGGGAGATCGCGGAGAAGCTGGGGGCTGAAGAGACAGTGACAGGATGGATAAGTATAGCGATACTCACCTGTCCTGCATCCATGGCTGCTTGCTACTGTCTGGCACGTCATCTGTCAGTGACGTTCAGACATCAGAGGGCGTGGTGATGTGGTTAGTACGTGCCGTGCCCCCTGCAGTCTGAACGTCACTGACAGATGACGTGCCAGACAGCAGCAAGCAGCCATGGACACAGAACAGGTGAGTATCTCAGGCGCCAGCAGTGACACCGGCACCTGGCCCCAGCAACGGAGAGGTGAGTTTGTCATTTTTTTATTTTTAAATGCAGCAGCAGCACATGGGGCCATAAACTATGGAGCATCTTATGAGGGCAGCATATGAGGGCACAATCTATGGAGCATTTTATGAGGGCAGCATATAGGGGCATAATCTATGGAGCTTCTTATGGGGGCAGCATATGGGGGAATAATCTGTGGAGCATCTTATGGGGGCAGCATATGGGGGAATACTCTATGGATCATCTCATGGGGGCAGCATATGGGGAAAAATCTATGGAGCATCTTATGAGGGCAGCTTTTGGGGGAATAATCTATGGAGCATATGATGGGGGCAGCATATGGGGCATAATCTATGGAGCATCTTATGGGGGTAGCATATGGGGGCATTATCTATGGAGCTTCTTATGGGGGCAGCATATGGGGGAATAATCTATGGAGCATCTAATGGAGGCATAATCCATGGAGCATCTTTTCCACCCTAGGCTTATACTCGAGTCAATAAGTTTTCCCAGTTTTTTGTGGCAAAATTAATGGAGTCGGCTTATACTTGGGTCGGCTTATTCTCGAGTATATACGGTAAATTAAAGTGTCACTTTCTTCCTTTTTTTGAGACGGTTCTTGATCTATTCTCTGAGATTTCAGATTGTGTTGTGCAAGGAATCCCCTTCCTGCTCTCATGTCTTGGATTATATGTGTTGACCCTTTTTAGAATATGATAAGCTTAGTGGGACATCCCCTTTGGCATAAGATATATATGAGTTCTCAAGATGTTTGTTATGTTCACAAATGATTACCTTAGCTTCAGTGTTTCTTTAAGAGGATCTGTCTAAATTCTGATGTTTTCAAATGGTGCCAATAGGTTGGAATTCTTCCTCATGCAGTTGAATAGTTGTTCTTTAATGTGATAGAAGTGAAACTTTGAGATAATTTCAATAGGGGTTTCTTTGGAAAGAAATTTAGGTTTTGGGAGTCAGTGGTCACTATCTGGTGTTGTTGATGGTAGCTCTTTTTTATTTGATCCTTAATGAAGGATGACTGTTTATTTGGTGAGACATTTTCAGGAATTCTTCTGAATTTTATTTCTTCTGTTTGTGTCCTTTATGTCCGTTAGTTTTAATTATAGTTACTTAACCTTTTCTTTCAAAGCAGTGTATTCTACTACTAGGGCATCCTGTTTAATTGAAACCTCATCAACATTTTCTCCCATGTTGATGTTATCATTGGATTGTTGCAGAGTGTCCATTTTCTTGCTTTGATTAAGTTTCATTTGCTTAGCAGAGGCCATAAATAATTCTCTAATAAACTTCTCATGTACTGTCAAGTTAGCGATTGATGTGACCAAAATAGTACGTGATGAGTTATTGCACTTTGTGTCATAGGAGGTAAGAGGAGCCGTTATCTATTCTGGAATTATTTTTTACTTGGGTTACGTTTGGTGAAAAATCACCTGATTCCACATCTGGATTGGAGTCACAGTCCTATTTATCAATTAAGTTTCTCTCATTTCCCAATCCTTTTCTTTTCCATGTTGTTGTTTTTCTCCTATTAAAAGGGTCCACCTCTATGTCCTCTACTACATCAAAATTATCTTAGTAGAACATCAAATCCCAAATGCATAATGAAAAGACTGGAATGTGACATGCAATCATGTCACCACATCAAAACAAATCGCACCAGCTCCAAAAGAATTGAAAAATATAAGAGAAAAACGGAGCCAAATAATGTCTTCAAAATAATTAAAAAGTATGAATTTTATTAATAATTAATAGAAAAATACATAACACACAATAAATAACAGTGATTATTGCTGGAGCAACCATCCCCCATCAATCCAAAACCTTTGCAAATTAACCCATAGAAGTGGAAAAATAGGGTTTAATATGGTAGCCCAAAAATCCATATGCCTATCACAAGATCAAGTAGAGGAAGTCAAATGGCCAAAATCTATTGGTTCCCCTATAGGGATTCTATTGCATACTAACCCATGGCTCTAGACATCATAAAGTGCAGGCATAAGTAAAAACATATAAGCTTACCAAGAGAGGTTAAGGAAAGGGGAGTCTAGAGATGTAAGGCGCCCCCTTGGTAAGCTTATATGTTGTGATATCTTGTTATAGGCATATTGATTTTTGGGCTACCATATTAACCCCTCTTTTTCCACTTCTGTGGGTTAATTTGTAAAGGTTTTGAATTGATGGGGGATGGTTGTTCCTGCAATGACTGGTATTTATTGTGTGTTATGTGTTTTTCTATTAATTATTCATAAAATTTATACTTTTTAATTATTTTGAAGACATTATTTGGCTCCATTTTTCTCTTATATTTATCAAAATTATCTTGAAAGATAGACCTAAGTGATCTGAGGGAAGTGGAGGCTCTTAAGGTAGAACTGGAGTGAGCTTCCATATTTCTACCTTGTGGTTTAGGTTTATTTCCCCATAATGCTTGACTTAGGGTATTTAAATTAAATACATCTGTATCTTGTGAGAGGATCAAAGATTTGGTTATTAACATTCTTTTTTTGGGCCTGACAACTACTGTAGAGTAATTTTCCTCATCATTTGCATATCATAAACATACTTTAGAAATACTTTTTCTAAAGTTCTGTTTGTTTGTAATATAACACAAGGACTGTAAAGGTACTGTTACACTAAGCGATATCGCTAGCAATATCGCTATAACTTGTGACGTTATAGCGATATTGCTAGCGATATCGCTGTGTCTGATACCTACCTACGACCCGCTCCCCCGCTGGTTATCGCTGATCACGCGAGAACGTCCTGGACCGCTTCTTGTCGTCAGCTTCCTGCGGCGCTTCCTGTGGAGAGACGAGCGACGAGCATGGAGCCGGGCGGGAGGATGTCAGGATTGCCTAGTGTGACAGGGAAGTAGCGACCCCCGTCCCCATCGATGTCGCTGGTGAGATCTGCCTGTGTGGCAGCTCACTAGGGACCACTTAGCGATGTACCAGCGATCCTGACTGCATCATATCGCTGGTCAGGATCGCTGGTACATCGCTAAGTGTGACAGTACCTTTAGGCAGTGTGTCAATATATATACAGACGCAACTTCTGCTGGATCTGGGGTCATGGGTGACATGACAGATTCCCTTTAAAGGAAAAAAATTACTTAAAAAGTGGCACAAACATGTAGAGAATAAGGCGTAACCACTAAAGTCACTAACAATTAGCAAATTGAGAAATCAATGATTAATCGGGGCGATAGTATGGGGCACCAAGTGCTCCTGGTATGTTACCTACAGATAGACCTTTTTCTCTGTCCCCCTACATAGAGTATATACTTCCAAAATGTTCTAATATATTTTTATGAAGTAAGATATTTCAGGAGAATCATTTTTCAAGATCTGGTGGTGTTTTATCAAAATGATTTGACTTTGTAAGAGCACTCTTCATCTGCAGCTTTTCTGAAATAAGTCATAAATGCAACACTTGCAGACACTTGGCTGTCTAGCTACCCTTTCTTCCATCCTGTGACAGATGAGTCACAGAGACATGACTGATGGCGAGATTCTCAGGGAGAACACATATATGTTTTTCCGTATCAATAAGACAGTGGGTAGGGGGTAGAAAAAAGAAAACGAGTGTACAGCATTGTGTCTTCACTGTTTCCATAAAAAAGGTTTTGTACATGGCATGCTTGTTATTTCAGATGATTTATTTTATGTAATTCATTAATCTGTCAAAAACCTGAAGTGAACAGCAGAGCTGATGAGTGATTTCACTTGTACCAAATTAGAACTTTACCTCACAGGCCACATTCAGACGTCCTGGTTTTTTCACATATGCAAAAAAATGTCAGTGTTTTGGATCTGTGTTTCATCAGTGTTTGGTCAATCTATATGTTTTTACCATCAAGGTTTCATTATTGTTTTTAACGTATGGTTAAATTACAAGATTTATCCTATAAATTATAATGTTAATCACAGACAGCACATAGACAGCACCCTGATGCCAACTACTGTATGTGCTGTCCATTATTTTCACAGACCCATAGGCTTGCATTGGCACTTTTCATCCCTGGTGTCGGTAAAAAATGGAAACACAGTTCGCAAAAATTCACAGACATGTGAACAGCCTTATAGACTGTAATGGGTAGATGTTCTATCCTGATATAACACATATCTGCAGAGTTCCCTTGATGAAGTAACACCTGCTACATACAGAAAGACCCTTCACAGATTACGGCAAACACTGGCAGATGCTGCAAGTATGTTTTTGCCAGCATTGCCAAGGGCCGGTGGAGAAAATTGCTGTTTACACAATACTTCATCCACTAGTTCATGCTTAAAACATATAACTCTGCTTTCCATCTGCCCAAACAAGTCTACTTCACCACCCTTATCATATCACCAGCTGACAATCCAAAACGACTCTTCGAAACATTCCACTCCCTGAGCCCTAAAGAACAGGCCCCCATCGCCAACCTCACCACTGACGATATGGCCACTAATTTTGTAGACAAAATCAACCATATCCATCAGGATATTTTAGCACAATCCCCTCAGAGCTTGAACCCTGTTCCTCCCACACTTCAAGTCCTCTTTCCACCTTTAAACCCATCATAGAAGAAAAAGTTATCAGGCTGCTTGATTCTTCTTGGTCTACAACCTGCATGAATGTTTTACATTCTGCTGAGACCTGTAGTGCATCCGGGATTAGAAGATCTCAGCGATTAGCTGAACACAGGTCCTCTTTGAAATCTACTTGGCTATTCAGGTGTTAAAGAGGGTTATGTTTTTTGTGGTATGGAAGGGGTTAACAGTTAATTGTTCTACCTCTGCTAAGTTTTTCTATTGGTTCTTGTGTCAGCAGCTTCTTTTTGGAACTACACCCCTTTCATTATTTAAACCTGCTCTTGGCTTTATCACAAGTCAACCATAGTACTATTATCCTGTGCCTGACTACTCTGTGTTTCTTTGACGCTTGTGGATTTCCATTTCTTTGTGTGTTTTCCACTGTCTGTCTCATTCCCTGTGTTGTCTTTACCATAGCAGTAAGACTAGTGTATTCTGTCCTGCACACTAGCCATGGCAAGGTGCAGGTTCAATCTGGACTTAGGCACGTGATGGTGCATGGGGAGAAAGACCCATCTAGGGTTATAGGTAGTGTAGGTTTTAGCATAAGGTGAGTGTTGTGGGGTCACAATCTTCCCCCTCTATCATCAGGGCTTTCCTTTACCAGCTCCCTCACCCACTCGCTCTCTGTAGCATACTGGGCATCTCCTTACCCTGGTATATCATTGTAGCTGGCGGACCACTATATTTTTCTACATCCTAACATGGATCCTGTTGCAGTGCTTGTTAAACAAATGCAGACTTTGTCTCTGAAGATGACAGGTCTGCAGTCTTTAATGATTCAGCAGCAACAGTATACTGCGGGTCTGGTGGTCTTGATGTTCAGCCAGACCCAGCCTGAACTTAAAATGGCACTCCCATACTGGTTTTCTGTAGAATTGGATAAATTCATGGTCTCCAAGGAAGTCTGTAAACTTTATTTCAGGTTGTTTTCTCCTTCCTTTGGGAGTGAGGAAGAGCAGGTGGAGATTGTTATTTTCCTAATTCCCAATCCTGTTTTTTTTCTCTGCTGACTCACAGTCTCTCCAGTTGTTATATGAGTGTTTTTAGCACTAGGGATCATCCATGATGACCCTGACCGGGCTTCCCTTGTTGAGTTTAAGTTACGTAAGCTTCAGCTGGGGGATCAGCCAACAGAGGAGTTCTGTTCGGAGTTCCGGAGATGGACCACTGACATTAGGTGGAATGATTTGGCCCTTAGAAGCCATTTTTGTTAGGGAGAAAGGCTAAAGGACACTCTGATCCTGTATGAAACTTCTAGTTTGTTAGAGGCTGCTATGGCCTTAGCCATTCGTATTGTAGTCTGTGGTACTCTCTAGGGTTGAAAGCCCTCTCGTGTGTCCTGATGAACCTATGTAGTTGGGGAGGGCCTCAGTTCAGCCCGAGCCTTCTGTGGTCCATGATAGAATGGAGGTTTGGTTTGTTACTTTTGTGGTCAAAAGGGTCATTTCATTGGAGTCTGTCCCTCCGCACTTACACTGAAAAAAATACCGAAAACTTCTGACCTCAGGTTATGTGAAGGATTACATCCTAATGTCTTGCTGTCCTGCACACTAGCTAGGGCAAGGTGCAGGGTCAGTCAGGGCTTAGGCACGTGGGAAGGACCTATCCAGGATGATAGGGAGAGCAGGTTTCACCATAAGGTGAGAGTTAAGGGTCTTCCCCCTCTCACTATCATCAGGGCTTTCCTTTATAAGTTCCTTCATCCCCTCTCTTTTTATCGCACACCAGGCATGTCCCTGCCTTGGCATGACAATGCATCTGTGACCCTATTCCCTCATATCTTCTTCAGTCTCTTTCCCCAAACTCAGACCAAAATCAGAATTCATAGTTCTGTACTTTGTTGACGAATTCTGGTGCAGGGTTGGCAACCAAAATGCTTTAAAGGCCCATTCCCATGTTGTTGGTAATCTGGTAATCACATTTACATTTTGGTAATCACATTTTATGTATCTAAAATATTAATATGGCATACAGGTTTTAGACTGCTGAAAAAACTCCAACCTGTATATCATTTGCATAACGTGATATCAGATGATTTGTCACAAGGCATGTGATATGAGATATAGAGGTAAGGAGTTTTCAGCAGTCTGTAACCTGTATGCCCATAATAAGAGTTTATAAAGGTCAATTGTGGTGACAGATTGACAGATTCCCTTTAAAAGGGAATAGATTGACAGTACGAAAATAAGCAAGTTTACAATTTATCTGCTTTATCTATCTGTCTCTGTGATTGAATTATGTCTTTTTGTGTTTCATTATTTACTGTTCTTTGCTAAGGGGACCGAGCATCAACACTACCTTGGAGAAGTTGCTGAATATGCACCGTTTACACTGAGGCCGTGCAGGATATGGAGAATGTAAGGTAGCTCCTGATCTGGGCTACCTGGCAACCTCTATTGAGCTACATTTATTTCTGTAGCACAGCTTGTGGGCATGTACAACAGACTATCAGAAATTCTAGAGTTCAGCTCTTCTCAGCCAAACACAATCATGTCAGTTTGCGATCTAGATGAAACTCACCCATATCCCAACTCACCAAGCCGCTGTCAAGGTAGAGCAGTTCCTGCTAAGTTCTTGTGAGGGCTTTTTTACTTCAGGCCATTGGCTAAAGTAATGCTGCAGGCCTGAAATGACAGTCAAGGAGGTGCGCCCACCTCCAGCAATGAAGAAGTTGGGAAGTTAAGGAGCAGTGTGCGCCTGGAAAGCGAAGAAATGAAGAACCTTTCAACTTCATTAATCATGGTCTGAGTCAGATTTTAACAAACTAGCCTTTTTTTGCCAATTTTGCACCTTTTTTTCTAATATAGTACAAAACCAAGATTACATAACAGAAAGACAAGCCCCTTGTTACAGTTAGGAACAGGTGGGGGATGGGGGGATGGGCATACTAACATTAGGGTACTTGAACACTAGTTCTGTGTCATTAATAGAAATGGTAATGTTGGGGTTTAGAACTGTTCTAAAAGGGTTCTATGGGAATAGAAAATTAACTAATAAAAATGTCATATAAATTACAAACAAAATAGCAGCTATCCTGTTACACTGATGTTACAATGACACAAACATGGGAGTAGAGAAAACTGGAAAATGAGAGGGCAATAGGGTCTTAACGATAAGCAGTGAGGTGTAAAGGAAGGGAATCCACTCACCTTGTATGGTTGCTACAAAGCAACGTGTGTCTCGCATATATAATCATCTCATGGCTGCTGCAAGAAGACTTGAAAAGGACCAAATTGAATGAAGACAGCGTGACGGAGGTGCCACTCATGCACTGATGATGAATCTACAGTATATCCAACGGGATATGTTGAATGGGTACTTAGGCAGCCACTTTCACCATTACAATTTTATTTTACATTCCAGATATTTAGAGCATTATCTTCCTTTTTATTCCTATTTCCATTTTAATATAGATACAGTTTCTCTTTCCAATATATGCAGTATATCCTCACAGTACACTCATTATTTCATATGTCAGCATTTCAGGAAAATAGGCGCGGCAACATGTAAATCACAATGGTGACTCACATACATCGATCAGATCGTTGCTTTTATCTTCTCTTCACTGACACTGCACTAGTATAGTGGTTCCAAACATAGCTTCAAGTGCTATAAGCCCACATACTTTTCCTGCTCAAGTTCGGATCCCTCTGGTTACACACACGCATTCATTCAATAATGGGTCCAAGATCCATCGATTTTATTATTTTATTGTTTTTAATTTCATGACATTGTTAAACATTTTATTATATTAATTTTCTCTATGCCAGTGTTAAACAATTTTGTCTGTGAAGCACTTAATATCATCATCAGCCCTGTGACACCTCTGAACTTTGACACAATGATCAGCCACCCAGTTTGGCGGACTTTTTAAAACAATACAGCATAAAAGGACAACCATTTCTGTTGGTCACACCAGATTTCTGTCCTGATGAAGAAGTCCTGCGTGACCTTGAAGCGCGTTGACTTGTTAAACCTATTCAATAAATCATTCAACATTTCCCGTTGGATACTGTGGGTTCATCAGCAGCAGCACATGAGTGGCACCTCCGTCAAGTTGTCTTCAATGACACAAGACTGTCTTAGAATGTATGGACCTGTTAGTATGTGCAGTGGCATGCTCAACTCAAGTAACCTAGAGATAGCTGTACCATTTATATTCAGAAAGACAAGATGGACAGCAGTGTGAGCGGCCCTTTCTTACCCCAGCACTCCTGGTATTTCTAATATTAGATCAGAAAAACTTGTTGGATAGCAGTATTAGCAGCCTTTTCTTACCTCATCACCCCTTTTATCTCCAATATTAGATCAGAAAAACAGGGTGTACAGCAGTGTGAGCAGCCTTTTCTTGCCTCAGCGCCTCTGGTATCTCCAGTGTTAGATCATAGAGATATGGTTGCAGCAGTATGATCAGCCTTTCCTTTCCTGGTATCTCTTATATTACAGCAGAAAGACATGGACAGCAGTGTGAGTGGCATCTTTTTCCTCACCATCTCTGTTATCTCCAGTATTTGATTATTAGGATAAGGTGGACAGCTTTTTGATGAGCCTCTTCGTAACTTAGCACCCTTGATATTTTCAATATTAGATTAGAAAGACAGGGTGGACAGCAGTGTGAACCGCCTGTTCTTACCTCAGCACCCCAATATCTCCTGTATTAGATAAGATAGTCATGTTGGACAGCATTGTGAGCAGCCTTTCATTACCTAAACATCTTTGCCATCTCCAGTATTATTTCCCAAACACTGGGTGGGCAGCAGTGAGGTCAGCCATTTTTTCCCTTAGCACTCCTGGTACCTCCATCATAACATCATAAAGACAGGGTGGACAGCAGTGTGAGCAGCCTCTTCTGACCTCAGCACCCCTGGTAACTCTAGTTGTAGATCACATAATTATGGTGGACATCAGTAAGAGCAGCATCCTCTTTCCCCTGTACCACTGGTTACACTAGTATTAGATCAGCAAGTATCCACAGCAAGCACATCGATTTGATAATTAAAAGTAGGAATTTATTTATAATGTTCTTTTTTTCTATTCCGAAATAACCCCCTTTACGTTTAAATAACACCACAGAGAGGACATCTCTTTTTGTGCCTTCTCTGCAATATAGTAGATTCAATTTACACGTTCGAGTTCAGACTATAAATTTGATGTTGTACTAAGTTCAGGAAATGGACCTGCAATAAGCCATAAAGACATTTGCAATTGAAGCAAAATTACTAAATTATTTTATTCCCAGGATATGGGGTTCCAGTTTTTCCTATAAGGGAACTTGCTCTGGGGACAGGCTGTTCTAATGAAGATGTATGAGTGCCGGGGACAAAAACATGATTATTTTGTTCATCCTTCTACTATTTCACATACATTTCTATTTAAATTCCCAGCCCAGCTGATTTAATACTGCTGGACTCCCACTCTTTAAACGCTGTACAATATTCAATCTTAGTTTCCATTTTCATTAAGTAAGCTAAGCACATAAATCAATCTGTGGGCACACTTCAATACTCGGATGGCGAATTCTTCCACCAGTGTTTCAGTACCTCGTAAACAATTTGGATAGTTTATTTAGCATATCTACTGAGCGAGCAGTTTTACTTCTGTCAGGAATAGTTATGGATGAGCTATTTTTCTATACATTTAATTTTTATACAGTCATGGCCAAAAGTATTGACACCCCTGCAATTCTGTCAGATAATATTCAGTTTCTTCCTGAAAATGATTGCAAACACAAATTCTTTGGTATTATTATCTTCATTTAATTTGTCTTAAATGAAAAAACACAAAAGAGAACGAAGCAAAAAGCAAAACATTGATCATTTCACACAAAACTCCAAAAATGGGCCAGACAAAAGTATTGGCACCCTCAGCCTAATACTTGGTTGCACAACCTTTAGCCAAAATAACTGCGACCAACCGCTTCCGGTAACCATCAATGAGTTTCTTACAATGCTCTGCTGGAATTTTAGACCATTCTTCTTTGGCAAACTACTCCAGGTCCCTGATATTTGAAGGGTGCCTTCTCCAAACTGCCATTTTTAGATCTCTCCACAGGTGTTCTATGGGATTCAGGTCTGGGACTCATTGCTGGCCACCTTAGAAGTCTCCAGTGCTTTCTCTCAAACCATTTTCTAGTGCTTTTTGAAGTGTGTTTTGGGTTATTGTCCTGCTGGAAGACCCATGACCTCTGAGGGAGACCCAGCTTTCTCACACTGGGCCCTACATTATGCTGCAAAATTTGTTGGTAGTCTTCTGACTTCATAAAGCCATGCACACGGTCAAGCAGTCCAGTGCCAGAGGCAGCAAAGCAACCCCAAAACATCAGGGAACCTCCGCCATGTTTGACTGTAGGGACCGTGTTCTTTTCTTTGAATGCCTCTTTTTTTCTCCTGTAAACTCTATGTTGATGCCTTTGCCCAAAAAGCTCTACTTTTGTCTCATCTGACCAAAGAACATTCTTCCAAAATGTTTTAGGCTTTTTCAGGTAAGTTTTGGCAAACTCCAGCATGGCTTTTTTTATGTCTCGGGGTAAGAAGTGGAGTCTTCCTCGGTCTCCTACCATACAGTCCCTTTTCATTCAGTTGCCGACGGATAGTACGGGTTGACACTGTTGTACCCTCGGACTGCAGGACAGCTTGAACTTGTTTGGATGTTAGTCGAGGTTCTTTATCCAACATCCGCACAATCTTGCGTTGAAATCTCTTGTCAATTTTTCTTTTCCGGCCACATCTAGGGAGGTTAGCCACAGTGCCATGGGCTTTAAACTTCTTGATGACACTGCGCACGGTAGACACAGGAACATTCAGGTCTTTGGAGATGGACTTGTAGCCTTGAGATTGCTCATGCTTCCTCACAATTTGGTTTCTCAAGTCCTCAGACAGTTCTTTGGTCTTTCTTTACTCCATGCTCAATGTGGTACACACAAGGACACAGGACAGAGGTTGAGTCAACTTTAATCCATGTCAACTGGCTGCAAGTGTGATTTAGTTATTGCCAACACCTGTTAGGTTCCACAGGTAAGTTACAGGTGCTGTTAATTACACAAATTAGAGAAGCATCACATGATTTTTCGCACAGTGCCAATACTTTTGTCCACCCTCTTTTTTATGTTTGGTGTGGAATTATATCCAATTTGGCTTTAGGACAATTCTTTTTGTGTTTTTTCATTTAAGACAAATTAAATGAAGATAATAATACCAAAGAATTTGTGTTTGCAATCATTTTCAGGAAGAAACTGAGTATTATCTGACAGAATTGCAGGGGTGTCAATACTTTTGGCCATGACTGTATTAAGTTTTAATAGTAACATAGTAACATAGTAACATAGTTTTGAAGGCTGAAGGAAGACCTTATGTCTATCTAGTTCAGCCTATTTTTAGTGCAGCTGTTCTGCATTGTTGATCCTGGGGAAGGCAAAAAAACCCACAGAGTAGAAGCCAATTTTCTTGATAGGGAAAAAAATTCCTTCCCCTAAGCTGGGTCAACCATCTACCTATAAAATTCTGTTATTCGTAACCTTCTATACTGTTACTCACAAGAAAAGCATCCATTCCTTTCTTAAATTCGTTCAGTGAGTTGGCCATCACCACTTCCTCAGGAAGAGAATTCCAGAGCCTCACTGCTCTTACCGTGAAGAACCCTCTTCTATGCTGGTGCAGAAATTATCTTTCCTCCAAATGAAGAGAATGCCCCCTTGTTCTTGTCACAGTCCTTGGTACAAACAGTTGATTGGAGAGATCTCTGTATTGCCCTTTGATATACTTGTACATATATATTAGGTCTCCCCTAAGTCTTCTCTTTTCTAGAGTAAATAGACCTAATTTTGATAACCTTTCTGGGTATTGTAGTGATCCAACTCCATTTATCATTTTAGTAGCCCGCCTTTGTACAATATGTTAAAGGAACAGAATTTCATACTAATTACTGCATGCAAGTAATACCAATATATAGAGTGCCTATATCCATCTCTCTGTCTATCAACTGCCTGTAATAGTTGTATATAATATAGGTTTTGTAATAATCCCACTTTGTCCTTTCAGCAGGCTGAAAACGTCCCATCATATTATTAATCTAAATTGTCATTTGTTGTACACTGGAATATGCTCGATAATGGAATTCTGATGAATAAATGAATAGACCATGGGCAGTAAGCATACTTGCCAACCATTTGGGTCTGGTTTTCAGGAGTAAAAACATCACCGCACATCCAACACATGGATGAAATGTTTTCTTCTGTAGCCATACTTTCTTTTCTCAATCACTGCCTGCACTTTGCCTTTTCCTTACCTCTCACAATGCCCTGTATGTCTATTTTGATACTCCCAATCCCTGGGTTCTTGGAATGCTTTGAGGGCACCCAGAAGTTTTGCCAACTCCTCCCGGATGTCTACCCTTGGCTGGGGGTTTTGACATATATGACATAGAATTACTTTTCAGTATCAGGATTTTAATAGGTCAGTTGTAGAAATTTTATGATGTTCAGTTCAAAAGGTTTATCCAGGACTATACAATTTTAATTAAGAACTAACAGGCGGGTAGGTGTTACTTACTTTCCTGTTGTGCCCGACACCGATTTCTGCCAGCACAGAGTGGTCACAGACTGCTCCTGCTGGAGATTCAGCAGCTTCCACTGCCTTCATGTTGATAGAGCTACAGCTTCTCTTCCGCTCAACTCTGTTGACTGGGCATCACTGCTGTTGTCATGCAGTTTGACAGCCGGCTCCCAACTGTCTACCTGTGGGAGTCAGCTGTCAATCGGCATGACATTGACATTCATACCCCATCAACAGAGCAGCCCAGAAAAGGAACAGGTGCTTTGTTCATGTGGAGTAGTTAAATCTTAAGTGGTCGGTGACCGCTCAGTGCCGCCGTCAGGTAGAACAAACATGTAGTTGCCTCTATTAGCATCAACTTGCCTGTTAATTTTTAGATCCATAGTAAAATAAAATAGTCCTGAACAACCCCTTTAACCTGATGTCACAAAACATTTCCTACCACCAGACTAAACCTTGGACTAACAGCCGAATGAATCAATTGATTTGTGCTGTTCGTGCCCATCAACATGTAGAGTGTCTGACGAAGAGCACCAGGAGCTGGTATGGCTGGAGGATCCGGAAATATACAATATATGCTCTTTTATTTGATGATATTTCACCCCTTGGGCAAAATGTGAAAGGAACTGAACAAAAAACAACTTTTTTAATACTGCTTTTATCTCCAAATGTTTACGAAGAAATATTTGCTTACTTTTAGTAATGTATAAAATAATTGTCCATATTAATCTTACACTTCACACTTACTGAACAGTTTTGAACATTTCGTCTGAAATATCAAATATTGTGTTCTCAGTTAAAAAAGATAATTGTTTCATACTTTTGGATCTTTTTTATTGCATTTATTCTTTTTATAGGTAATTCAATAAAATACGTCAATGCAGGAATATAGAGAAAGCTTGGCAACAGGATTTTTTATTCTTCGCCATTAAAAAGTATTTTAGGCTTTTTTAGGACATTTACAGAAGTGCTGAATCAAGCATAAAGAACTTTCTATGCACCAGGTAATTCCTGTAGTTCCAGTGTTTGGCAGGCTGCATATATTATTTAGCTTGCCAGAAGTACACAGGTCATTTAGATGCAATCAAACTTTATATGTCAGGAAAAAGGTTCTAGTATAAAGCATGGGTGGTCAAATCAAGCCTTACATGACTTATTATAATTCTGGTTGTACAAATATTTTTTTCATTTTTTTTTGCAGTTATATTAAAATATTGACCATAAGTTTTTTCATTTACACGTTTGAAAATAATGCTGTCTAATAGAGTTCCCTCCATTTGTTTCATTTTGGCATTATGGAAGGCTTCCTGACATATCTGTTTTTGTCAATACTTTAAATTCCCATGAAATAACATCGGGGAAGCATCTTTTATGTGTTGTGTCATTTCTAATATTAGACCTCCCTAAAATATAGGAGTTAATTAAAAACTTGGCAATCCACACATGACTATGATGGTATGTATTTGCACAGTATGGCATTATTAGCAGTGCTTAAATAATGTCAAGAATACTGTACATAGGAATATATGTTATCCTGCATATAAAAAATTGATGGCCTTTCCATAGGAATGACCATCAATATTAGAGGCGCATCTTTTGTCCTCCTTGGTTTGGCTTTTACAATGTTCATCTCGTATTTCGGGCTGGTTCATTCTTTTAACCTTTATTTAGTTGTGTGAGGTTCGTAGGACCCCAAGCTATTTTCTTTTCATCATATTTCCGCAAGTTTCCTAACTTGGGAGCCCCTCCCTCCTCAGTGTATCATGAGAAGCCGCATCGACAACACGTTCCACAGCGAGGTGCTGTGACTAATGGTATAAGTATTTTGGCATGACTAACTGTAGGGTAATAGCAGTGGCATTAATTATTTCGCAATTATCCACAATTGTCCCATTGAAGTGGATGGGACAGCTTTTATTTTGGCAGCGTGATTTATGATATATATGTGCTGTACAGAGTTTGTGACCATGCTGGCCACAGATTTGCATTTCATTTGGACTATATTGGCCCTATTCCTGGATCTCATCATACCTAACAGACCGAACATTTAGTGTCTCCCTCTCACACACCACCTCCTCACCTCGCCCCCTGTCTGTCGGTGTTCCTCAAGGCTCAGTCCTCGGATCCCTACTCTTCTCCTCTTCTCCATCTACACCTTCGGCCTGGGACAGCTCATAGAATCCCACGGCTTGCAGTACCACCTCTACGCCGATGACACGCAGATCTAAACGCTGTGTCTAATATCATGTCCTCACTATATCTGAAACTGAACCTGTCAAAGACTGAACTCGTGTTTCCTCCCGCTACTAATGTACCTACACCCGACATTGCCATTTCCGTCTGTGGTTCCACTATTACTCCCCAGCAACATGCCCGCTGTCTTGGGGTCATACTTGATTCCGAGCTTTCCTTTGCCCCCCACATTCGATCACTGGCTCGCTCTTGTCATCTGCACCTCAAAAACATTTCTAGAATTCGACCTTTTCTTACTTTTGACTCTGCAAAAACTCTTACTGTTTCTCTTATTCATTCTCGTCTCGACTATTGTAACTCTCTTCTAATCGGTCTCCCTCTTACAAAACTCTCCCCTCTCCAATCTGTCTTGAATGCTGCAGCCAGGATCATATTCCTCACCAATCGTTACACCGATGCCTCTACCTTGTGCCAGTCATTACACTGGCTACCCATCCACTCCAGAATTCAGTATAAACTTATTACCCTCACCCACAAAGCCCTCCATGGCTCAGCACCACCCTACATCTCCTCCCTTGTTTCAGTATACCACCCTACCCGCGCCCTCCGTTCTGCTGATGACCTGAGGTTAGTATCCTCAATAGTCAGAACCTCCCACTCCCATCTCCAAGACTTTACACGTGCCGCTCCAATTCTTTGGAATGCACTTCCCAGGTCAATACGATTAGTCCCCAATCCCCACAATTTTAAGCGTGTCCTGAAAACGCATTTATTCAGACTGGCCTATCGCCTCAACACATTAACCTAACCTATCCCTGTGTGGCAGAGACAAAAGTTTTACCATAACCAGGTTCCCAGCATCATGTTCCCACATGCTTTATGCATCCATTAGCCCTCTGTGTCTGTACTGTTACACACTTAACATTATGGCTGGTCCATACAATCAGGGCAACTGTTACCACCCACCTTTCGTGTCTACCTCTTTCCTCATAGACTGTAAGCTTGCGAGCAGGGCCCTCACTCCTCTTGGTATTTGTTATAATCTACTGTATGTGATTATTGTTATGCTTTAATGTCTATTGTCTGTACAAATCCCCTCTGAAATGTAAAGTGCTGCGGAATATGTCGGCGCTATAAAAATAAAATTTATTATTATATTATTATTATTATCTACCTATCTGGACCTGACCACACCTCCTTACTGACCAAAATCCCACAATGTCTGTCTGCTATTTCAGCCTTCTTTTCTGCTCGCTTTCTCAAACTGAACATGGACAAAACAGAATTCATCATCTTTCCCCATCTCACTCTACCCCTCCCCCATACCTATCCATCAATGTCAATGACTGCTCTCTTTCCCCAGTCCCGCACGCTCGGTGCCTTGGGGTGATCCTCGACTCTGCCCTATCTTTCAAACCATATATCCAAGCCCTTGCCTCCTCCTGCCACCTCAAACTCAAAAATATTTCCCGGATCCACGCATTCCCCAACCATGAAACCACAAAAACACTAGTGCACGCCCTTATCTCCCGCCTCGACTACTGCAAGCTCCTACTCTCTGGCCTCCCCTCCAGCACTCTGGCACCACTCCAGTCTATCCTACACTCTGCTGCCCGACTAATCCACCTGTCTCCCCGCTATTCCCCAGCCTCCCCCTATGCGAGGCCCTTCACTGGCTTCCTATTGTCCAGAGTCTCCAGTTCAAAACCCTAACCATGACATACAACTCCATTCACAACCTGTCTCCTCCACACATCTGTGACATGGTCTCCTGGTACCTACCCGCACGCAACTTTCGATCCTCTCAAGATCTCGTTCTCTACTCCCCCTTATCTCTTCTTCCCACAACCGCATACAAGACCTCCCGTGCTTCCCCCATACTCTGGAACTCTCTGCCGCAACACATCAGACTCTCACCAACAGTGGAAACCTTCAAGAAAAACCTGAAGACCCATCTGTTCCAACAAGCCTACAGCCTGCAATGATCCTCGGTCTCCTGAACCACCGCACAACCAGCTCTACCCTCTCCTAGTGTATCCTCACCCATCCCTGTAGACTGTGAGCCCTCGTGGGCAGGGTCCTCTCTCCTTCTGTACTTGTGTGTCCCTTGTCTTGCACATGTTTATTGTACTTGTCTATATCTCCCCTTTTCCCATGGAAAGCGCCATGGAATAAATGGCGCTATATAAATGTATAATAATAATGTTGTGTTATTGTAACTTTACGAAAATTAGGTGAGGTAAAGATAAGCACTTTGTGACAAAATGTTTCATCCTTTTCCTGAAAAATTGCATAGAAATGTTACACCACATTTACACATCCATATATAAACACATATTCAAAAAATGGTACCGGTGTCAATCAGTGTTGTGCATCAGTACAAAGAATCTACTCAAACATGCGTCGGGGTGGGCACCACATTTGTACTTGGAATCGTATTCAGATAAATTCTCATTTGACTTCCTTGAGCCTATTTAGCTAATGCAATTGATTCACATATTGTGATATGAGGATGTTCATTCATTTGTTTAATTTTGTAGAAAAAAAGCAGATCACAGACATGGCACAAAACTAAAGTCAATTCAAATGACAACTTTCTGGCTTTAAGAAACACTAAAAAATCAAGAACAAAAAATGTGGCAATCAGTAATGGTTACTTTTTTAGACAATGCAGAGGGGAAAAATTATGGAGTCACTCAATTCTGTGGGAAAAAATTATGGAATCACCCTGTAAATTTTCATTCCCAAAACTAACACCTGCATCAAATTAGATCTGCTTGTTAGTCTGCATCTAAAAAGGAGTGAGCACACCTTGGAGAGCTGTTGCACCAAGTGGACTGACATGAATCATGGCTCCAGCACGAGAGATGTCAATTGAAACAAATGAGAGGATAATCAAACTCTTAAAAGAGGGTAAATCATAACGCAATGTTGCAAAAGATGTTGGTTGTTCACAGTCAGCTGTGTCTAAAATCTGGAACAAATACAAACAACATGGGAAGGTTGTTAAAGGCAAACACACTGGTAAACCAAGGAAGACATGAAAGCGTCAAAACTGGAAACTTAAAGCAATATGTCTCCAAAACAGGAAATGCACAACAAAACAAATGAGGAACGAATGGGAGGAAACTGGAGTCAACATCTGTGACTGAACTGTAAGAAACAGCCTAAAGGAAATGGGATTTACACACAGAAAAGCTAAACAAAAGCCATCATTAACACCTAAACAGAAAAAAACAAGGTTACAATGGGATAAGGAAAAGCAATTGTGGACTGTGGATGACTGGATCAAAGTCATATTCAGTGATGAATCGCAAATCTGCATTGGGCAAGGTGATGATGCTGGAACTTTTGTTTGGTGCCGTTACACTGAGATTTATAAAGATGACTGCCTGAAGAGAACATGCAAATTTCCACAGTCGTTGATGATATGGGGCTGCATGTCAGGTAAAGGCACTGGGGAGATGTCTGTCAATACATCTTCAATAAATGCACAAGTTTATGTTGATATTTTGGACACTTTTTTATCCCATCAATTGAAAGGATGTTTGGGGATGATGAAATCATTTTTCGAGATGATAATGCATCCTGCCATAGAGCAAAAACTGTGCAAACATTCCTTGAAAAAAGACACATAAGGTCAATGTCATGGCGTGCAAATAGTCCGAATCTCAATCCAATGGAAAATTTTTGGTGGAAGTTGAAGAAAATGGTCCATGACAAGGCTCCAACCTGCTAAGCTGATCTGGCAACCGCAATCAAAGAAAGTTGGAGCCAGATTGATGAAGAGTACTGTATGACACGCATTAAGTCCATGCCTCAGAGACTCCAAGCTGTTATAAAAGCCAGAGGTGGTGCAACAAAATACTAGTGATGTGTTGGAGTGGTTTTTTTTCTTGTTTGTTTTTCATGATTCCATAATTTTTTTTACCCACAGAATTGAGTGACTCCATAATTTTTCTCCTATGCTTGGTCTAAAAAAGTAACCATTACTGACTACCACATTTTTTGCTCTTGATTTCTTTTAGTGTTTCTTAAAGCCAGAAAGTTGCCATTTGAAATTACTTTAGTTTTGTGCCATGTCTGTGATCTGCTTTTTTTCTACAAAATTAAACAACTGAATGAACATCCTCCAAGGCCGGTGATTCCATAATTTTTGCCAGGGGTTGTATATACGTAATAGTTTATTGACCCTTCATTGGATCTCTCCTTTTTTATTTTTAAAACTGGGAAGCTGTTGTACCCTTTTGGTGTGTCTATTTTTACTTTTTTTTTAGTGTATTGATGTAACTACTGCACTGATTTAAGTATCTTTTTGTAAGTTAAACATTCACCGCTTGTAAAAATGTACCTACTGTAAAATGAAATATATACAGTAGGCAAAATAAATATTTGATACTTTTCCAATTTTGATAAAGTCACAACAGCATTGATCTAAGTACACCTACAGTATTTTCAGTTGTTTCACACTTTTTTGTTAATTATATAATTCCACATGTGTTAATTCATAGTTTTGATGCTTTCATGCCTTCAGAGTGAATCTACAATTTTCATAGTCATGAAAATAAAGAAAACTCTTTGAATGAGAAGGAGTGTCCAAACTTTTGGTCTGTACTGTATGTTCAAAGCAGCGGGCAACACAGCAGATACAGTGTGCTAATTCTGCCTCTAAAATCTTAACTAATTATTATGCTAAGTTGCCACGCTAGTGTCAAATTGTAGCGCTATTGCTAAGGGACAGATGCTCAGTCCCTGAATAATCCAGATCCTGGCACTGTATATGTTGTATAGTGCCAATGTCCAGTCCTTCCATTGAGTGGGTGATGGCATGTGAACTGTATCTGTAACAGGGAGCGTCCTCCCATGTAAGATTGCAAAAAACTCCCGTTTGGATCGCTTGGCAGTGTGGCGGTCAGCCTCGGCCTATGGCGCCGCCGTGTAGTAGCGCATACCTTGAGAAAGAGGGACGGTTCCCTCGAAACGCGTCGGGATTGGCTCTTGCACACGTCCTTCATTATGGACAGGTGATGTCACAGTTAAGCCACTCCCCCTGCTCGCCATGCTGCAATTTGACACTAGCACGGCAGCTTAGCATAATAATACATTTCCAATTTTGCATGTTTTCCCACCTATAAAGAACGGAGAGGTCTGTAATTTTTATCGTAAGCACACTTCAACTGTGTGAGACAGAATCTAAAATTAAGAAACAGAAAATCACATTCTATTTTTAAATCATTGAACTGCATTTTATTGCATAAAATAAGTATTTGATCACCTACCAACCAGCAAGAATTCTGACTCATAAATCTGTTGCACCTGTTTGAACTGATTGCCAGCATAAAAGACACCTGTTCATACACTCAATCAACCACACTTTAACCTTTCCACCATGGCCGATACCAAAGAGCTGTCTTTGGACACCAGGGACCAAATTGTAGACCTGCACAAGGCTGGGATGGGCTAAAGGAAAATAGGCAAGCAGCTTGGTGAGAAGGCAACAACTGTTTGCTCAATTGTTAGAAAATGGAAGAAACACAAGATGACTGTAAATTTTCCTTGGTCTGGGGCTTCATGCAAGATCTCACTTCGTAGGGTAAGAATGATTCTGAGAGAAGTCTGGAATCAGCCCAGAACTACATGGGATTGCACCATATTGAAAGATTGGATGGGGTCATGTATCGCAATATTTGGGCCAACAACCTCAAACCCTCAGTAAAAGCATTGAAGATGATTGAAGATGGGTCATGGCTGGGTCTTCCGGCATGACAATGATCCGAAACAGACAGCCAGGGCAACTAAAAGGTGGCTTCGTAAGGCCAGGGTCACATTTGCGAGTGTGATGCGAGAAATTCGTACGAGTCTCTCACATCAATACCCAGCACTGCCGCCGGCACTTTGGACCAGAGTGTGCGGCTGCATAGAAATACATGCAGCCGCATACTCTGGTGCCGAGTGTCAGCGGCAGTGCTGGGTATTGAGGTGTGAGACTCGTGCGAGTTTCTCGCATCACCCTCACAAGTGTGACCCCGGTCTAAGAAGCATTTTAAGGTCCTGGAGTGGTCTAGCCAGTCTCCAGACCTGAACCCAATAGAAAATCTTTGGAAGGAGCTGAAACTCAATGTTGCTCAGTGACAACCCCTAAACATGAAAGATCTGGAGAATATATGTATGGAGGATTGGGCCAAAATCCCTGCTGCAGTGTGTGCAAACTTGGTCAAAACTACAGGAAACCTCTGATCTCTGCATTTGTAAACAAAGGTTTCTGTACCAAATATTAAGTTCTGTTTTTCTATTGTATGAAAAACTTATTTTATGCAATAAAATTAAGTATGTAAAAATCATACAATGTGACTTTCTGGATATTTTTTTTAAAGATCCTGTCTCTCACAGTAGAAGTGTACCTATGATAAAAACTACAGACCTCTCCACTTTCTGTAGGTGAGGAAACTTACAAGATAGGTAGTTTATCAAATACTTATTTATATAATGTATACTGTGTATATACAGCTCTGGCAAAAATTAAGACTATGTGCACATGTAGTTTTTTGGGTGTGCGGATTTTGTAGAGAAAACCGCAGGTAAATCCGCAGGACAAAAGTCCTGCGGTTTTGCCTGCGGTTTTGCCCTGCGGTTTTACACCTCTAATGGATGAGGTGTAAAACTGCAGCGTTTCTGCACCAAACAATTGACATGCTGCGGTTTGTAAACCGCAGCATGTGCACAGTTTTTTTTTATTTCCATAGGAAATAAAGGTACTGTACAATGCAGCAGAATCTGCTGCGGACCCGCAGGTGCAGAAACGCTGCGAAACCGCAGCAAAAACCGCACCGTGTGCACATACCCTAAGAGACCACTGCAACATTTTTTATTTTGTCTTATTTTTCTCTTTATAGGTATATTTTTTAGTAAAATGTAAATTGATTTTTTATTCTATAAACTACTGACATGTCTTTGAATTTCCAAGAATAAATTTTGTATTTATTTTCAGAAAATGAGAAATGGTCAAAATAACAAAAAAATGCAGTGCTTGTAGACCTCAAATAATGCTAAGAAAACAAGTTCATAATCATTTAGAAACAACGATACTAATGTTTTAACTCAGGATGAGTTCAGAAATCAATATTTTGTGGAATAGCCATGATTTTTGATCACAGCTTTCATGTGTCTTGGCATGCTTTCCACCAGTCTTTCACACTGCTTTTGGGTGACCTTATAGCACTCCTGGTACAAAACTTGAAGCAGTTCTTCTTTGTTTGATGGCTTGTGACTATCCATATTCCTCTTAATTACATTCCAGAGGTTTTCAGTGGGGTTCAGGTCTGGAGATTGGGCTGGGCATGACAGGGATTTGATGTGGTGGTCCTTCATCCACACATTGATTGACATAGCTGTGTGGCATGGCACATTGTCCCGCTGGAAAAAAACAGTCCTCAGAGTTGGGGAACATTACCTGAGCAGAAGGAATCAACTGTTTTTGCAGGATAACTTATATGCGGCTTGATTCATACATCCTTCGCAAAGATTAACCACCATTAACCACCCCAATTCAAGCCTTGCTGAAACATCCCCAGATCATCACCGATCCTCCACCAATTTTCACAGTGGGTTCAAGACACTGTGGCTTGTACGAATCTCCAGGTGTCTGACTAACCATTAGAAGACCAGGTATTGGGCAAAGCTGAAAATTAGACTCATCAGAGAAGATTACCTTACTCCAGTCCTCTTATGGTCCAATCCTTATGGTCTTTTGCAAATTTCAACCTGGCTCTCCTATGCTTCTCATTGATGAAAGGCTTTTTTCTAATTTTACATTACTTGAGCCCTGCCTCTAAGAGCCTGTTATGGACTGTTCTTGCCATGCACTTCACCCCAGCTGCTGTTTGCCATTCCTTTTGTAGGTCACTTGATGTCATTCTGCGGCTGCTGAGTGAGATTCCAATAAGATGACGGTCAACCCGGTCAGTGGAGAGTCATTTTCGCCCTCTGCCGTTCTGTAGCTGTGTTGTCCCCAATGTCTTCTGCTTGACCTTGTTGTAATGGACTGCCACCTTAGTAATTTTAAGTATGGAGGCAACATGACGCTCACTGTATCCGTCTGCTAGCAAAGCCAGAATTGAGCCCTTATTTTCGTCACTCAAGACTTTTCTTTTCAACTCGTTTGGCATGGTTAAAAGTTATTTTTTTCATTCCTATTACTTTTGGGATATTACTAGCACTTGTTTTGCCATCCAGCTTGTCCTATTGCAAGAGAATTGTGAACACCACAGCAGGGATTTTTATTCTTTCCTTCGTTAAATAAGATTTGGTTCAGGTGATCACCTAATCAGAAGCACATTAAGTAGAATGAGGTGTACTCTGGTTGGAATTCAACTGACACTGGAATTAAATCAATGTTAATGACTGTCAGACATGTAGAGAAGCTGATTTTTATAAAACTGTGCAGTGGTCTCTTAATTTTTGCCAGAGCCATGAGTATATATATATATATATATATATATATATATATATATATATAGTGTGTATATATATATATATATATATATATATATATATACAGTATGTACAAAAAAATGAGCACAGCACTCCAATAATAAGTACAAAAGGTGTTGTGTACTCTCCCATAATGGCAATGTTTCAGCCCATTTGTTAACTTTTCTTGAAAAAAGGGTCATGTGGGCTAAGTAAAGTCCACTTTCTTTTGTAAATATTGGAGTGCTGTCTATCTATCTATCTATCTATCTATCTATCTATCTATCTATCTGTCTCTTCCCCAATTGCCCAATATTCTCTTAATTTTAAAGACTTGTAATACCTAAATGTAATATTGTATCATTTTCTAGAACTCTGTATACTGCACTTATTGTTGCTTTATAATGAACTGAAATATGCCAACTCCTTTTTTTGCAAAGATCCAAATATACAAAGACTTGTTTGAAGAGCTACCTTTATGAAATAATGATGAGATATCAACCCACTTTCTATATTTAGAACCAGAGGGAAGTTTCACAAGTTTTATGATTGAGTCGAGGTTCATTGGATAATTACATGAAAGTTATCATAAATCTGGAGGAAACATAGCATCTTTTGCACTAGAATCAACTGCTCCTTATTAAATATATGACAGATAAAAAAAGAACCTTTAAACATGAAAGAAACTAATTAGAAAATGCAAAATGCAATCAAAGTAAAACAGGGCAAGGCACAATGAATCTATATCCCAATATTGTATTAAGAGCTATATACAGTGCTCAGCATAAATGAGTACACCCCTTTGAAAAAGTAAGATTTTAATCAATATGTCACTGAATACATGAACTATTTCCAACATTTTAGAAGACTGAGTTTCATAGAACATTTTTTAACCCATAACATGAAAGTATGGTTAGTAATTTAACTTTCATTACAAAATATGCAGATTTACTAAAATTAATTGATGAAAAAATGAGTACACCCCACATCAAAAAACAATACATCTAATACTTTGTATGACCTCTATGATTTTTAAGGACAGCATCAAGTCTTCTAGGCATGGAATTAGTAAGTTGGCGACACATTGTAACATCTATCTTTTTGCATTTTTCAAGAATTACCTCTTGCTGGATGCTGGATGGAAACTGATGGTCAAATTGTCTATTCAGAATTGCACATAGATGTTCATTTGAGTCCAGATAAGGAGACATACTTGGCAACTGAATCACTTTCCCTTGTTCTTCTTCAGAAATGCAACTGATGTGTGTTTTGGATCATTATCATGTCAGAAAAGGGCACAACTTCCAAGAGCACGGAGTGATGGATATCATCTTCCCTTTACTATGAAATAGTACATCTCTGAATGCATGATACAATTAATAAAATGTATCTCCTGGGCAACAGAAGCAATCATGCAGTCCCATATGCGGACATTAAGACCACCATGCTTCACTGTAGGCACCATGCATTTTTCTTTGTACTCTTCACCTTTGCGACACCATACAGATTTTAAGCCTTCAGTTGCAAAAACATTTATGTTCTCATGACTCCAAAGTATAGAGTCCCAGTATTCACATTTTTCAGCATGGGTCCTGGCCAATTGTAGGCCGACATTTTTATGCATAGGCTTTAGGAGAAACTTTTTCCGTGAGCAACATCCATGCATGCCATTCTTTATACTCCGCATTGTGTGACAGGAAACGCTCACACCGATTTGGCTTTCTAAACTAGTTAGCTGCAGTGAACTTGCATGTTAATATTTTTCAACTCTTTTTATCAGAAGACGCTCATGTTTAGGTGTTCACTTTCGTAGTCAGCCTTGATATCACTGTGAGATGGCTCCAGTTTCATTTGTATTAATTTGTGTATCACTTTTGCTACAGTATTATGACTGGAAAGCAAAGCTTTGCTTCTCTTCTTGTAACCTTCACCTTTATTGTGTAAAGAAATGTTTTATTTCTCAGGTCTTGTGACATTTCTCTTCCATGTTGTGCCATTGCTGACAGCATGAAATGGGCAGGCATTTTCTTTGTTAAAGGGTATCTGTCATGTGAAAAAACACTATTAACCTTCAGGTATGGGGTTAATCTGCAGGTTAATATCATTTTGAAAAAACACAAAAAAATTGAGCTTGGTTTAAGTTGGTGCACATGCAACACATACAGTAAATGCATGTTCACATTAGCCATAAAGCATACGTGACCTACAAAAATCATAATGAGCATAAACCCTGCTGTAACAAAATTAGTAAAAAGCAAAAGTGTGTTTAAATAACAAGGTTCTTAGTAACACTGTTTTTGATCACAAATACACAAAAGTGTCTTGAGATACACACACTATAGCATTTTTTATATGGAAGAAAGAAGCTTGATTTAAAGTGGATTTGTCACCAGCTTTCACAGTACAAACTGACCATTATTAAATAGAAGAGACTGGTAGATTTCACAATTCAGCAAAAATATTCATGGGACCCAGATCCAGTCACCATGTTGTTAGTCTGGATCCTCTGACCAGAGCCCTGCCTTCCCCATCTTATCTTTTGACATCCCAGTGCCTGTTCTGTTTAGTAGACACGGCTTGTTGACACACATGCTCTCCATAATGATGATGTTGCGCCAGACCAATTAATCAGAAAACCGGCAGGTCAGAGGAGGTTTGCAGGCTTCTTGTCCAATGGCCATGGTTTTGCTCATTTCTAGTGCATTTAATTTCAAAATCCATGTAAGAATAGCTTTATCAGCCTGATTTTAGGATCTCCATTTCATGATCTTGCTATAAAAAGAGCCCATTAGCGCAAATGTATTAGCCTACACCTACCAAGCCTGTCTGACAGTGGCAGCTTGTACTGAGCAGTGTGAGATTTCAGCAACCCCTGGGATGAGAAACACTGAGGAGCTGTCAACCAGGCGCGGTGGAATGAGTTTGAGTCAAACTTTTAGAAAGGATTATACAGCCATTCTAACATGGATTCTCAAAGTAAATATAAAAGCCTCATCAGGTTGAAGAGATCTAATGTATGCTGTTTATATTGTCAAATTTGGTTTCAGATTATCCTTAAAACTCTCCACTAGTATTTCTGAAAATGTACAGTACAAATAGGGGTAATTTAATGCACTTATTAAAAAAAAAATAAATAGTAAAATTGAGTGATAATAATTAGAGATGAGTAGATTGATCTTAGTCGAATTTCTGGAAATCCACAGTTTCATGCAAATTCGAACAATCTGAGATGAGATTTGCTAGTGCCTATCACTGTCTCACATATGCTACACACTCAGCGAGCAGGCTAATGGCATCTGGTGTGACAGCGCGGGCTTCCCCGTAATGCCCTGCAGCAATCAGGGGGGCTATCACAGGCAGTATAGGGATAGAAACCTCAGAGCATAGAGCATAGGGATAAAAGCAGGCTTAATGCGATTGTGGCGTACTACTTCCATAAAGATGCACACTATTAAAAATGTGAGTGGTAGCCTCAGTCTGAGAATAGAAAGCCAAGATTCAAGTGATATACAGTGAATTGTTATAGTGTGTTATCACAATGCCGCAGTGTATGACTGTGAATTAATACATCTGTGATATACTGCAGCAAATGCACCTTAACCCCTTAATGATCAAGCCAATTTTGACCTTAAAGACCAAACCAAATTTTACAATTCTGACCACTGGAACTTTATGAGGTTATAACTCTGGAACGCTTCAATGGATCCCACTGATTCTAAGGTCGTGATATATTGTACTTCATGATACTCGTAAAATATCTTCGATATGACTTGCGCTTATTTGTGAAAATAATGGAAATTTGGCGAAAATTTTGAAAATGTCACAATTTTCAAACTTTTAATTCTTATGCCCTTATATCAGAGAGTTATGTCATATAAAATATTTTATTAACATTTCCCACATGTCTACTTTACATCAGTACAATTTCAAAAACATATATATATTTTTTTTGTTAGGAAGTTATAAGGGTTAAAACTTGACCAGTGATTTCTCATTTTTCAACAAAATTTACAAAAGCATTTTTTTAGGGACCACCTCACATTTGAAGTGAATTTGACAGGTCTATATGACAGCAAATACCCAAAAGTGACACCATTCTAAAAACTGCACCCCTCAATGTACGCAAAACCTGATTCAAGAAGTTCATTAACCCTTCAGGAACATTTACTGAAGCAATGTGGAAGGAAAAAAATGAACACTTAATTTTTTTCCCCAAAAAATGTAATTTACTTTCTTATTTTCATAAGGATAACAGGAGAAAATGAACCCCCAAAATTTCTTGTGTAATTTGTCCTGAATACGTCAATACCTTATTTGTGGGGGGAACCTACTATTAGGGCTCATGGCAGGGCTTTGGAAGGGATGGAGCGCCATTTGACTTTTTGGATGTTAAATTTGCGGAAAATAACAGCTATTAACCCCTTATGACCACCAATACGCAATAATTAGTGGACACCATGTCACGTTTGGATAGCCCCTGATGTACCTAAATAGTGGAAACCCCCACAAGTGATCCAATTTGTAAACCACACCCCTCCAGGATTTTATACATATATTTTATCATTTTTATCTAACTAAGGGCGTGACAAAGGGGGGTTTGATTTACATTTTTTTTATTTTGATCACTGTGATAGGATCTATCACAGTGATTAAAAGGAACCAATAGGAAAAATTTCTTACTGTTGCCAGGTACTGACTGGCAGATCTCACGAGCACTCACCATTTTTTTTTCAGGAATATGATGTCGGCCGGGGGACAGATCAGGAAGGACCAGGGAATGGCGGAGGCACCGGTGGATCTCGGGTGGCATCATTTCTCTTTCCTCTGACATGTACATCATGTCAGAAGAGAAACAGCTGGCCTCGATCATGTTCCCCTGCTAGCCTAGACCTTGTAGTGTAATGTCACGTGTAACTGGATACACCGCCTCCAGCAGGGTGAATTTCTATAACACCCGTGAACCTGGATTCAGCTTCCGCCTGAAGCTATTACACCAGAGCTCCCCTGAGCTGCTAGGAACTCCTCTCTGTAGTTCCTTCCTTCACCAGACTTGGTAGAAAATGAGCAATATCACCAACAGTGAGTGAGACCACCTAGCTACTCCTTTATAGGTAGCAGCCAGGGAATCACACCTGCTTCATTATCACGTGCAATAACACCAACGGCCACCGGGGGCAACTGAACCAATGTGACCAGAGTGCAATGACCCTAACGGCCACTGAGGGCAAAACTAGAACTCAAACAACCACAGTGTAATGACCCTAATGGCCACCGGGGGCAAAACTAACTTTAAGCAAACAGCTTAAAGGAAAAGAAAAGGTTACTTGTGCAAAATCTGTCATAATCCCACCTGGATCATGACAGTACCCTCCCTCAATGAGGGGCCTCTGGACCCTCAAGACCGCTCTTGACCAAAAAAAAACACCAACAGTGGGAACGCCCAGATCCAGAGTTCACCTCAACAACTACCTGGACTTCAGGTTTATGACAAGACTCCGCAACACACTTCCACTGGATGTTTTTGGTGGCCACCCATACATGCTCGTTCACACACAGGTCCGGACCTGAACGTTTATTGCCACATATTCATTTGTCACAGTACGGTGAACTCTTTCTGGAACTGACAACAGAGGCATCCCCCTGTGTCAACAAACTCACACCCCTGCAATTCACCAAGGGAAACACCACCCCCAACCCCTCCTACTACGAGGTCTGCACCTCTTAGGGTTGGCTAATGGCGAAGGTTGAGCCTTGCCCCTACTCTCCTGCAGCACCACCGCTGCCCTCACTGGAGAGGAAGGGGACGATTGTAGAGAGATGGCAGAGACAGTAGCCCCTAATCTGCAGCCCTCACACGACTGCTCCCAACTGACTACTTCCCTAGTCTGCCAATCTTAGACCGAGTTGTGTTTTTTAGACCAAGGGGGGCCCAAAACGATAGGTGCTAGCTTTCCCTCCAAGACGAAGTATGACTGGGACTCATCATGATGTCCACTATGCAGCTCAATGTTTTCTATGACTTGGTTTAACCCCCCTGGCTCAGTGGGACAGAGTCAATAGCCTGGACGCTAATGGGTTTGTCCGGCGCCTCACACCTCAGACCATGAGTCTGGACAAACTGAGCATCCACCGGACTGACTTCTGCTCCACTGTTAACAAGCACCGGTATGCCCTCAGGTACCTTGCCAACCATCACCTCTGCTGACATAGTACCTTCTGAGAGCGAGGAGGAAATATAAACTCCCAGGTTGTCTTCCTCCACACGACCAGGGGGACACGGCTTCTCTGGCAGTACAGAAGTTTTGGCGTGAGTGCCAAGGACTAAATCATTAGTCTGCTCACTACAGGGACGTATCCCTTCACCTTGGGGAGCACCAGGCAGCACCATGGGGACACTAACTCCTCCCACCTGCCTGGGTACGTCTGCCTGTATAAGCAAGTCCTGCTCCCCAGCAGAGACTCCAAGGCGCATCTTCGCCAAAGCCGCAAATGGACCCTCTAGTTGAGGCAGAGGGTAGGCCTCAGACCCATAATTCCGCTGCAGGTGCTGCTTAAACACATCATTCAGCTCCTCACTCATCTCAGTGAGGACCAGCAGCAACTGCTCACCGGTCTGAACTTGGCCCATGGCTCACCAGAGAAAAATGTTAGGGTTGGTGATAATGTAATGTCACGTGTGACTGGATACACTGCCTCCAGCAGGGCGAATTTCTATAACACCCGTGAACCTGGATTCAGCTTCCGCCTAAAGCTATTACACCAGAGCTCCCCCGAGCTGCCAGGAACTCCTCTCTGTAGTTCCTTCCTTCACCAGACTTGGTTGGAAATGAGCAATATCACCAACAGTGAGTGAGACCACCTGCTACTCCTTTATAGGTAGCAGCCAGGGAATCACACCTGCTTCATTATCACGTGCAATAACACCAGCGGCCACCGGGGACAACTGAACCAATGTAACCAGAGTGCAATGACCCTAACGGCCACTGGGGGCAAAACTAGAACTGAAACAACCACAGTGTAATGACCCTAATGGCCACCGGGGGCAAAACTAACTTTAAGCAAACAGCTTATAGGAAAAAAAAGGTTACTTGTGCAAAATCTGTCATAATCCAACTTGGATCATGACATGTAGATTTTCTGACTCGGGGGGGGAAGGCGCGCTACAGCCTTATTCCCTAATAGGTACCCTTAGCGGCTGCAGTTTTAATGCGTATCGGTGGTCATAAGGGGTTAACAGCTGTTATTTTCCACACAGTGACAGCAAGCAAGGGTAGTATTAAGCCACTTATTGCAGATTTTCCAACTAATTCTGAATCCAAGTGTCCCTTCTGTATGTTAATGAAAGTAAGATTCCTGTATTTTGAGATTCACCATTTTTTAAAACAAACAAAACTTAAGCACAAGTATTTATCTACTAAAGTGCATGCTTTGTTTAAAATAAATGTTGAGCTCCCTTCATTGCTCCAATAGTTTAATATTAGATGTGTACATGTCACTTAAATAGAGTGGCCAGTTATGTGTGCTTGCTATTGAAACATGATTTTTCATAGATTTCCTGATTCCATTCTATTTGGCAAAGAAACATGAGCTTTTTTTAATTATTATTGCTATTATATACATCAACTCTAGACAATGTACACACCACGGCCATATTGCAGTTGTTGCCACTTATTTGTTGGTTGTGAATCTATGTGTAGCAACTTTAAAATCTCTCATTTTACGTTTCATTAACTTTTCATTTGAGCTGAAAGTCATTATTTAACAAAAAGAAATCAGGAAGAGGTTATGGTTTTGCAACTTTTTGACTAGTCACATTTAATAATCATAGGTGTCACAACAATACTGTTGGTTGTTGCCACAAATTATTTTCTGGGCGTGTAGTTACATAGCGATCTATTTAAGGTTAAAGCTTTTTTGTGAAGTGTGGAAGAATTTTAAACCAACAATTAGTTAAGTTTATGAACAAAGTTTAGAAACAAATTTAATGTTATACTTTTGTCCAAAATGTATTCTAAACTCAAACACAGCATGGACATCAGACGTGAGAAAATATTATGGATTAAGAATGTGATTGCCGCTAGCAACAGCTCTAATACCACCAGTAGTGTTGATAGCAACCCTTCCGACACCAGTCGTACCCAACACAAGTTATATTTGGCCTCTTTTGCAACCCCTGCAAGCACAGTAGCAAGGCGGAAGCAAAAGTCATAATGTAGTATATGTTCCATCGCTCATCTCAATCACAGCAGTATGATGAAGCCTCTAAAACTGAAATCATCATCTGAAGCCAGTATTCTGATCAGTCCATCTCCTTCGCAGTTACAGTTGTGGCCAAAAGTAATGACACCCCTGCAATTCTGTCAGATAATACTCAGTTTCTTCCTGAAAATGATGGCAAACACAAATTCTTTGGTATTATTATCTTCATTTAATTTGTCTTAAATGAAAAAACACAAAAGAGAATGAAGCAAAAAGCAAAACATTGATCATTTCACACAAAACTCCAAAAATGGGCCAGACAAAAGTATTGGCACCCTCAGCCTAATACTTGGTTGCACAACCTTTAGTCAAAATAACTGCGACCAACCGCGTCCGGTAACCATCAATGAGTTTCTTACAATGCTCTGCTGGAATTTTAGACCATTCATCTTTGGCAAACTGCTCCAGGTCCCTGATATTTGAAGGGTGCCTTCTCCAAACTGCCATTTTTAGATCTCTCCACAGGTGTTCTATGGGATTCAGGTCTAGACTCATTGCTGGCCACCTTAGAAGTCTCCAGTGCTTTCTCTCAAACCATTTTCTAGTGCTTTTTGAAGTGTGTTTTGGGTCATTGTCCTGCTGGAAGACTCATGACCTCTGAGGGAGACCCAGCTTTCTCACACTGGGCCCTACATTATGCTGCAAAATTTGTTGGTGGTCTTCAGACTTCATAATGCCATGCACACGGTCAAGCAGTCCAGTGCCAGAGGCAGCAAAGCAACCCCAAAACATCAGGGAACCTCTGCCATATTTGATTGTAGGGACCGTGTTCTTTTCTTTGAATGCCTCTTTTTTTTTCCTGTAAACTCTATGTTGATGCCTTTGTCCAAAAAGCTCTACTTTTGTCTCATCTGACAAGAGAACATTCTTCCAAAATGTTTTAGGCTTTTTCAGGTAAGTTTTGGCAAACTCCAGCCTGGCTTTTTTATGTCTTGGGGTAAGAAGTGGGGTCTTCCTGGGTCTCCTATCATACAGTCCCTTTTCATTCAGACGCCAATGGATAGTACGGGTGGACACTTGTACCCTCAGACTGCAGGGCAGCTTGAACTTGTTTGGATGTTAGTCGAGGTTCTTTATCCAACATCCACACAATCTTGCGTTGAACTCTCTTGTCAATTTTTCTTTTCCGTTCACATCTAGGGAGGTTAGCCACAGTGCCATGGGCTTTAAACTTCTTGGTGACACTGTGCACGGTAGACACAGGAACATTCGAGTCTTTGGAGATGGACTTGTAGCCTCGATATTGCTCATGCTTCCTCACAATTTGGTTTCTCAAGTCCTCAGACAGTTCTTTGGTCTTCTTTCTTTTCTCCATGCTCAGTGTGGTACACACAAGGACACAGGACAGAGGTTTAGTCAACTTTAATCCATGTCAACTGGCTGCAAGTGTGATTTAGTTATTGCCAACACCTGTTAGGTGCCACAGGTAAGTTACAGGTGCTGTTAATTACACAAATTAGAGAAGCATCACATGATTTTTCGAACAGTGCCAATACTTTTGTCCACCCTCTTTTTTATGTTTGGTGTGGAATTATATCCAATTTGGCTTTAGGACAATTCTTGTTGTGTTTTTTCATTTAAGACAAATTAATTGTAGATAATAATACCAAAGAATTTGTGTTTGCAATCATTTTCAGGAAGAAACTGAGTATTTTTCTGACAGAATTGCAGGGGTGTCAATACTTTTGGCCACAACTGTATAATGGTTAATGTGCAGAGCAAAATTTCCAATATGTCAATAACATCTATTTCTCTTCAACCCCAAAGTCCCCTAACCCACACCACCATAGGGGCTAAAGAACATATACCAGGAAAACTATCTTCACTTGATAGTTTGGAAGACATGTACAGTCAGTCTTGGTGGTTAAGGACATGGACAAACCTAATTCTAATGCCAATATCTGTTGCTGCAGGCTCTGTGAGCCAAGGTGGTAGGGACACTGTGGCAGTAGCCCTCTGAGAAAGGGCAAGCCTCAATTGGGGGTGGATTAGGGAAGGGGTCAAGGAGCCCTGTCCTTTTCACACTCAGAACCATGTGTCAGCCGAATCATGGATGAAGATGAAGGTAATGACAACAATTCTGTGTTGAATAAAACCTGCAATCAGAGCAAGCCTCAAGTTGTTCTCCTCCCACTCATTGTCATGCTCATCTTTCTGTCAGCCAAGCCGCATTTTAGGTAGCACATGTTCAGTGTCATCCTCTCCAACATCATCACTGTCGTCCTCTTCTACTGTGTATGGTACTCCAAGTACAATTCCTTTTTCTCCATTGAAATACCAATCACCAATTGTGTGGCAAGGAGAAGCCCATATACTTCCAGTCATTTACTGATTTGCCAACAAAACTTGCATCTTGTCACATTGCTGGTGGTGCAATCACTTCCTTACCAGCTTGTGGATTATGCTGCCTTTTGAGAAATAATGGCATATGCTCAGGCTACCTAGAAGATTCCAAGCAGCCATTATTTCTTGCATAAAGTGGTGTTCCCTCTCTGTTTTCAAAGCCATGTTCAAATTGTAACTTGAAGCCAGGAAATTGTGGATAACAAGTGCGCTGCTGATTCCAAAAAGAATCCAAATGAATGGAAAGGATGTGAAAACGTGGTTGTCCTGAGGAAGGAGTCAGTTTTGACTTTGAAGACCATTGACCATAAGACACTTTATCCTCTAATCTTCTGATCCTTTTTTAAATCAGCAGCGCACTTAAAATCCACAATTTCCTGGCTTCTTGTTGCAATTTATTTTGATGCACTGCTATGTATAAGCACAAGTGATCAGATGATCGTAACTTCAAGTCCCCTAAGGGGACTATTAAGTACAGCAAAAAGTGAAAATATTTTTTTAATATAAAAATTCTAAATACATATATTTGGTATTGCTGCATTTGTAAAAGCCTGACCTATCAGAATATAAAATAATTTTTTCAGAACAATAAATGGCTAAATGAAAAAAATCAAAACACCAGAATAGTGCTTTTTTAGGCTGTCGCAACATTGCAGTTGGATGTGGTAAGAGGTGATCAAAGTGGTATCTACCCCAAAATGGTAGCAGTAAAAATTCCAGCTTGTGGCACAAAAACTAAGCCCTCACACAGCCCAATATCCCAAAAAACGGAAACGTAACAGGTGTTACGGGTGTTGGATAATGGCGTCAAAAGCAATATTTTTTCCTTACAAATTTCTGATTTTTTTTTTCCACCACTTAAATAAAAAAAGAATTGCCAAGTCAGTTTTACCATATAGTGAACATGGTAACTTAAAAAACTCAAAAAACAATAGTGAAATTGCACTTTTTTTGCAATTTGAACATACTTGGATTTTTTTTCTGGTTTTTCAGTACACTATGTGGCAAAATGAATGGTGTCAGTCAACTTGTCCTGTAAACAACAAGCCCTCATACGGCTGTATTGATGAAAAAATAAAAAAGGTTATGGCTCTGGGAAGAAAGGGATGAAAAACATAGGTGAAAAACTAGAAAATGGCCATGGCGTGATGGGGTTAAAAAGGCATTTCAGATCTCAAAACATGTTGACTTGAATCCATGGGAAATCACAGTGTTGTGCCCATATTTTCCAGGCCAGTCAGTTTGAGATTTTTATTTATGTGATTTCCGCAAAATTGTTTGCCGTGAATCAAATTTTGGGGACAAATCTGGTGATGTCGGCTAATTTGAATTTAGATGGATCTGCTCATCTCTAATAATAACAAACAAGAGATAAACTAGTTCACACTATTTCTAGACCTCATTACTCCTGATTGTGATGAGCGAGTATACTCGTTCGGGTTTCCTTGAGCATGCTCGGGTGGTCTCCGAGTATTTTGGCGTGCTCGGAGATTTAATTTTTGTCATCTCAGCTGCATGATTTGCGACTGCTAAATAGCTTGAATACAACTGTGGAATGCCTGTTTGTTAGGGAATTCCCACATATATTCAGCCTGTCTACAAGTCACAAATCATGGAGCTGAGACGACAAAAACTAAATCTCCGAGCACGCCAAAATACTCGGAGATCCCCAGAGCATGCTTAGGGAGACCCGAGCAACGATGCTACTTGCTCATCACTACTCCTGATACATACTGTAGTTCTTTTGTTTTCCACACCATTTACCTATTCTCATAGACTGTAAGCGCAGTCCGTATACAAATAGTACTTTAGTTACTCATGTAAACATTTTTTCAGGAATATTTCCCTGAATAAACAGTAAATTAGTGTGCAGCATTCTGCTCTATAAGCACAGTGCTTATATAGATATTATTGTCCATCACATGTAACCCCAGTAAGACCTTCTTGCATGTTATTCCTTTAAAACTGGCAGATAGGATAGTCAAAGTAAAAATAGACTTGAATAGAAATGTTCAATTCAGCAACAAAGGCCGCAACGTAATTGTACTTCAGATGTTGATTTTAAAAAGAAGTTTAAGTCCAGAGGGATTTATGTAAGTAGACATCTTGTAAAAACAGCGAAGCAGAAAAAGCTGTCCATGTGCTCAGAGGAGGATTTTTTTTTCACCATTTCTATTATCTAATATTGGAGTTTGTACAATAGGAAGCACTAAATGGCTTAGGAATTTATATCTTGTCCCAAATGTTTCCTACACAGTTCGTGATTGTACAACATTAACGTTTGCAGGATTTTCACAGCTTCATACGGATAGTGACTTGTCAGAGCTGTTTAGGGAAAATGCACATGTGTCATATTTGTTGCAGAAATATCTGCAACTAAAAATCAGTTCTATGCATCTGAGTTGAGTTTTTTTGTTGGTAAGCACATGGATTTCTTCAAGCGCCATTCCGCCCCAGTTGCTCTTGCTCTGGTAGACTTCATTCAGACATGTATTATATGGACAGCCATTCAGTTGAGTCATTGCTCATAGAGGCTGTCCACAACATATACAACCCTTTCTCAATTATTATATTTTCCCCTTGTACAATAAAAACAGCCTAAAGTCACTTCTTGGACGGCTGCCGTTACAACAATGACGGTACCTAGTCTCCGGGGCTCATGTGACCTTATGTCATCGAGCCCTACAGCTAATCAGCATCCACTTCACTGTCCATCTTCTGACAAATCTGACTTCCAGAGGAAGTTAGAGAACAGCAGTTCTCACTTAGGCCCCTGTGCGGCTGCATGGTGTCCACACCTGGATCACAGATATGACCTTTCTCAACTTTTGAAAAATACTTGAATCCCATCAAGATATACAGTATGTGTGCTTTATGTGGCCATCTAGTGGTTGTAATATGAATCAATTACAAAATTGTATTTAATTTGTATTGTGAAAAACTAAAGTTCCTAAAGGGAATGTCAAAACTGTTGTCAGATTACCCAGGGCCAGAGGTTCCTTCCCTGATCCTAACACTAGGGGGGTCCTAGCTAGCCCTGCTCCCAGAAGATGCCATGGCCAAGTAGCTTGCTGAACTCCTGAATCAGACATATCTTCTCCCCTACTCCACCAGATTAACATGGAAGGACATACAGGGATAAATGAAAATACCTATCATACAAATATGCAGATTTCTCTGTGACAGGGAATTTATTAGTAATATGAATCCTGCCAAGTCCTATATATTTATGGGCAAGTAGGTCATAGAAACTTGAATAAAATAATACATTGATATCTGTGATCAGATGTTTTATTCCAGATAAATACATATTTTGTTAATATGTGAATAAGCTGTTAAAGAGAACCTGTCAATATGAAAATGCCATCCAATCTGCAGGTATCATATTATTAGAGAAGGGGGCGCTAAGCTGATAAGAATCTTCTGTGATAAAAGATTCAGTATAATCTGTGTTTTCATAATTTAATCTTCTGCTCTTTTATGGATATTGGATCCAGAGGGCAGTCTTAGGCCTGTTTCACATTTCCGTTTGTTTCAGTCAAAATCCGCCATTTTGCAAAAAAAATGGATCCGCCATTTTTTTGGCGGATCCTTTTTTTTTCCCATTGACTTGCATTAGCGGCGGATTTTGACAGATGATCATCTGTTGGATCCGTTTTTTGACGGATCCGCCAAAATTTTGGTGTCCGCTGACTTGAGTGGACGGACAATGAAATGTTTTTTTTCTGCACGCATCCACTGTTTTACACTGAGCATGCCCGGAAGGATTTCCTTGCCAGGAATTTAACCCCAAATCCCGTTCTGGTGGCAGAAAAAAAATCTCTCTCTCTATGTCTCTCTCCCTCCTTTTCCAGGCTGCGGTTCCTTTAAATTTCCGACTTCAGCGGATCCATCAAAACAATGGTCCGGTGGCATGCGTTGGTGTCACAACGGAAACGGATCTGTCTTTTGCATTTTTTTCACGGATTGCAACTGACCACAAGAACGGAAGTGTGAAAGAGGCTTTATCAGTCACCAACAGCTTCTTTTGTTTAAGTGTGCACACAGAGATAGCTGTCAGTCACAGATAAAACCGCCCACTGGACAAAAAATTCCCAGAAAGACTAAAGGTTTAACTAATGCTATACTGAATCTTTTCCCACAAAACTATATATTAATCTACTCAGTTTCCCCCTGCTCTATAAGGCTGGGTTCATACTGCGTTAATGCAGTCCGGTTAACGGATTGCGTTACGCCGTGGCATAATGCGATGTAATGCAATCCGTTACCGCAGCCATTCACTCCCATAAACGAGCACATCACTAACGCATGCCATAATCGGCATGCACTAGCGATGTGCCATCATTCTGTGACAGACCCTTGGACGCGGTCTGCAGCATCCAAGGGTCCGTCACCACTAGTGCAGATGCGCTAGCAGTATAGCATAACACGATTGCGTTATGCTTTAGCGTTAACGCAGTCTGTCAATGCTATACATTGAACGGACTGCATTAACGCTGCATGAACCTGGCCTAACATGATGCCTGCAGATTGGACTGCATTTTTGTGGTGACAGGTTCCCTTTAAGATCCCTGAGAATCTGCCTCCAGAGCTTATTTTTAAATGAATGGGGGAGTTACCAGTGTGTGTAATTATTGACAGTCTGCTCTATTGATCTACATGTCTCACACTGGTAATGCCCCCTTTCATTTACAATAAACTGTGGAGGCAGATATTCATGCAGATCAGTGCCTGGCACATAGATATTAACATCTCAATTATTATTAAGAAAACTGTGGATTTCTCTGGAATAACATATCGGATCACAGATATCAAGGTATAATTTTATTCCTGTGACCTTCATGCCCAAATAGACGGCTTAGGAAAGTTGATCCTGCTGACAGATTCCTTTTAATGAAATTAGCAGAAAAGGTAGGGGTGGGCACATTTGCATCTCTTGTACATTTTGCAGACCCTGTGCAGTACTGTGGGTCCATGTATACCCTTTGGCTATGGGCCATTAGACACTGCCACAACCCCTGAATGGTCAGTTTATATTTTGTTATTCTTTACCAAGAATGCTACCATCATTTATATAGCCATTTTATTTGTAATGTAAATATAAAGAAACTTGTTTCCAAAGAAGCCGATATCCATAGCTGTCTTGTGGAAACCCCTTTACAGGGAGAGATCATTTGTGATGAGACTTAAAGGGTCTTTAAAGGGACTCTGTCACCCCATTTTTCGAGTATCAGCTGCAGCCACCACCATCAGGGGCTTATCTACAGCATTCTGTAATGCTATAGATAAGCCCCAGATGTAACCTGAAAGAGAAGAAAAATTAGTGATATTATACTCATCGGGGGCGGACCGGTCTTGGTCCGATGGGTGGTGCGGTCCGGCGCCTCCCATCTTCTAACGGTGATGTCCTCTTCTTTGCTGCCTGTTGTGGCTCCGGCGCAGGCGCCCTGCTCTGCCCTGTTGAGGGCAGAACAGAGTCCTGCAGTGCGCAGGCACCAGGAGAGGACGGCAACACCCATCGGACCAAAACCAGACCCGGACCGCCCCTGGGTGAGTAAAATCTAACTCATTTTTTTCTTATCTTTCAGGTTACATCGGGGGCTTATCTACAGCATTACAGAATGCTGTAGATAAGCCCCTGATGGCGGTGCCAGCAGCTGATGCTCGAAAAATGGGGTGACAGATTCCCTTTAAATCTACCAGTCTTGGTCAAATCAGGGCGTGGATCGACCATGGAGACAAAGCCACAATATGCACTTGCGTCTCAGTCCAAACCCTGTCTGCCTGACCCCCAGATGAGTTTGCATATTTATTACAAACAGTAAAAAAGAGGAAATGATGTTAAATTACCAAAAAAAGGCCAGCATGTCAGCCGCAAGGCAAAAGTTCTAATGTCTACAGCCTCAAATCTAGTCTAAACAAGTTACGAATGGTTTTAATCTACTTTTCAGCTTATTGCTAAAAGCAGAATTATGCTGAGCACACAAAAAATCATATATATTAAATATAAATTGTTAAATAATCAAAGCAAATATAAAATATTTACCTTAACAGCTATATATAGAAAACTGGCAACATCTAATAAAAGCATATTCACACGGAATGTAATGGTGTGGCAGAGAAGCACTTTTAAAATCATCTTTTTATGTGCTACTTTTACAGTGACTATGGTTTTCTACAATTATTTCCATAATAGTTACTTTTGGAAAACCTCATTAAAGCCAGTCTGTCACCTGATTACAAAGTACAAGCTGCAGAAATTATTAAATGAACCACTTATACCATACTGTATGAGATATGTGTATGTGCTTACGTTGAAAATCCATGTCAGAATAGCTATGTATCTCCACCCACCTCTTGTGATAGACAGCTCCTTAGTGCCACTCCTCCCACCTGCTGCTTATATCTCACACTGCTACACCTGTCAGTGTGGGTGGGTGTCATAAAATGCTCATTTATAATATAGAATTATACAGTATAGCCATCCTGACATGGATTTTTAAAGTAAATGTACCAGTTTCATCAGATCTAAAATATGCATTTAATAATGTACGGTAGTTTTTGAAAGTTTGTGAATTTTCCATATTTTCGCATAATTTTGATCTAAAACTACATTAGATATTCACACAAGTCCTAAAAGTAGTTAAAGAGATTTAAACCTTGTAAATAAGTATTTTTATAAATGCATACTAATGCCATATGTGCCTCTGAGCAGCGCTATCACTGACCTCTCAATCTGCATCACGTGACCCCAGTTGCAGCCACTGCTGACATCCGCTGATGTCAAATCGAGTTTCACAATCCATTAATATCACCCTGGCATGACCCAGTCGCAGGCACCCCCCTGATTGACTGTGCTATGGGCGGAGCTTCACGGCACGACACAGGCCAGTATCTAGCGCGCGCTTTCCCTCTTTCCTCTGCTTTCATTGACCTCAAGCGTGTGCTGGATACTGGGCTGTGACATGCAGTGAAACTCCGCCCACAGCCCAGTCATTCAGTGGACTATTGTCAGTCCCCATGATTGACTGGGTATCCAGTATCCAGCACACGCTTGCGGACAATGAAAGCAGATGGATTGTAGAACTCGACGTGACATCAGTGGATGTCAGCGGCGGCTACAGCTGGTGTCACATGATGTAGTGGACAACCCCTTTAAAGAGAACCAAACAAAATAAGTCAAAATATTAGACTTTGTAACTTTTTAAATGAAGAATGTTGGACTATTATATGTCTTTATGCATGTATTAATCTGAAACGTGAGGACAGATACAAATTAAATGTTTTGTTTCCCCTTTACTGTAATAGGGCACAGTGATCTATGTAGTGGATTGGTGATAACTAGTGATGAGCGAGTATACTCATTACTCGAGATTTCCTGAGCATGCGCGCGTGATCATCAACTATTTCGATGTGCTCAGAGATTTAGTTTCTGTTGTTGTAGCTGCATGATACATGTGGGGATTTCTTAACAAACAGGCAATGGGTGCTCTTGTCCGCTGGCCCGGCTATCTTTAGAAAGACCGCATGGATCAGTGCGCATCTCAGTAAACACCCGCTCTCCCAACACTGGGAGAGGGTAAAACAGTGTGGCAATACATTATTAAACCACCAACACACAATAACATATAGAACAGTTCCAGCAAATACACAAGATTATGCAAATTAGAAAGTCTCCCCCTTCCACTGGCTTGCTGGAATTAGAGCAGCTGCAACTTTGGGGCTTCCAGGGCCAATTACCCCCACCAGAGCAGGTAACAACAAGCTTAAGAAGCTGACAGTCCATTGAGGTACGTGCCAGGAGACCTGATTGTCCCATCCTGGTGTCTCCAAACATCTTTGAGAGTTCAGTAATGGCTAATAAAGCAGATCTATATTTGTCCAGCTAGGGCCCTGGTCCCTTAAGCTGGCATCCTGTAGAATCTGTCTGGGAACTGAGGCAGACCCTTTTTATAGTTTACCTCTGTCCTTCAGGCTATAATCCACTGGTCAGGGGTAATTTGGATGAGGTCATTTCTCATTGTTCAACTATTCATGAATTTGCATAGTTTATCCTTCAGTGTTTGCAGGTCAACAAGCTGCATGGTCTGGTACAATGGCTAATCAGCATATTGGCAAACATCAATTGTTCAATGACCCTGTGTCCCTGTCCTTCAAGGATAACAGTACAATAAGTTGCAATGAATATCAATTCACGAGTCAACATTCTGGCTCATAAAAACAATGGCTTTGGTCTCTTGATCTAAGGAAAGACACATCTGGCCTAATCAAGAACAAATGCTCTGTTGTCACAACTGCAGCAAACATCAATTCAAGCATCAACATTCAGGCTCCTTTGAACAATGGCTTATGTCTAGAGTTCAGCAACTTTGGTCGGATCGGGTTTCATGAAACAAAATTTGTTTCAGATGAAACTGGTCCGACTATGGCAAAAAAAGTCGGAGTTTCGTCCGAAACCCGACCCCAATGCAAGTCAATGGGAAATAAAAGTCAGCATTGAGTGGATGAATGTAAAACTGGTTTTGAGCCTAATCGACTCTGTTACTGTGAAAGTAAACCAATTTACCCAAAAGATGGCGAAACAGTTGTAAATGTTTTTTCAGTAATCACAAGCCCTTCACCAGCAAGAAGTACAATGTAAAGAGACGATTTTCTTTACCGTAAAGGCCCTTTTACATTTAGCGATGCACCAGCGATCCAACCAGCGATCCGACCCGGTCAGGATCGCTGGTGCATCGCTAAATGATCGCAAGTGAGCTTTCATACAGAAAGATCTCACAGCGATGCAGCAGCGACGCAGCGCACGATACTTACCATTCACACACAGCGATCCTGCGTCCTCCCGCCCGCCTCCACGCGTCGCTGGACGTCACAGCAGGAAGTCTCAGCAGGAAGCAGGCGACGAGAAATGGAGCCGGACATTCTCGCGCGATCAGCGATGGACAGCGGGGGAGCCGGTCGTTGGTAAGTATCACACATAGCGATATCACTAGCAATATCGCTATAACGTCACAAAATCAGTGACGTTTTAGCGATATTGCTAGCGATATCGCTTAGTGTAAAACCCCCTTAAGACTAATATTATGTTAAACTATTAGCAGATGAATCACCAGTCTGAAAAAGAAAACTTAAAATCAATTATTTATTTTACTTATATAGCGCCATTATTTCTATACCACTATACAAAAATCATCATCACGGAAAGCCTCTTAAACATGGGGAGAATATGTAAAATCCTTGCAGATGAGAAAACAGGACCTAAGTGGTGCAAAGCAACTGTTCTAAACACTGAGCCACCGTACTGCCCTACATTGAGACCACACTGAGCCAAATTAGCCTCAGTAGGATAATAGACTTGAAACTATGCTAGTTTGGCAAGGAAAGTCTCATGGGTGTTTTTCTTGATATTTTGACTGGTCCCAGTCCACACTATAAAGATTTGTAGTGCGATTGTTCACCTACTCCTCATTTGATACTCTGCACCATTTTTGGAAGAACTTACATTGTTAACCATGCTGATGCTCACATAGGTGATGCAATCTCTTGTTGATTAATCTCAGATATATATCGAATCCAATGAGAGGAAAGAATAGCATAGCACTCACCGATCCAGGTGAAAAAGTCTGCTTTATTTAGCAATCCACATTAAAACTTCATGGCCGGGAGGCTGGAGGGATGAGTGAGCAATGTCTGACAATGGCCGTTTCGTGCTTACTAGCACTTCGACGGGTCAGACATTGGATTCATACATTGTGTTTTCTACACTAGCACCTGAGATCTCAGGGTTCAGCCTCTACGAGCAGTATGGACATGACAGTTTCACATCGGCAGTAGTATTGGCAGTGCCGACTTGCTTTTTCTTCACACGTTTATCAAATACTAGATGGTGGCCCGATTCTATCGCATCGGGTATTCTAGAGTCTCTGTTAAAATAAAAAATAGTTATATACTCACCTTCCGACGGCCCCCGGACTCTTTCTCTCCTCTCCACGCTCCCGGCATCTTCCGGTTCCAGTAATGCTTTGCGCAAAACACCACTGAAACCGTCGCGCTCTCGCGAGAGTGACATCATCTTCAGCCCTTCTCGCTAAGCATTACTGGAACCGGAAGATGCTGGGCGCGTGGTGAGAGGAGGGACAGAGTCCGGGGTCCATCAGAACGTGAGTATATAGCTATTTTACCAGACTCTAAAATACCCGATGCTATAGAATCTGGCCACCATCTAGTGTATTATACTCCTGTTACACCCAGAGCTGCTGTCACTGTTCTGCTGTTACCTAATGTATTGTACTCCAGTTACAGCCAGAGCTGCAGTCACTGTTCTGCTGTTACCTAATGTATTGTACTCCAGTTACACCCAGAGCTGCTGTCACTGTTCTGCTGTTATCTAATGTATTGTACTCCAGTTACTCCCAGAGCTGCAGTCACTGTTCTGCTTTTACCTAATGTATTGTAGTCCAGTTACACCCAGAGCTGCAGTCACCATTCTGCTCTTACCTAATGCATTATACTCCTGTTACAGCCAGAGCTGCAATCACTGTTCAGATCTTACCAAATGTATTGTACTCAGTTACACCCAGAGCTGCAGTCACTGTTCAGCTGTTACCTAATGTATTGTACTCCAGTTACACCCATATCTACAGTCACTGTTCTCCTGTTACCTAATGTACTCCTGTTACACACAGAGCTGCAGTCACTGTTCTGCTGTTACCTAATGTAGTTTACTCCAGTTACACCCAGATCTGCAGTCACTGTTCTGCTGTTACCTAATGTATTGTACTCCAGTTACACCCAGATTTGCAGTCACTGTTCTGCTGTTACCTAATGTACTCCTGTTACACCCAGAGCTGCAGTCTCTGTTCTGCTGTTACCTAATGTAGTGTACTCCAGTTACACCCAGAGCTGCAGTCACTGTTCTGCTTTTACCTAATGTACTGTAATCCAGTTACACCCAGATTTGCAGTCACTGTTCTGCTGTTACCTAATGTATTGTACTCCAGTTACTCCCAGAACTGCAGTCACTGTTCTGCTTTTACCTAATGTACTGTAGTCCAGTTACACCCAGAGCTGCAGTCACCGCTCTGCTCTTACCTAATGTATTATACTCCTGTTACAGCCAGAGCTGCAGTTACTGTTCAGATCTTTCCTAATGTATTGTACTCCAGTTACACCCAGAGCTGCAGTCACTTTTCTGCTCTTACCTAATGTATTGTACGCAAGTTACACCCAGAGCTGCAGTCACTGTCCTACTGTTACCTAATGTATTGTACTCCAGTTACACCCAGACCTGCAGTCACTGTTCTGCTGTTACCTAATGTACTCCTGTTACACCCAGAGCTGCAGTCACTGTTCTGCTCTTACTTAATGTATTGTATATGTACAGGACTGTGCCTGTGTAATGAGCGACGCAGCAGTGATGCCTTTAACGGCTGTAATATGCCTGTACAGTAAGCGATGCGGCCGTGTTGCCGCGACGACTAAGCGACTGGCGTCAGCGACGCAGGATTTCGGTTACAGACAGCCATGATAAGACAATTATATATATAGATATATCGGCCAGCGATTAGAAAAAAATTGTATGATTGTTTGTTTTGGCCATCATCGTACCATGTAAAAGGTTATTATTAATCATGATCAGAAAAAAAAAACAAGTAATACAATATACAGTATTTGCCAAATTGTTCCAACTGTAAAATGACCTTTGTAGTGTAGGTGAACCTCAACGAATAAGTGCTTGGGATAACCTTGTTACTGTTAGATGTTATAGAAACTACAAAATTGAGATTTAGAGTTACCTCGCACTTTGTAGCTCTTCCATGAGCTGTAAAACCACTGTAAAATGTCAGGAAAGATTAGCTTTGGTGGCCAGAGGGATATATTTGGTGTAGATTTTTCTGTTTGTATCTTCTGGAAATGCTCATTGCTTGACAGATAAAGTACTGTTTAGAGCTAGTATTTCATGAGAATACCCGCCATAGTTGCAAACATGTCAAAAGAATTTATCTCAAAATTCGGTGCCATTGCGTATATCTTAACTAGGTTTCTATGTTCAATATGATCAAATGTCATCTTGTTCTATATATAAATATATTTGAGGCTAAGATTAATCAGCAACCTAAAATCATATTTTTCTTTAACCTATGATACAGTATAACATTGCATTGCGTTGAATTTTTTCCAAACTGTGAGTATGGAAATGACTATGCTTCTATAATTTTGTAGTTTTGCTCCTTCTTGTAAAACTGCACATCATAATATACAAACATACAATACTAATATTTATGCCAATGTTCTAATGCAATCATTAAAAGGAAAGATGGTAATGCTTTCCAGTCTACTGTTTCCTATTGCAGTGTCTTAGAAGAAGGGGTAGACCTGTGCAGATTCACTTGGCATGAAGAAGATAGCAGCTGCCCCTTCTTTATCGCCTATTTAGAAGATAGAGTTATGGCCTTGCTTTGAGCATTTCATGTGATGTATGACTGTACATAGCAAGATGTGGGGATTTATAATGTTAAAAGGTCTGCATTCGACAAGAAAAAAAAGTCACTCTTACCTATGCACTGTACAGAATTGCTGCCAACACCAATTAAATTGAACCAATCAGAGATTTCATGTTGCCTGATCTACAGTCAGAATTAAAGGGAATCTGACACCAGCCATTTTAGAACAATCTTTCAAATTCTTCCTACCAGTCTTTGTTTCGGGATTTTGATGACTGTCAGGATTCTGTTGTCTTTCTGTCGATTGACAACTAGGGCCTGCCATTATTCAAGTTGATACCTTTCCACTCCTTACCACTAGAGACTGCTGTTATGTTTCTGCAATAGCCCTTTAGGAACATGGACGCTGTTGAATCTGGAGGAGCCATCTTGTTTACTGTTTAGGCTGGCTTAAAGGGACTCTGTCTCTTGGTTCGGTGCTTCATGGCAGAGCCAATCCATTTTAATACACCTTGCCACCTGCTTGTTGTCCCTCTATCTCTATCCTCCCACGTTACATGATTAGCAGCTCTGGATTCATAAAGCAAGAGAAGGGAGGAGATAGATGGAAAATAAGCAGGTGGGAAGTTGTATTGAAATGATTGGCCCCGCTACGAAGCACCAAGCCATGGGACTTAGCTTGAACAGTCATTCTGTGCAGCCACATGGCACTCTCACTCTTTGCTGGAGTATAGTGTTTAGTCTAGTTCCAGTGTCCAGCTCTTGAGAACTTCTCCTGAGAACTCCTGAGTATTACACAGACTGGTTCCACTCCTCTCTGGATTGTTCCTACAATGTCTATTACCCCTTCCAATTACTTCCACTACCTCCCTACTTATGCTTCTCCCACCATTGGATTCCAGCCGGGCTCCACCAATATAGTAACATTTTGTTGAAAGGGATGCAGTGGAGACTTCATGTGTACGATGCTTGACTGCTAAAGACAATCATTGGGCTTAGCACTAATGCCAAAGTAGATGTCAGAAAACCACTGGATTAAGTGACTGGCAGCCCTCTCAACAGAAAGCACCAGGAAGCAGCGGAGAGACAGATCTGGAGCATAAGTAAACTAAGACTCAGTTTCTTTTAAAACTGGACATCATCTTTAAGCCTTCGTCAGGCACAGATGATGTGACAGGCATAGCTCAATTAGTTTTGTTTCTCTCTTCTCTCCAAATTATCAGAAAATCTCCCCCTTCCTGTTATTTCCTATCTTTACATGATCTTTGAAACCTGAACTCACAGTGTTAAGGGCCTGTCACACTAAGGCTTCTTTCACACATCCGGTGTCAGGGTTCCGGTGGCGTGCGGCGATCCAATTCCGGATCCGGTTTTCACACTTTTCGCCGCATCGTGCCGGATTCAAAAATCCGGATGTGTGAAAGAAGCCTAAGAGATATCGCTAGCAATATCGCTATAATGTCACTGGTTTTCTGATGTTATAGCGATATTGCTAGAGATATCGCTATGTCTGATACTTACTATACCTCCGACCGGCTCCCCCACTGATTATCGCTGATCGCGCGAGAATGTCCTGGACCGTTTCTCGTCGTCAGCTTCCTGCTGGGCTTCCTGTGGCGCCGACCAGTGACGCATGGATGTGGGCGGGAGGATGTCTTCATCTCCTCGTCTGACAGGTAAGTAGCGACCCCCGACCGCTGCTATAACGCTGGTGAGATCTGCCTGTGTGGCAGCTCACTAGCAACCACTTAGCGATGCACCAGCGAAGGATCAGGAGACTGCGTCATATCGCTGGTCGGGATCGCTGGTGCATCGCTAAGTGTGACAGTACCTTTACAGCAAACCGTCTGGAGAGCAGACCTGACCTTTTTGGCTTCCCTGGCTCACTGTGCCTGAACTTGTCTCACATTTTAAGGTTGGTATTTTCTCTTTTTATTCATCACGTTTGTTATTTAGCTTGTTTTATGAATGATTAATGCAAAATTTTTGAAAACAAGTAGGGTTGTCTTAGAAAAAGAGGGTGACCTCTAAAGCACATTGAACCCCAATACGTACTCTCTCTTGATTCAAATTCTCTTCCCTTACGGACAGTCAAATGTATGATTTATCTAACCCCCTTCATATTGAAGAAATTTAAAATCTCTTGATGATGAGGGTGACCCCTCACTGAGTGATGATTTAGGGGAAGAGTGGGATATTTCATCTCATTATGAGGTGGAAGAATGTAAAAGTGATTCAGAAACAGAGCGGGATGGTGAAGAGACTGATACAGAGACTGATACAGATGAACAACATACAGGTAAGACTTATTATTTTGGCAAAGATAAAAAGACCAAGTGGAGCAAGAAGCCACTTACAGCGTTCAAAGCGCTGGTCAATAGCCATCTTGTTTACGATGTTGAATGTGGGTGGTATCAAATGATTTACCTTGGCAATCAACTGAAACGACAGCAGAATTTACCTTAAAACATTGGTTAATGAACCGTTGAGTGGAGAGCTATGCCGAAGAAGTTTGAAGACAAGTGGCATCCTCTCTAACCTTCAAGTCCGGCTGAAAAGATTTCATCCCAAAGATGATGGAGAAAAATCACCACCTTTCCCACCTCCCAACACCACCTGCACCATTGAAATTGGTGGCAGAAGGATGTCAAATTATGTAAGCAAAAAATGTCACAACGTGATCTACTTGTCCCAAGCAAATATGATCTGCAAGCTTTGCTTCTCTAAATTGTAATTGTGTTTCTTCTGCTGAACATGTAACTTCTGAATCTGAGAGAATAGTAATCAAGTAGCATCTATGTGCATTACCATTATGTTTTTTTTCCTAATCTTGTTTAGTAATAACCATGATAGTAATCGCCATGTCATGAAAACTGGAGGCTATTTGGTAGTAGTTGAGAAATGGGGTACTTTTTGTTTTAATATGTTAAGTGATTTTTATTTGCATTTGATTTTGTGTAATCTCTTTTATTACACCCTTTTAAAGGTCACTGATCACTTTTAGAGTCAAGAAATTGAGGTAATTAGATATTTAAGGTGGTTTTATAACCTGTGCCTGTCAGGCGCACTGTGCCTGAACTTGGGAGTGCCAGAGGTGCGCCTGATGGAGGGTTAAGTATTTAAGCAATTGTGTTGTGAACTCCTTTTCTGGACTCCCTCTGGTGGTTACTGAAGGTAGTGGAGCTGGTCAAATTGACAGAGGTGCTGTGAGCTCTCTTTCTGGACTCCCTCTGGTGGTTACTGGAGGTAGTGGAGCTGGTCAGATTGACAGAGGCTTGCCACCTGATAATGATGATGACGATTGGAGATCTGTAGTTTCTGACTGGATTATTTAAGACAGCTGACTTCCTTCAATCCCTGCTGGTGATTTTCTTCCTGTGCCTTCAGAGGTCTGATGTCTCCTGCTCTGTTCCTGCATGGTTCAGCTAAGTCGTTCATTTGCTAATCTTTTTGCATTTGATCTGGTTTTGTCCATCTCTGCTTTGTGCGGGTCAGCTTGCTCCTGCTGGGGCTGTGCTACATCACCACCCATATGTTACAGTTTGTGTCAGTTTGTTCTGTCACCTGTTATATTGGTTTATTTTTGCTTTGCTTTCAGTATATATCAGAGTGCTGATATAGTGGGGGCCAAGTTGTGTGACTTTAGTGTTTTTTGTGCATCAGACGTGTTGGATTTTTCAGGGTTTTTTGCGTGATTGCAGACAGTGTCTTTCCTTTCCTGTCCTGTTTAGTCAGTTTGGGCCCCATCATTTGCTCAGTCTATTTTTCTGCCTGTGTTTGTGTTTTCATCTTGTCTCACTGACAATATATGTTTGGGGGCTATCTATTCCTTTGGGGTCTGCTCCGGGGCAGTTTAGATTTCACCTTTTTTAGCTGTGCTGAGATGTCTAGGGCATCGTAGGTACACTCCACGGCTACTACTAGTTGTGTGGATAGGATCGGGGTCTGCAATCCGCTTAGTTACCAACCTCTCTGATTTTCTGGTGGCTTAGCCTGGCCCTGCTATCCTCCTCGGTGACCCATTCATAACAGAATCACCAGCCTTACTGTAGACTCTAGGGTACTCTAAAGAAGGAAAGAATTAAAAAAAAAAAAAGTGTCAGAATTTTTTTTTTGTATATTTTTTCCTCTTTTTTTTCTGGGGCCGTAGGAGGATATTTTTTGTCTAAATGGAGACTAAGCTATTGTCTGATCATAAAACACACTATGATGGCCACAACGTGAACTCACCATAAAAGAAGCGAACCACAAAATAATATAAAAAATAATTTTTATTAACAAAATCATATACATTAAAAGGGCCACATACCCATATTTTTTGAAAAAATAACCCAGAAAAGGGACTGCAGCATTATTTTACTAGTATAATGTATAGGTAAAAAAGTCTAAAAAAGAAGCAATAGGGCGAAACGCGCGTCGGGGCGCAGGGGACAGCGGCTGGATCATACTTAGCACCTTATAGGTATCCATATGCCTCTATTTATATATAATTCTTTATTGGCGGTTGTTATTAATATGTTTGTTGCTCCACTAATATATTATATAGTGGTGCATGGGGGTTAATGCTGTGGATTTATCTAGCATTGGATTAATTATGCCTCTTTTTCTGCCATCAGAGATTTAGTTATGTGGTACATGAGTCTATATATGGAGGCAAGTGTGTTGACTTTTTGACGGTGGCCCACTGTTATAATAAGGATAATATGGGTCATAATTATAACCAATTTTGGTATTAGTGGATTTATTTATATATTGATGCTTGATCAAATGATAGGGACTGTACCCTCACAGTGTCAATAGACTTTTTTACCTATACATTATACTAGTAAAATAATGCTGCAGTCCCTTTTCTGGGTTATTTTTTCAAAAAATATGGGTATGTGGCCCTTTTAATGTATATGATTTTGTTAATAAAAATTATTTTTTATATTATTTTGTGGTTCGCTTCTTTTATGGTGAGTTCACGTTGTGGCCATCATAGTGTGTTTTCTGATTTGATGAAGTGCCATTATTTACAATTGGACATAGTGTTTAAATATTGTCTGATCATGTTGAGCAGCTCGCTGCTGAAGTGCGGGGAAATCTGCCTGTCTCGCTCAATCATCTGCTGTTGAACCAAAAATCCCTACTCCTGATGTGTTCTCTAGGGATCAGTCTACATTTTTGAATTTTAAGAATAATTGTAAACTATTTTTTGCTTTGAAGCCTAACTCATCAGGGAGCTTTGTGCAGCAGGTTAAAATTGTCATCTCCCTGCTGCGCGGTGATCCCCAGGATTGGGCCTTTTCTTTGACACCCGGAGATCCTATTCTGGCTAATGTGGACACGTTTTTTCAAGCCCTGGGATTGTTGTATGGTGAACCTAATGATATTGATCAAGCTGAGACAACCTTATTGGCATTGAACCAGGGTCAGGATTCTGCAGAGTTATATTGTCAAAAATTCCAAAAGTGGGCGGTCCTTACTAAATGGAATGACGATGCCCTGGCAGCTCTCTTTTGGAAGGGTTTGGCAGAAACTGTAAAAGATCTTATGGTGGGATTTCCTGTCCCCTCTGGTCTTGACGACTCTATGTCATTGGCCATTCAAATTGATTGGCGTTTACGTGAGCGTAAAACCACGAGAGGCGTTGCCGCCTTTCGAACGAACTTCTGAACCCATGCAATGCGATAGGGGTTTGTCTAGGGCGCAAAGTCAGGAGTTTAGAAGGCGTAATACGTTGTGTTTTTTCTGTGGAGACGCCTCTCATACTATTTTTGTTTGCCCTAAGCGAGAAAAGCGTTTTGCGGAGCAGCTTTGAATCTGATGGATTTTGACTTTGCCAAATGTTGTGGTTTTCCCATGATACCCCTGCGGACTCCTAACACTCTGAGGGGTATTGATGCTATTCCTTTGGCAGAGAATAAACCCCAGTTTTGGACCCAAGTGGTAATGCAGGTCGCCCCGGAAAACCAAGAGAATTGTACATTTTTGGTGTTGCGCAATTTGCATGATACTATTGTTCTGGGTTTTCCTTGGTTGCAAACTCATAATCCTGAGATCTGTAGTTTCTGACTGCATTATTTAAGACAGGTTCTACTCTCAACTCAGGTGGCCTCTTCCTCCTTTCATTACAATTGGGCACACTTTCTTTTGCCAATTGCCTTCCACAAATTAATCTCCCCTCTGAAACATGGTGTTACATTCACATTCAGTTATTACCTCTATCCATTTTCAAGTCAGCCAAATCAGGTAGCATAGCTCCGAGCTACTCTACATTCTCCCTGTAACTGAACCGAGTGGTGAGAAAAGAGCACCTAAACAACTTAGGCGAGTTTAAAATAAGTATTAAGTACTCACTATACTTAACCCCTAACTAACTTGACTGTTTCAGTGTGGTCATGTATCAGCATTTTATACAGACACACAGCATAGACAGAATGCAATGAAAAAAATGAACAGGTCATAGAACATGGACAAATACACAAAGCATAAGTTCAGATGAGGGATAAAAGCACACAAGTTAAAGGCGCAGTCTTTCTTTTAAGAGCATTAAGAGGAATAATTCGATTCAGGCCTCTTACAGTCCGATTGAAGCTTCAATAAGAGCTATACATTTGTGAAATAAAACTATATGTATTCCCATTTTAGGAGCTTGGAAGTAATACTAGTCAATGGCCTGAGTTTCTGTGATTTTAATGTTCCACTGAAATACCATTGATACCTGAATGGATGTGACACATTTCATAGGACTTGACAAACATATTTTCTTGCCATAGGCACAGACATTGTAAAGGACATAAATAAACAAGTAGATAAACTTTGAATCCCAGCAGACGAAGCATCAAGAAACTGAGCAGCCAAGAAAATTAATTCTTCCTGACACCTGAAATGTCATCCGGTAAACGACCATCAAAAAAGGGAACATTGCATCCATCATAAATTAATGCACATTAGCTTTGCGTTTTCTGTTTAGCGTATGAATATATTTCATGGAATACTTGAGGAAAATGTATATAAATGGTTTGTCCAGGGGCGTACCTATTGGGGATGTAGAGGTCTCAGTCACATTTGGACTCTAGACCCTGGAGGGAGCTAAAAAAGCCACTCTGCCACATGCTGCAACAACAGTCTTTATTAACCCCATGATGAGACATTACTGTATGCATCTTTAAGTGTCATGATGTTGAATAACTCCGGCTGCTATTTTGCTGAATTCAAGCAAATCGAACATTCAAATTGTTCTTAAGTTTCAAACAAATTAAATTAAAGGGAATCCATCAAAAGGTTTTTTGCTATGTAATCTGAGGGCAGCATGAGGTAGGGGCACGAGACACATATAAAGGGATGTCTCACTTATTAGACTGTGTGCTGTTGTTTCCATACAATGAATGTTTTATCAGCAGGAGATTATCATTGTCTGGACTACAGCTAATGTGACTCCTAGTCTGACCACGCCCACTCTTCTGATAAGCTGCTCACTGTCAATATACAGTGTACACCAAGAGCTGTGGTGTAGGCAAGGTTAGCTTTCTGTGCTCTGCTACATGCTGCATCTTAAAACTCTGAGTCTCAACTGTGGCACCAAGTAAACCAAGTAAATTAAGTGATGTATTGTTGGAATCCGGGTCTCTTTTCCTACAAATAATGCTCTCAGATGATGTAGCATAAACCTGATGACAGATTCCCTTTAATTTCAAATCAATAAATCAATATACTCATCTCTAGTCTTTAGTAATTCTCTGTGATATTACCATATTTATTATTCCAGTACTGTGATTTCACTATATTCATAATCCTTGTAATTAAATGGCGCATTTACCCTATATGTGGTGATATCACTACATTAGCAACACTTGTCCCATGTTAGGTGTCGGGTTCTTGCAGCGGCACAGCAGGAATCCAGAGCCTCATATTCTGTTGTCTCCCACTCTCCATCGACCACAGAGGAGCTTGCTCAGCAGCCCCGTCATTCCCGACGCTCTGCCCAGACCTGCTCTGTGGGTCTGGCTGTTGCTGCCACCTTTGGGCCAGCAATAGCAATGCAGGCTGCTCAGCAGCGAACCGCTCCAGAGGCTAAGTCCTTCTGTCACTCCACTGAGCATGCTCACGAGACGATCTCCCATTGGAGATCGGGAGTCACATGCACAGGTCCTTCTCCAGATATGATTGGTCCATCTCAGGGATCTGGAAGCTTCCGGAAGGTCCTGGCTATAAAAGGTTTGCATGGCTGCTCGGCCATGCGCTAGTATAGACTCTAGTTGCTAACTGTGTGAATGATGACGGATGTATGGACTTGCAAATGACTCATTAAGTTTCCCCTCCCTCTGCTATAACATGTGTGGATAGGGAACTAGTGATAGAGTCAGCACCAGTCAGTTGCAAGATAGAGGCCACAGTACGCATCCTCCACAGTGCTAGCGTCCGACAGTGTGCCTGCTACCGGGCATTGTCGTATTGCGGCAGTGTCTGTCGCCGCGCTGCAGTCAGCAGTACTTCTTGGCGTCCGCGGCTGCGATGCTGCATGCACGATAGGTCTAGACGGACGCGGACTCTGTGTCTTGGGCTAAGTCCTGTGACTTTGCCCGAATCGCTTAAAATGCCACCTCCATTTGATATATTACAGAAGATTGCACCAGACAGTAAAGGCTTACATGACCTTGGGCATGGTCAGGCAATCTTCCCATAATAATTTGCAATTATCACATTACAAGTTATAGCACAGCCAATGAGGCAGGAATATTATAGCATGTATAAAAACAGAAACCAGGAATGCAGCAGCCATTTTATGATGAATCTGAATGGTTAGAGGATATGACAGCTCTCAGCTTTGCAACAGAGTTTGAGAGAGAAAGCCATGAAATGGTGACAAATTCTACAGATAGTATATGGCCGCACGGAAGTGATGAACAGTTACAATGTGCTTAACCATAACCATATACTGTATGTTGAGGTCACTTTGACTTTGACATTACTGACACTGTCTTTGCATTAAATAGCTTGAAAGGGATTGGATATTTCCCATAGTGACCTCAGAGTGTTACATATAGATTTTGAAGCCAATTGGGATACTCACAATTCACTGTGAATCGATTTGTCGCAAATTTAATTTTGGAGAAAAAGGTTGTGAATTCAAACTTAAAAAGATTCACCCTTCTCCACTTATTATCCAAACATGATGGCATCACTGTTTTTGTATTTCCAGTTTTGTATCAAGATTTGGTGCATTATCTAGTGTTGCATGACCTTTTACAGATTTTATGTTGTCTAGAAAGTTACAATGGTGTCATTTTTTCCCATTGGTACGAAAAAACAGGGTTACCCTCTAAAAATGAATAAAGACGTTGTCCACTACCCCTTCTCATGTTTGGCCCTGTTAAAATAAAAACACATATGCTCACCTCCTGTGCTGGCAACACACTAGCGGTGTCAGCAGTTTCATTCTTGGTGGTTATGTCACACGAGCCCTATTCCCAATCAACGCTGGTGTCACTATCCCTGTCTTCAGACAGATTGAACATCAAGAAGAAGTGAGAGAGTGTAGACGCAGCTTCCTGACTTCCTGTTGATGTTCAATATGTCCGAAGACGGGGATAGTGATACCAGTGTTGATTGGGAATAGGACTCGAATGATGTACCAACCTCACGTGAGCTCCGGGAACGCGAGAGCCGACCCCTCTGAAATGCACTCGGCACTAGTAGTGAGTATAGGTGTTTTATTTTAACAGGGACAAATATGGGGAATGAGATGGAGTTGTCAAGTAGTGGACAACCTCCTTAAGGTATTTGATATAAAAGCTTGAAATATGGTGCAGGAGTAACTTACACTGCATGACGTACAAAATTTCAACAAGTATGACAGGTGTATTTGATGCATTTTTATATTATGTGATAATATTACTGTTATGGGGTCTACCCAAGCTGGGGTACCTCTTTCAGTACCACCCCGTGTTTTCGGAGGTCCGCTCTGCGATGGCTGGAGTCTGAATGAATGACGCTGGCTGGAATTCCTTGGTTACATGGGCGCATATAAAAGATCACTGCTTCTCCACGTATTTCCAGTCTGACAACACTTTACTCACAGGACACAGAATATATCACACAGATACAGAGGGCAGGCCAATAGAAAAGCGGCAGGCCAGACATGCATTACAAAAGCCACAGGTGGCCGGAGCCTGCCGATGTTTACACTGGGAATTACAAAGGTGGGGGGAGGGCGGACAAAAGGAAAAATATCGTGTCCCCTCTGCCCAGGGGCGCAGCCTGTGGGCTGATGCATTAGGGACATGCATCTCACATAGAACCTATTATACATACATATAACTGCACAACATATTTCGGGTGCTGAGTGGTTCTGTAACACGTAACACGGCTCCCCTTTTCAGCGACGCGATCGGCATACACAGTCTGATCCTCAACGGATCAGTTTGGGGATGACCGAAGTTTATGGGGTTGGTACAAGTTCCGTTTGTCGACTTAGTCCATCGGCGTTACCATTTTGTTTGCCGAGTCTGTGGTGAATGGTGAAGTCCAGAGGTTGTAGGGCTAAACTCCACCGCAGCAATCTGGCGTTGTCTCCGGAGACCCAATTAAGCCAGACCTGGGGATTATGGTCCGTTAGGAGTGAAAACTGTCGTCCATACAAATATGGTTGCAACTTCTTGAGTGCCCATACTACCGCCAGGCACTCCTTCTCGATGGCCGCATAGCTTACTTCACGGGGCAGTAGTTTCCGACTCAGGTAAGCTACCGGGTGTTCTTGGCCGTCCGGCCCGACTTGGCTCAGTACTGCCCCCAATCCAAACATAGAAGCGTCTGTGTGAACAAGGAAACGTTCAGTTGGATTGGGTGCGGCCAATACAGAGGTATTGGTGAGGGCGTCCTTTAGTTGGCGGAAGGCTTCCTCACACTCTGAGGTCCAGGTTACCTGGCGGGGTTGGTTCTTACGGGTCAAATCAGTGAGGGGCTTGGCTACGCTGCTGTAATTGGGAACGAATTTCCTGTAATACCCCGCTGTCCCTAGAAACGCCATGACCTGGGTTTTAGTGCGTGGGATGGGCCATTTGGCTATGGCCTCAGCCATTTGGCTATGGCCTTAATCTTGGCTGGTTCTGGTCACTGTTTCCCACTTCCCACCCAATGCCCTAAATACTGAACCTCTGCTTTGCCCTCGTGACAGTTGTTTGGGTTCAGGGTGATTCCGGCCTCGTGGATCCTGTCCAATACTGTCTCTAGGTGATTTAGATGCTCTTCCCATGTCACACTGTAGATGGCGATGTCATCCAGGTAGGCACAAGCATAGTCCTGGAGACCATCCAGAAGCCGGTCAGCCAGCCTTTGGAAAGTCGCCAGGGCATTCTTCATCCCGAATGGCATAACTCGAAACTGGAATAAGCCGAACGGGGTTACAAATGCCGACTTGGGAATAGCGTCAGGACTAAGGGGAATCTGCCAGTAGCCTTTGCATAGATCGATGGTGGTCAAATACTTTGCCCCCGCCAGCCGGTCTAACAACTCATCCACATGCAGCATGGGGTATGCATCCGTCACTGTTTTCTCATTGAGCTTACGATAGTCTACATAAAACTGTTTAGTCCCATCCTTCTTTGGCACTAACGCTACGGGGGATGCCCAGGGACTATCTGACTCTTCAATGACCCCTAAACGCAACATCTCTTGTATCTCTTGTCGCATCCCCTCTCGTACAGACTCAGGGACGCGGAAGGGGTTTTGTCGCAGGGGGGTCTGATCCTGGGTCTCAACCTTGTGTTGTGCCAGGCGAGTGTACCCCGGTCTCTCTGAAAACATCCTCTGTCGCAAACTCAACAACGCCTCCGCCTGCTGTCTCTCCCGGGGGCCTAGGTCTTCACCCAAGTGTACCTGGTCCCATGTTTTAGACTGAGTCCTTTCCCCTAAGACATCCGGCAAATGAAGTCCGGCTAAATCCTCTGCTTCAGGTGCACAGATGGCCACTACCTTTTCAGGGCGCTCCCGGTAGGGCTTCAGCATATTCACGTGGAACATGCGGATAACCCTGGGGTCGTCACATTCGGCGACATTATAGGTTGTGTCGGCTATTTTCCCCACTACCTGGTAGGGCCCCTGCCTTGCAGCTTGAAACTTATTCTGCTTAGTGGGCTCTAACACCAGGACCTTCTGTCCTATTTCCAAAGTGCGCTCTCTGGCCCTCCAATCGTACCATACATGCTGGCGCCACTGTGTCGCCTGCAGGTTCTCACGTACAACCTGGGTCAGCTCCTGTAGGCGGTCCCAGAATTCCAGCACATAGGGTACAATAGGTACCCCTTCTATGAGGCCCTCCCCTTCCCAGTGTTCCAGCACTAAGTCTAGGGGTCCCCATACCCGTCTCCCGTATACCAGCTCAAACGGGGAGAACCCTGTGGATTCTTGGGGCACCTCCCGATAGGCAAACAGGAGGTGTGGCAAGAATTTCTCCCAGTCCCTGTAGGTCCTGGTAAAAGTCCCAGTGAGCTGTTTTAATGTCCCGTTAAAGCGTTCACACAACCCATTGGTTTGCGGGTGGTATGGGGTGCGTCTAATGGACTTTACGCCACACAGCTTCCACAGTTGGTTGGTCACCTCTGCTGTAAACTGGGTACCCTGGTCCGAGATAATCTCCCGGGGAAATCCAACCTGTGAGAAAACCTGGAGCAAGGTGGCCGCCACCGTCTCTGCCAGTATGTTAGGTAACGCAACTGCCTCTGGATATCATGTGGCATAATCTACCACTGTCAATATATACTTTTTCCCGGACGGACTGGGTTTGGCTAACGGCCCTATCAGATCGACTGCTACTCGGCTAAATGGTTCCTCCACAATGGGGAGGGGGCGTAATTTGGCCTTGAATCGATCCCCCCCTCTTGCCAATGCGCTGACAACTGTCACAGGTCTGGCAGTACTGACAAACATCATAGGTTACCACCGGCCAAAAGAAGTTTTGTGTCAGACGATGCCTGGTGCGACTGACGCCGAAGTGCCCGGCCAAGGGTATATCATGAGAGATTCGCAGTAACTCCTGCCTATACTTCTTGGGAACTACCAGCTGTTGTTTTATAGTGGGGCTCGTCCCTGTGTGGTGCTGCTCTGTGATCTGGTAGAGGACTCCCTGCTTCCATACAAACTGTTCCCCTTCCAGTACACCTCTCCCCTCCTGTGCCTTCCCACGATATCCCTCCTATGAAGGATCCTCAAGTAACTCCCTCTTAAATTCATCTGGGGTGTCCCAAGAAATGTGTCTGGCTATGGGAATACGTGCAGGGCTGAGATGTCTTACCTGGGCCTCCTCTGAGTGCGATTCCGCCTCCGCAGCTCGAGCTTGTCTCCGGTTGGTCACAGGATAGGTCTCAGCCAGAGGGGCCACCGACAATGCAGACAACATGGGCCCCAAGTCATTTCCCAGCAAGACGTCTGCAGGCAAATCCTCCATCAAGCCAACCTCAACAAGGCCATCCCTGAGTTCCCAGTTCAGGTGAATCCTGGCAGTGGGTAGTCAATGTATAGCTCCCCCTGCTACACGGACTGCCACTGTCCGGTTCGTCTTCTCTTGGTCCCGGATGAGATGAGGCTTCACAAGGATCAAAGTTGCCCCGGAATCTCTTAGTCCCTGGATACGTTTCCCATTAACCCACATGACCTGTCAATGCTGTTGTCGATTATCTGCCCGGGCTGCCTGCATGGGGTCTACTTCATGCAGCACTTCTTCCATCTCTTCCACCCCTTGGTTAATCGTAGCCCCCAATGCCAGGTCAGCTTCGCCTTGGTAGCAGTGTACAGCAGCCCGGCTGGAGGTAGCTGTTCCCGCCTTTGGCTACTGGGTATGCTGAGTCCGGTTGGGGCATTGTCTTTGCAGGTGGCCCAGCTGACGACAGGTGTGGCATCGTGCCCCAGGGGGACTGTGGTAGGCCGGGTTTCTAGCTGGTCCCCCTACAATCTTCGGTGGTTTGGGGCCCTCCAGGTCCATGGGCGGGCCCCTAGTGACCACCTTTGATCCAGACAACTGCGGCCTCCTGGCATCATGATGTTCATCGGCCAGACGAGCGGCTTCCTCAGGAGTCGTTGGCCGCCTGTCTCGAAGCCATTCCTGTGTCTCGGGGTTTAGTCCATTAAAGAATCGTTCTAACGTGAAGAGCTGGAGGACGTCCTCCTTAGTGGTTGCTTGGCTCCCTTGTACCCACTGTAGCAGTTACCGCCGTAATTTACAGGCCCATACAGCGTGGGTATCGGTTACGCATTTTATAAGTCCGCGGAACTTTTGGCGGTAGGCCTCTGGTGTCAGCGCATACCGGGCCAAGATCACTTATTTGATCCACTCATAGTCCATACAGTCCTCATCAGGTACCGTGCGATAGGCGTGCGCTGCCCGGCCTGTCAGCTTGCTGGCCAGAATCTGAACCCGTTCCTCCGGCTTCACTTGATGAAGGGCACACTGCCGCTCAAAGTCCTGCAGAAAGCCATCAATGTCTTCCTCTGCCTCCCCCAACTGTCGGAAGGCATTATACTGGATCTTTTTGTGGCTTACTGTTGAAGGTACCTGGTCGAAGGCCAGAGCTCCCCCTGCTCGCTGACTCTCCTCTCTCCGCTCTGTCATCTCCATCTTGGCCAGCTCCACTTTGGTCCGCTCTGCCATCTCCATCTTTGTTAGCTCTATCCAGGTCTGCTCGGCCATCTTTTCCTTCAGATCAGTATGCACATCAGCCATCACCTCTCGTATGATCTCTACTGCAGGGTTTAGGCCATAGAACGCCAGTCTGTTCTTTACCTCCCTCTGGAATTCAGTCTCCTCCACATTCACATTGGGGGGCGCTGCACTGTCGTGTTCCATGATGGCTGCTATCAAATCCGCTTTTGTTTTGTTGCTGGCGATCAACCCTCGGCTTCCACCAGCTCTTTTAATGTAGTCCTCTTTAACTTCTGGTAGTTATTTTCCATTCATTCCTTTCCTCCTGTAGAAGAGGTATCAAATCCCACTGCTGCCACCAGTGTAACGGGGACTACCCAAGCTGGGGTACCTCTTTCAGTACCACCCCGTGTTTTCGGAGGTCCGCTCTCCGTTGGCTGGAGTCTGAATGAATGACGCTGGCTGGAATTCCTTGGTTACATGGGCGCATATAAAAGATCACTGCTTCTCCACGTATTTCCAGTCTGACAACACTTTACTCACAGAACACAGAATATATCACACAGATACAGAGGGCAGGCCAATAGAAAAACGGCAGGCCAGACATGTATTACAAAAGCCGCAGGTGGCCGGAGCCTACCGATGTGTACACTGGGAATTACAAAGGTGGGGGGAGGGCGGACAAAAGGAGAATATTGTGTCCCCTCTGCCCAGGGGCGCAGCCTGTGGGCTGATGCATTAGGGACATGCATCTCACATAGAACTTATTATACATACATATAACTGCACAACATATTCTGGGTGCTGAGTGGTTCTGTAACATGTAACAATTACATAGAGTTCTCAATTTAGTTTGGAAATAATGGCCTTGAGGAGGTGAACCTGGTACACTCTCTATGTTGCTATGTAGAGAATATTCTATTTTTAAAGCTTCATTTGTGAATAATAAAAGAGCAGAGTTATGTGAATGGTAATGTACAAGACATCTTCTGGTGGTCTGTAAGAGAACAGACTTCCATTTGATTTCAATTTTGTATGTGCTACAGTTAGTCTTCATAGTGGAGAACATTTAGATGACATTCTGTTATTTTATATAGCCCAAGGGAGAAAATGATGACATTTTAAAATGGCACAGAGCGGAATGCACACAAATAGTGCAAAAGCTTTAACATGTAATGAAGTAGAGTACGGTGCTATAAAAAAGCTTGAATACACAGGACTGAAATCTTGTTTTCCAGCATATGAGGTAGGACACTGTACCTGAATATGTATTGAGACATATAGATATATATCTAGCACATAATGCACTTTATGGAACTGCAGATTCAACAATCACTAACCATATACCATACTATGAAAGTATTGTAGTGCGTCTATGTAAACTGCATACTTTGAATGCTCAGTGTATTGACAATAATGTGTAAGCATTTCTATATGCATGTATTAGTATTAGTATTTATTTTTAAAGTGCAAATAATTCTTTACATGTGAAGAGGGTTTCTATACAAAATACATACATAAATTACAATTGAAGTGGTTGTCCACTACTCTGACAACCCCCTTCTCAATCCCTACATTTCTTCCTAGTAAAATAATAACACCTATACTCCCCTCCGGTGGTATCAGCACTGAATCTCCTGGGGCTCACGTGACATAACCTGCAGCCAATCAGCGCTGACTTCATTCCCCCCTCTTTTGGACAAAACTTAACTCCAGAGAAAGTGAGAGCTGTGGCTGCTCTCTCACTGATCATGTTTGATTTGTCTAAAAGAGGGGATAGTGAAACCAGTGCTGATTAGCTTCAGATTATGTCACGCAGGCCCCGGGAGAGCCAGTTCTGACACTGATGGGACTGGCTGAGTAGTGGAGAGCCGCTTTAAAAGATAAAAAGCTCCATATTAGTACAAAAGGGGAGTTGACCCTGCCCTAACAGGCTTACAATATACAGGGTACTGGGGAGGAGACAGTAGATCGTAGGATTGGAAAAGCACTGGTGGTGGTGAGGTGGCAGTGGGATTATTGCAGGCTATGGTGAGGTGGCAGCAGGGTTATTGCTGGCTATGTTGAGGTGGCAGCAGAGTTTCTGCAGGCTATGGTGAGTTGGCTGTGGGGTTATTGCAGGCTATGGTGAGTTGGTTGTGGGGTTATTGCAGGCTATGGTGAGTTGGCTGTGGGGTTATTGCAGGCTATGGTGAGGTGGCAGCGGGGTTATTGCAGGCTATGGTGAATTGGCTGTGAGGTTATTGCAGGCTATGGTGAGGTGGCAGCAGAGTTATTGCAGGCTATGGTGAGGTGGCAGTGGGGTTATTGCAGGCTATGGTGAGTTGGCTGTGGTGTTACTGCAGGCTATGGTGAGTTGGCTGAGGGGTTATTACAGCCTATGGTGAGATGAGAGCAGGGTTATTGCAGGCTATTGTGAGGTGGGAGAAGGGATATTGCAGGCTATGGTGAGTTAGCAGCGGAGTTATTGCAGGCTATGGTGAGGTGGCAGCAGGAATATTGCAGGCTATGGAGAGGTGGCAGCAGGGATATTGCAGGATCTGGTGAGATGATAACAGGGTTACTGCAAGCTACGGTGAGGTGGCAGCAGGAATATTGCAGGCTATGATGGAGTGTGAGCAGTGATATTGCAGGCTATGGTGATATGGGAGCAGGGTTTTTGCAGGCTATGGTGAGATGGGAGCAGGGATATTGCAGGCTATGGTGAGGTGGCAGCAGGGTTATTGCAGGCTATGGTGAGGTGGCAGTAGGGTCATTGCAGGCTATGGTGAGGTGGGAGCAGGGATGTTGCAGGCAATGGTGGAGTGGGAGCAGAAATATTGCAGGCTATAGTGAGGTGGCAACAGGGATATTGCAGGCTATGGTGAGATGGGAGCAGGGTTCTTGCAGGCTATGGTGAGAAGGGAGCAGGGTTATTGCAGGCTAGGGTGAGATCGGAGTGTGGCACCCCAGGAGTACAGTTGCCACAGTAGCCTCCCCTCCCTCCAAGGGGGAGTGATGTCATGCTTGGAAGCAAGGAAGGGATATCTCTGTCAGGTAGTTCCATCATACAACACAATTCCTGCTCCAGGCCAGCAGAGGGAGCTGTCAACCCAACTTCAGGGGAACTGCTCTGTCTGGTCAGGAGGAGGGAGTTAGTAGTTAGAGCTCGAGCAGGGAAGCGAGAGGACGTGTGGAAAAAGGATCTGGGGGACTGGAGCTATGGAGGAGCTCACCCCCAGACTTGAGCGTGAGATATCTGACACCGGATGTGTGGGTGCTAAAGGGCCCACAGTAGAATTCAGAGGACAAGAGGCTGCAGATCCCCTGTTCCCAACTGAGACTCGACGACACAGCAGCACGTGTGAGCCAGAGATGCCATTGGGAGAGGTTCATGAAGGAGGCTACAGCTGCCTGTCATGCGAGTGGAGTTTTACTTATGTAACAGACAGAAAGACGAACTTTAGTGGAGTTCACAAGCGCTAGAGAGGAGACCTCACAACCCACCTGTATAGAGAGATTCCCAAATTGCTTCCAAGCTGATCGACTCCTGTACCAACTATACAGGCTATAGTGAGATGGGATCAGGGATATTGCAGGCTATGGTGAAATGGGAGCAGGGATATTGCAGGCTATGGTGAGGTGAGAGCAGGGATATTGCAGGCTATGGTGAGGTGGGAGCAGGGACATTGCAGGCTATGATGAGATGGGAGTAGAGTTATTGCAGGCTATGTTGAGGTGGCAGCGAGGTTATCGCAGGCTATGGTGAGATGGGAGGAGGGTTATTGCAGGCTATGGTGAGATGGGAGCAGTGTTATTGCAGGCTATGGTGAGGTGGGAGCAGGGTTATTGCAGGCTATGGTGAGATGGGAGGAGGGTTATTGCAGGCTATGGTGAGATGGGAGGAGTGTTATTGCAGGCTATGGTGAGGTGGGAGGAGGGTTATTGCAGGCTATGGTGAGGTGGCAGTGGGGTTATTGCAGGCTATGGTGAGGTGGGAACAGGGTTATTGCAGGCTATGGTGAGAAGGGAGCAGGGATATTGCAGGCTATGGTGAGATGGGCGCAGGTTATTGCAGGCTATGGTGAGGTGGCAGCGGGGTTATTGCAGGCTATGGTGAGGTGGCAGTGGGGTTACTGCAGGCTATGGTGAGATGGGACCATGGTTATTGCAGGCTATGGTGAGGTGGCAGTGGGGTTATTGCAGGCTATGGTGAGGTGGAAACAGGGATATTGCAGGCTATGGTGAGAAGGGAGGAGGGATATTGCAGGTTATGGTGAGATGGGTGCAGGTTATTGCAGGCTATGGTGAGGTGGCAGTGGGGTTATTGCAGGCTATGGTGAGGTGGCAGCGGAGTTATTGCAGGCTATGGTGAGATGGGAGCAGGGTTATTGCAGGCTATGGTGAGATGGGAGCAGGGTTATTGCAGGCTATGGTGAGGTGGCAGCGGGGTTATTGCAGGCTATGGTGAGATGGGAGCATGGTTATTGAAGGCTGTGGTGAGATGGGAGCAGGGTTATTGCAGGCTAGGGTGAGGTGGCAGCGGGGTTATTGCAGGCTATGGTGAGATGGGAGCAGGGTTATTGCAGGCTATGGTGCGATGGGATCATGGTTATTGAAGGCTGTGGTGAGATGGGAGCAGGGTTATTGCAGGCTAGGGTGAGGTGGCAGCGGGGTTATTGCAGGCTATGGTGAGATGGGAGCAGGGTTATTGCAGGCTATGGTGAGATGGGAGCAGGGTTATTGCAGGCTATGGTGAGGTGGCAGCGGGGTTATTGCAGGCTATGGTGAGATGGGAGCATGGTTATTGAAGGCTATGGTGAGATGGGAGCAGGGTTATTGCAGGCTTGGGTGAGGTGGCAGCGGGGTTATTGCAGGCTATGGTGAGATGGGAGCAGGGTTATTGCAGGCTATAGTGAGGTGGGAGGAGGGTTATTGCAGGCTATGGTGAGGTGGGAGGAGGGTTATTGCAGGCTAGGGTGAGGTGGCAGCGGGGTAATTGCAGACTATGGTGAGATGGGAGCAGGGTTATTGCAGGCTATGGTGAGGTGGGAGCAGGGTTATTGCAGGCTATGGTGAGGTGGGAGGAGGGTTATTGCAGGCTATGGTGAGGTGGCAGTGGGGTTATTGCAGGCTGTATAATTTCCTGTAGAGATGAGTTTTTAAGTTCCATTTGAAGGTTTCAATTACAAGAGACAATTGGATGTGTCAAAGCACTGAATTCCAGAGGATGGGGGCAAAGAAGACACTTGAAGTTAATAGGTACATTAGTTGGATAGGGGCTGGGATAAGCTCAGAGGTAAGGTTAAGGGGAGGAGGTAGGCTGGTATAGGGTCAAGTGCACAAGTGGTGAAGTGTGACTTGGAGAGAAAATTAGCAAGTTTTTCTTCAGTGATGGTGGGAAAGAAAGTTATTGGTGAAGGGTATTGGTCTGTTATGCAGAGGAGTTATGAGGGTTGTACATTAAAGCTATCTCTGATGTGGTCTGCTGCAATGAAGGAAGTGAGGGGGCAACGGTGCATGTAGGAGGGAAATAAAAAAGTTTAAAAGGAATCTGTCACTCCCTGGGACACTTTTAAGCTATTACTATGGGTATACAGGTAATAGCATGGTTAAACCAGTCTTACCCCATAGCTGTGGTCGAGATATTGAGAAAGGCACTTTTAATCTTTTTCGTTAATCATTTCTTCCAGGCTTCGGGACATGCGGTGTCTGGAAGAAATCCCTGCCTCCTCTTTTCATTGCAATACCACCTCCCTTCCATGCATGTCACACTGCCCTGTGAGGTGCAGTTGCGGCGACGTAATCCTGTGTACTTGCGCGGTTATAGGTACTTTATCCACCCTTTTATGGGCAGTTTCTTCATCATACTTCTGCGCAGATGCCAGTGAGTCATTGAGCAGTAGAAGTGACTCGCTTTTAATGCCAGGTTTGAATGTATCCTGTACTGTAAAAAGGCATATTGGCAGTTGATAACTGGTCAAGGCTGTTTTTTATTTTTCACCAAATTTTCACTTGTGCCACTTTTTAAATCTATTTATTGCTTGTTTGTCTGTTTTTTTCTTTGTGCACTATTATGGTTAAAGGTTTTTGCTATTCAGATGTTTCCGACCGATTCTTTATTTGCATCTTTTTAAGAAGTCGATACATTTTTGCACTAAAGCCCTCCAATCCTTCCACTGCATAACTTCTTTTGTACGTCAGGAATTTTTGTTCAAAGGTTGGAGATGCATGTGAGCAAAAATAAAAAGCAATTTTGATTTTACGGAACGTTCATGAACCCGTGTGCGCCATTTTGGTGCTAAAAGTGGGAATGAAAAACCACAAAATAAAATAAAAAAATAAATGTGTGTTATAAAAAAAAATGCAAATGGTGAATCTGGACCAATGTGTTTAAAAGAAGAATTCCCCTGTATTGTCATAACACAATATCTAAACTAGCGAACCACTTTAATTGCCAATTTTAAAAATGATTCATAATAAGTGCAAAATGTAAATTTCACTTTATCCATTTTCATGCGGAGGTGAAGACAAAGTCGTTTTTCTGACATTTCTCTGTCCAGATGACTATTGGAAACACATACAAAAGTCTCTATTTGTCAGTAAGTTCAATTGATTTTCCTGCATGCCTTGAAGTCAGAGGAGCAGAGTGCAATGAATACAAACAGCACAGTTCTCCAAAACAATGTGACATGAATTAAAAGTGCTGCATCTTCTACTGAGCTTGTCTTACATTTAAATTGGAGTATGCAGCTTGTGTGAATCTGTCAATTTCACACTTAGCACATTTACAACATGAGTGGTGATTCGTTTTCCCTAAAGATATCCATAAACCCAAGTATATAACTCTGTATTACACATATAGCATATTTTCTCCTTTAAAATGATGTTCGTTAGTGAAGCCAGTACATTACGACTTGGATGTCATATTCATTGCCATTGCATGGTAATATGAGTGTGAGTGAGTGTATATCACAGCTCAGATTTACGAGTTTTTGATCAAAATAAAACTAGAGAGATATACAAGTTTGGGGTGTGAAAAAATAGAGTATAACTTACAACAGGGGTGTTATTTGCAGTTTTTGGAGTGTTCCTCTTTTCTGACAGATTCCCTTGAACAAGGCAATGCAGTTCGTGTAGAGATAGCCAACAAGAAAGCAGGTCAGTTGACTCCTGGCTCCAACTTGAGGATGCAAATACAGAAGTGGAGTAAAAAGTGCCATCAGAGAGGATCCTATGTTTTTGCCTTATTGGTAATGTGGCCTTAATATCAGTTGCTACCTTTTAAATAAATAGGTTTTTAACATGATGTCTCACTATGAGCCCAATTCAATGTTACATTTGCACCTAATGTTTGTCTATTTTTTCTATTTTAAGTTTGTTTTCTTCTTTTATGCCAAATTGTTATTTTAAGTTGATTCTATTTTGTAATCTATTTTCTACTCATTTGTCTGTTTTTTCTGGTCACCACTGTGGGAGTATTTTTTTGTAATTCAGATACAGTGGGTAAAAAATATTTAGTCAGCCACCAGTTGTGCAAGTTCTCCCACTTAAAAAGATAAGAGAGGCCTGTAATTGACATCATAGACACACAAGCCTAACTTACCGTATATACTCGAATATAAGTCGAGATTTTCAGCCCAAAAAATTGGGCTGAAAGTCCCCCTCTCGTCTTATATTCGAGTCATATACAAAGGGGGTCAGAGGGGGAGAGGGGGCGGGGGTGTCAGGTCATACTTACCCGCCCTGACGCTGTCTCTTGAGCCCCCAGCTTCTCCCCGTGCTCTCTCTTCCTGCCTTCAGTGGTCACGTGGTGCCGCTCATTAAAACTCATGAATATGCGCATATTAATGAGCGGTATCACAAGACCGCTGAATGCAGGAAGAGAGAGCGCGGAGAAGCTGGGGACTCAAGCGACAGCGTCAGGACGGGTAAGTATAGCGATACTCACCTGTCCTGCGTCCATGGCTGCTTGCTGCTGTCTGTCATCGGTCAGTGACTTCAGACAGCAGAGGGCGCAGTGACATGGTTAGTGCGAGCCCCGCCCCCTGCAGTCTGCACGTCACTGACTGATGACGTGCAGATAGCGGTGAGCAGCCATGGACGCAGGACAGGTGAGTATCTGACACCCAGCGACGGAGAGGTGAGTATGTCATTTTTTTTATTTTTACATGCAGCAGCAGCATGGGGCAGCATATGAGGGAACAATCTATGGAGCTTCTTATGGGGGCAGCATATGGGGGAACAATCTATGGAGCTATTTATGGGGGCAGCATATGAGGGAACAATCTATGGAGCTATTTATGGGGGCAGCATATGGGGGAACAATCTATGGAGCTATTTATGGGGGCAGCATATGGGGGAACAATCTATGGAGCTATTTATGGGGGCAGCATATGGGGGAACAATCTATGGAGCTATTTATGGGGGCAGCATATAAAGGAACAATCTATGGAGCTATTTATGGGGGCAGCATATGAGGGAACAATCTATGGAGCTATTTATGGGGGCTGCATATAAGGGAACAATCTATGGAGCTATTTATGGGGGCAGCATATGAGGGAACAATCTATGGAGCTATTTATGGGGGCAGCATATAAGGGAACAATCTATGGAGCTATTTATGGGGGCAGCATATGGGGGAACAATCTATGGAGCTTCTTCTGAGGACACCATATGGGGGAATAATCTATGGAGCATTTCCCACCCTAGACTTATACTCGAGTCAATAAGTTCTCCCAGTTTTTTGTGGCAAAATTAGGGGGGTCGACTTATACTCGGATCGACTTATACTCGAGTATATACAGTAGTATAATTAAAGCAAAGGAAGGATCAAAGAGTATATTTAACCATAAGAGGAATTTATTGATACAATTATATTAAAATATTTTGAATAGAGTAGCACTACCAAATGCAGGACATAAAAAGGGGTTTACATTATAAAAGCATGGCAAAAAAATAACAATATAACAATCCAATGCCATTGAAATAAAGTGCAAAGTCAGTTTTTAGCAGGAAAGTCCCACCTATATGTCTAACCCTCATCAAGGGTTAAATATGAAGCAGCATAATAGAATTCAAGATTGACATGTGATCCATGTGAGCAAGAGGCAGTGGTAGAAACAGCTACTTCAAGTGTCCATAGTAATATGCAATATCCTCATGTGGTGGAGGGTAAGTTAGATACAGTGCCAGAGAGACTAAAGTGTCTGCAGTGCTAAAGAAAGTACCTGCTGTGCAAAAAAATCAGGTGACAAGGTGCAAAATTAGACCAATACTTACATAATAAGATAGTGAAAGAACCCCGACCTGCTACCCCTACGCACGTTTCATCGTGTCTTAGTCAGGAAGCATCAGAAGTAGACCACAACTTTGTCAAAATGAGAAAACAAATCCAGAAAATCACCTTGTCTGATTTGGCAAAATTTATTTTTCAACTTATGGTGGAAAATAAGTATTTGGTCATTAACAAAATTTCATCCCAATATTTTGTTATATATCCTTTGTTGGCAATGACAGAGGTCAAACGTTTTCTGTAAGTCTTCACAAGATTGGCACACACTGTTGGTGGTATGTTGGCCCATTCCTCCATGCAGATCTTCTTTAGAGCAGTGATGTTTTGGGCCTGTCACTGGGCAACACAGACTTTCAAATCCCTCCAAATGTTTTCAATGGGGTTGAGATCTGGAGACTGGCTAGGCCAATCCAGGACCATTATATGCTTCTTACGAAGCCACTCCTACGTTGCCCAGATGGTGTGCTTGGGATCATTATCATGCTAAAAGACCCATACATGTTTCATCTTCAATGCCCTTGCTGATAGAAGGAGGTTTGCACTCAAATCTCACGATACATGGCCCCATTCATTCTTTCATGTTCATGGATCAGTTCTGGTCCCTTTACAGAGAAACAGTCCCTAAGCATGATGTTGCCACCCCCATGATTCAGAGTAGGTATAGTGTTCTTTGGATGCAACTCAGCATTCTGTCTCCTCCAAACATGATGAGTTTTGTTTCTACCAAACAGTTCTACTTTAGTTTCATCAGATCATATGACATTCTCTCAATACTCTTCTGGATAATCCAAATGCTTTCTAGCAAACTTCAGACGGGCCCGGACATGTACTGGCTTAAGCAGGGGGACATGTCTGGCACTGCAGGATCTGAGTACGTGGTGGCATAGTGTGTTACTGATGGTAGCCTTTGTTAAGGTGGTCCCCAGCTCTGTGCAGGTCATTCACTAGGTTCCCCCTTGTGGTTCTGGGATTTTTGCTCAATGTTCTTGTGATAATTTTGACCCCATGGGGTGAGATCTTGCATGGAGCACCAGATCGAGGGAGATTATCTGTGGTCTTGTATGTCTTCCATTACTTATTTTTGCTCCCACAGTTGATTTCATCAGACCAAGCTGCTTGCCTATTGCAGATTCAGTCTTCCCAACCTGGTGCAGGGCTACAATTTGTTTCTGGTATCCTTCGACAGCTCTTTGGTCTTCACGATAGTGGAGTTTGGAGTGTGACTGTTTGAGGTTGTGGACAGGTGTCTTTTATACTGATAACAAGTTCAAATAGGTGCCGTTACTACAGGTAATGAGTAGAGGACAGAGGAGCATCTTAAAGAAGAAGCTTCAGGTCTTTGAGATCCAGAAATCTTGTATATTTTTAGGTGACCAAATACTTATTTTACACCATAATTTAAAAATAAATCTTGCCAAATCAGACAAGGTGATTTTCTAGATTTGTTTTCTCATTTTGACTCTCATAGTTGTGGTCTACCTATGATGTCAATTACAGACCTCGCTCATCTTTTTAAGCGGGAGAACTTACACAATTGGTGCCTGACTAAATACTTTTCCCCACTTTATTTGTGGTGATTGATTATTTGTGACTTTTTAAAACTTTCCAAATTTTTGAGCACAAGTATTTTTTCCTTTAATTTTTTACCCAAATGTTGGATGTTCATGCAACATTTTAAAGGATCATGCACTAAAAAAGCATAAACAACTTAAGGGCATAAAAAACAGCATTTTTTTATTTTGTGCAACATTCTTTAACCCCTGTTACTAAAATTTGAAGAATTTGGAACAAAAAGCGGTTAAGTCTACCACAAAACATAAAAAAGAAACGTGAGTTAAAAAAAATTGAAAATGAATTGGGCACTATATCCATAACTTTCCATATACCACTGACGTAGGGGACTTAATAGTCAAGTTTAGAAAGGTAACTTATTATGTATGTACATTTTATATTTATGTTTGTTTTTACACATAGTGGTCTGTAACATTTTTACCCCCACTATTTAGAATGTGTTCCTGCTGGAGAAATGTCTGGCTGGAAATCATTACATTCATCCATTGTTCAATAATTCTCCTTCATTCCATTGAAGCTGAAGTCATAATATTTGACTTTGATTCCAGACTCTACTTTCAGGATTAATAGACTATGGAGCTTCATTTGCATAAATATTCAGCATCTCAGGTCTGAAGGTCACAGTCACTTAGATTGGCAGTTGTCCTTTTGCCCTGCATAAAACCACACATAATCAATGTGGGCACACATCGCATGCTGCAGGATTACATTCACACTCTGTATATGCGAGATACACAGGAGCATTTCAAACTGTAATATGTAGCAACATACACCAAGCTTTATTTATAGTGTTGGTGGCAATAAAGTGTCTTGCTATGGTTAAGTCAATAATTGGTATTCAATTACAGTGATATTTTTTTTCCCAGAAGTCTTACGATGTCCACTGAACGTATTCATCAGACAGGCCTACGTAGCTAAGTGTTTCTTCCTATTAGGTTGTCTCTGTCTGAAAGATAAAGAATCAGATGTTACTACAAGTTTGAAGAAAATGGAGGCAGAATAGTTTGCTTATATTGAAAAGCACTTCATTACTTGAATTTGTGATGCATGAGTTGCTAGTACAGATAGTTGCTGGATATTGCTTTTACATTTCTTTATTATTCAGACAGATCTGGAGTTGAGTGATGAACAATATGGCTGCCATTCTAGTACCTGAGGTTAAAATTGAAAACCCTGCATCACCTTAGAGGACGTATGTCATACAGTGTATGCATTCTGTGATTTTTTCCTTGGACAGTTTTGTGGCAAGGAAAAAATTGGACATATGCACGACCTCAAAGAATAACAGTGGTCCGAGTGAGATTGGATGTTTTGTCGGATTTTGCTCAGACTAAAGATACGGTCGTCTGCAAGAATGCACGAGCATTACAAAAGATAAGCTTATGCCAATGAGTAGAGTTGAGCGAAACGGGTTGAAAAATTTCAAAAGTCGCCGACTTTTGGCAAAGTCGGGTTTCATGAAACGAAACCCGACCCTAGGATGAGGTCGGCCACGAGGTCGGCGACTTACGCGCCAAAGTCGCATTTCAAAAGTTTGTTTTGCGCTCTTTTTCAGCCAATCAGGATCCACGGACACTGTGGGCAACGTGATGACATAGGCACGGGTCACCACCATCTTTCAGAAGGGCATGCAAGTGATTGGCTTGCTTTGGTGGGCGTCACAGGGGGTATAAAAGGGCGTGCACGCCGACCGCCATCTTACTTCTGCCGATCTTAGCATAGGGAGAGGTTGCTGCTGATTCTGTAGGGAGAGTGTTAGGCAGGGAAGAAGAAAAAAAAACTGCTTCTGCTGCTAGCGATTGTGCCTGTACAACACACCAGTCACTGTGTGTGCAGTGCAAGGAGAGGCTATATTGTGGTGTATCAGTGGTGTTGGTTGTTGGGCTGCCTTCTAAGGCTTCCTGACAGCTGCATTGCGTTTACCCACTGCTCTGCAAACTGCTTTTTTTAAAAGCAATCCCAATTTTTTTTTTTGTCCTGCTGAGGTACTGAGCTCCAAACTGCTTTTTTAAAAGCAATCCCAATTTTTTTTTTTTGTCCTGCTGAGGTACTGAGCGTGCATTTTTTCACACCATACAGCGGTGTACGCTCCTCACACAGTACCGTGTAACGGCTGTTATCACAGCCACAGTGAAGCTATCTGTGTCACTCTGTGAGAATAAGTCGAGGACATGTTCCGTTCTTACAGACCTGCACTCTAGGGAGATTCCTACTCTGCCCAATTCTACATACACCTTGTAGTTTGTGATACACTAGCCAATTTCTGCCTGTGACATAGCGCTGTGATATTCAGTGGGCCTCACACAATCCAAAAGTGTCCAGTGTCCACAAGTGTCTGCAGAAATTCAAAATCTCCCTTATCCTCTAGTCACTTTGGTCACAGCTGTGCCATCGAGCCTGTGACATAGCGCTCAGATATTCAGTGGGCCTCACACAATCCAAAAGTGTCCAGTGTCTGCAGAAATTCAAAATCTCACTTATCCTCTAGTCACTTTGGTCACAGCTGTGCCATCGAGCCTGTGACATAGCGCTCAGATATTCAGTGGGCCTCACACAATCCAAAAGTGTCCAGTGTCCACAAGTGTCTGCAGAAATTCAAAATCTCACTTATCCTCTAGTCACTTTGGTCACAGCTGTGCCATCGAGCCTGTGACATAGCGCTCAGATATTCAGTGGGCCTCACACAATCCAAAAGTGTCCAGTGTCCACAAGTGTCTGCAGAAATTCAAAATCTCACTTATCCTCTAGTCACTTTGGTCACAGGTGTGCCATCGAGCCTGTGACATAGCGCTCAGATATTCAGTGGGCCTCACACAATCCAAAAGTGTCCAGTGTCCACAAGTGTCTGCAGAAATTCAAAATCTCACTTATCCTCTAGTCACTTTGGTCACAGCTGTGCCATCGAGCCTGTGACATAGCGCTCAGATATTCAGTGGGCCTCACACAATCCAAAAGTGTCCAGTGTCCACTAGTGTGAGCAGAAATTCAAAATCTCACTTATCCTCTAGTCACTTTGGTCACAGCTGTGCCATCGAGCCTGTGACATAGCGCTCAGATATTCAGTGGGCCTCACACAATCCAAAAGTGTCCAGTGTCCACAAGTGTCTGCAGAAATTCAAAATCTCACTTATCCTCTAGTCACTTTGGTCACAGCTGTGCCATCGAGCCTGTGACATAGCGCTCAGATATTCAGTGGGCCTCACACAATCCAAAAGTGTCCAGTGTCCAAAAGTGTCTGCAGAAATTCAAAATCTCACTTATCCTCTAGTCACTTTGGTCACAGCTGTGCCATCGAGCCTGTGACATAGCGCTCAGATATTCAGTGGGCCTCACACAATCCAAAAGTGTCCAGTGTCCACTAGTGTGTGCAGAAATTCAAAATCTCACTTATCCTCTAGTCACTTTGGTCAAAGCTGTGCCATCGAGCCTGTGACATAGCGCTCAGATATTCAGTGGGCCTCACACAATCCAAAAGTGTCCAGTGTCCACTAGTGTGAGCAGAAATTCAAAATCTCCCCTGTCCTATAGACACCTTGTACCTTGTTTTACATTACTATATAGTTTGTTGGATTTTGTCTACATTTCCACCAAAAATGAGGAAGGCTGGTGGAAGAGGCCGTGGAATTGGGCGGGGGTTGGCAGCTGGTAATGATGGTGTTGGTGGTGGATCTGATGGTAGTGGCAAGAGCAAAATAGGACCGAATGCAGGAGGTGTTGAGCCTGCGTCATCGTCTGGCTCCATAAGGCTTCGAAGGCTTAGTTTTCTAGGAGTTGGCAAACCGCTTTTAAAGCCAGAGCATCAGGAAAAAGTTTTGTCTTACATTGCTGACTCAGCCTCCAGCTCTATCGCCTCCTCTTCTTCAGTTGTAAAAAGTAAAAGCACTGAGTCGTCATTGGAGGCTCATGTTCATGAACCACACCTTTCCTTGTGTCCTTCACCCCAACCAAGATTGAAGGATGACGCAGGCCATACTACTGATTACTCCATGGAGCTGTTTTCACATACCATGCCTGGATTATCAAGTCAAATGGTGAATTACCCAGGCCAAGATGAATCTGACATGGAGTGCACTGATGCACAGCCGCTGATGGATGATTCTGCTGGTACATTCACTCAGAGCACTACATTGTCCTCGCAGTGTACAGAGCCAGATTCTGACCCTGATGAGACTCAGGTGCCCCTTCCCGCACACTATACCACCATACACGGTGACACAGAGGAAGGTGCACATGACATTGAAGAGGAGGTGATGGATGACCCAGTTGTTGACCCAGATTGGCATCCATTGGGGGAAGAGGGTGCTGCTTCCAATAGCTCAGATGAGGAGCATCCACAGCAGACATCGACATCGCAACAGCTGTTATCTGGCAGGCCCGGAGCACTCCAAAGACAGGTTCCAAAAATCAAAAGAGTTGCTGGACAGCTTGTCCAGAGGGTCAAAAGATCACAGCGTGCTAGGCAGCAAAATGTCTGCCAAAGTAGGAAGAGTGCAGTGTGGCACTTTTTTGAACAAAATCCTCATGATCAGGCCAAGGTTATCTGTAAGAAGTGCGCAAAGACCTTTAGCCGAGGGAAAAATCTGAAAAATTTGAATACCAGTTGCATGCTTAGACATTTAAACACCATGCACTTGCAAGCGTGGACACAACACCAAACCTCAAGTGCCACATGTGCAACTGATCACAACGAAGGTAGTCAGCAACGCTACATTGTTTCCCCCACTGTAAGCCCACCGGTTAGCACAGCAGCAAATGTTGAGGTGTCGTTGCAAGGCCACAGCAGTCAGGGAATCCCACTGTTATATCAACGAAAGACTGATTCTAGGCCATCAGAAAGAACACCAACTCCATCACCATCATCAACCCTCTCTCAGTCCGCCCTGTCCACCGCTACTTCCACCATATGCAGCTCTCAAGTCCAGCTCACCCTCCCAGACACTATGAGTAGGTCAAGAAAGTACTCAGTCTCTCATCCGCGTACACTGGGTTTGAACGCCCACATTGCCAAACTAATCTCGTTTGAGATGATGCCCTTTCGGTTGGTGGAAAGCGCAGCTTTCCGCGAACTCATGGCCTATGCAGTACCACGCTATGACCTACCCAGTCGCCACTTCTTCTCTCGCAAAGCCATCCCAGCCCTCCACCATCATGTGAAAGACCGCATTGTCCATGCACTCAAGCAGTCAGTGAGCGGAAAGGTGCACCTCACAGCTGATGCATGGTCCAGTCGGCATGTCCAGGGCCGTTACGTGTCCATCACTGCGCACTGGGTTAATGTGGTGGATGCAGGGTCCACAGGGGACAGCGGTGGTGGGACAGTGCTGCCTAGCCCACGGTATAGGAAACAGTTGGCTGTAGGCGTTCGACCCTCCTCCTCCTCCAGAAGCGAAAGCTCATCCACAGAGCGCAGTCATACGAGCACTCCATCTGCAGCTGCCACTGTTGCACACGAGGTGTCCCCCTATCGAGCAGCTAGTGGAAAGCGTCAGCAGGCTGTGTTGCAGATGATGTGTTTGGGTGACAGACACACCGCCGACGTGCTGGCCGAGTACTTGAAGCGACAAACTGAGTCATGGCTGGGCAGTGTACATCTTGAGGCAGGCAAGGTAGTTAGTGATAACGGCCGTTATTTTGTGGCAGCCATAGCCCTTTCAAAACTCAGCCACATACCTTGCTTGGCTCACATCTTGAACCTGGTGGTGCAGTGCTTCCTCAAAAATTATCCGGAGTTAACAGCCCTGCTCCAGAAGGTGTCACGTGTACACTCCATTCGTATGTAGAAGCTGCAGCGATTGCTCCACCTTCCCAACCACCGCCTCATTATCGACATTGCAACAAGGTGGAACTCCACCCTGCACATGGTGGAGCGGCTGTGCGAGCAGAGGCAGGCCATAATGCATTTGTGGGAGAATACATGGCCAGGCACTTTGAGAGCAGACATGGAGTTGACAGGTGTGCAGTGGTCGAAGCTGAAAGACCTCTGTAAAGTCCTTCAGTGTTTTGAGGAATGCACACGGCTGGTAAGCGCAGATGACGCCATCCTAAGCATGAGCATCCCACTTATGCGTCTGCTCATGCAAACTTTGATGCACCTTAAGGAGCAGGCTTCTGCAGCCAATGTTGATGAGGAGGAAGAGGAGGAGGGAATCCTTGATGACATTCAGCCATTGTCTGCTCAGGGACCTCTCCTGGACGAGGTGGAGGAAGAAGAGGAGGAGGAGGAGGATGATGGGGATGATTACTTAGGGGAGGAGGATGCATCTCGTGGGGCAAGTGAAAATGTTGGCGTGGCAAGGTCTGGTACAGGGTTTGTGCGTGACTGGAGGGATGTGGATTTGCCAGAAAGTGCTTCTCCAACCAGTACTTGCAGTGCATCATTGACACCGGGAACATTGGCCCACATGTCAGATTATGCCTTGCAGATCCTAAAAAGGGACCCCCGCATTGCCAAAATGATGAACGATGACGACTACTGGTTGGCCAGCATCCTGGATCCACGCTATAAAGGCAAATTACAAAACATCTTGCCACAGGAGAACCTTGACCTAATATTGGCTAATAAACAAGCAACTCTGGTAAATCGGTTGCTTGAGGCATTCCCAGCACACAGCAGCGGTGATGGTTCTCACACGAGCCGTACGGGCCGGGGTCAGCTTGGCAGAGGTGTTCGTGGTGCACACAGCAGAAGTGGCGTTGGAGACAGGGGTTTCATGACAATGTTGTGGACTGATTTTTCAAGTACCGCTCACACAACTGGTAATACTGCATCGATGGAAAGTGACAGGAGACAGCAGTTGTCAACTATGGTTACAAACTACTTTTCCTCCCATATCGATGTTCTCCCACACAGGTCATTCCCCTTTGACTATTGGGCCGCTAAACTGGACACCTGGCCTGAATTGGCACAATATGCCTTACAGGAGCTCGCTTGCCCAGCTGCAAGTGTGCTATCGGAAAGAGTCTTCAGTGCAGCTGGATCAATCCTGACAGAAAAAAGGACCCGTCTGTCAACCCAAAATGTGGATGATCTAACCTTCATTAAAATGAACCATGCATGGGTTTCCAAGGATTTCGTCCCACCTTCCCCTGATGACACATAGGGTGACAGAAAAATGGCTTGCTTTGGTCCACCTCTTCCTGGGACTTGACCTATTTCACCTTTTGCATCAGCTGAATGTCCAACATCAACATATTGTCACGGGAGCTTAGTTCAACTAAGGCTGAAATACCCGGGGCCCCTGTGGTGTCCCTTTACTAGGGGAAACCCTGTCTGACCCTCAACCCAGGATTTTTGCTGAAGGTGCAAATGCCTGAGCCTCCGACCTTTCCTTATCTCCTGCTCAGCCCTGCACTTAACCCTCCACCCTCCACCCAGTGAGAAGTCACCACCACCAAAGCTCCCACACAAATAATGACAGACAGGGAGAACTTAAACTGCACTGCGCCGCACACACACAGGAATAAACAGTAATGTGAACAGGGCACAACTAAACACAAATATGAGAAGGAGAAAGGATAACGACGGATCATACGACACCAGATATGAATCTCTCTCTCTTGAACACCTCCACTCCAGACCGGAACCACTTGGTATGAAACACAAGCTATAATCGGCGACGCCCATAGGCCAGCATGACTATTTAAAGACCGTGGGCGTGACTAACCATCCAACCTGGTCTCCAGCAGGATTAACCCCCGAGAGCCTGAAGATCAGGCCGGCGCCACTGAGGCTATAGTGGCTGGAGGTGGAACTACCTCTGCCTGCCGGATGCTGTGGTGTGAACAGCGTCCGACATGACAGTACCCCGTCTTCTACGAGGGACCCCAGGGCCCTCAAGACTCATAGGACCCGGCTTGTCCGGATGACGATGGTGAAAAGAACTGACCAGCCGATCCGCATGTATGTCTGAGGCTGGAACCCAAGACCTCTCCTCTGGACCATACCCCCGCCAGTGCACCAAATACTGAAGAGTACGGCGTACTACTCGAGAGTCCACTACCTTGGCGACCTCGAACTCTAACTCGCCATCCACCATGACTGGAGGTGGCATCGGCGTTGTGTCCACAGAGCCTACCACCTTTTTCAATAAAGCCCTGTGAAACACGTTGTGTATCTTGTACACTGCGGGAAGTTCCAACCGATAAGCCACTGGGTTAATGATGGCAGAAATCCTAAAAGGCCCAATAAACCTTGGACCCAGTTTTAAAGAAGGGATTTTGAGTTTTATGTTCTTCGTAGCTAACCACACCCATTCACCCACACACAGGTCCGGACCTGGCACGCGTCTAAACACAAATATGAGAAGGAGAAAGGATAACGACGGATCATACGACACCAGATATGAATCTCTCTCTCTTGAACACCTCCACTCCAGACCGGAACCACTTGGTATGAAACACAAGCTATAATCGGCGACGCCCATAGGCCAGCATGACTATTTAAAGACCGTGGGCGTGACTAACCATCCAACCTGGTCTCCAGCAGGATTAACCCCCGAGAGCCTGAAGATCAGGCCGGCGCCACTGAGGCTATAGTGGCTGGAGGTGGAACTACCTCTGCCTGCCGGATGCTGTGGTGTGAACAGCGTCCGACATGACACATATGCCACTTTCTAAAACTCCCTAACTGTGCTGCCTCCCCCCCCCATGGCTGGGGTCACCACCTAGCGCACGACACCGTGCGAGTGCCGTTGCCCTGGACAGGTGGGTAGGCCGACTCTTGGGCGCGGGCACTGGCACAGGGTCCCTCATAGTGCAATCAAGTGTCTCTGACGGTGGTGGTGCACACCCGCCGTCAGACACACCGCCGTACTATGAGGGGCCCAGTGCCAGTACCGATGCCCACGAGTGGGTCCCCCTTGCTTGGGCAGGGCCCCAGCATTTGCAATCTTTACCTCTCCCTGCTCCTCCACTGTTTAGTCTGGGCCGTCAAATCCATACTGTGCCTGACACCGTTTGAGCCTGCCTCCTGATGTATAGACATATATTTTGAATGTGTACGCTATCCATACGGTACCCTTTCTCACCTTTGTGCAATCACGTGCAATCCATACTGGGCCTAACACCGTCTGAGCCTGCCTCCTGATGTATAGACATATATTTTGAATGTGTACACTATCCATACATGTTATCTGGGGATACGGTACCCTTTCTCACCTTTGTGCAATCACGTGCAATCCATACTGGGCCTAACACCGTCTGAGCCTGCCTCCTGATGTATAGACATATATTTTGAATGTGTACGCTATCCATACATGTTATCTGGGGATACGGTACCCTTTCTAACCTTTGTGCAATCACGTGCAATTCATACTGGGCCTAACACCGTCTGAGCCTGCCTCCTGATGTATAGACATATATTTTGAATGTGTACGCTATCCATACATGTTATCTGGGGATACGGTACCCTTTCTAACCTTTGTGCAATCACGTGCAATCCATACTGGGCCTAACACCGTCTGAGCCTGCCTCCTGATGTATAGACATATATTTTGAATGTGTACGCTATCCATACATGTTATCTGGGGATACAGTACCCTTTCTTACCTTTGTGCAATCAAGTGCAATCCATACTGGGCCTTACACCGTCTGAGCCTGCCTTCTGATGTATAGACATATATTTTGAATGTGTACGCTATCCATACATGTTATCTGGGGATACGGTACCCTTTCTAACCTTTGTGCAATCACGTGCAATCCATACTGGGCCTAACACCGTCTGAGCCTGCCTCCTGATGTATAGACATATATTTTGAATGTGTACGCTATCCATACATGTTATCTGGGGATACGGTACCCTTTCTCACCTTTGTGCAATCACGTGTAATCCATACTGGGCGTGAGAACGGCTGGCGAGCTGTTAAGCAAGCTACAGCACCTTTGGTTTGCACACGTAAGTTTTTCATTTTTTCAGGAATGACGGTTAGGCCTAATTCCGGAACTGCGGTTGACCTGCACTTACTGGGAAATCATTGTTCGCGGGTAATAATTGTAATCAGTGATCCCCATCAGTAACGTTGTTCAGCGGGTTATCTGCACCTGTAAGCGACAAACGCTGGCCTTTTCAGTGTAGCGCACATGCAGCCACGGACATGTAAGGGCATGACACACCAGTTATTGGCCAATCTCATGTGCCAGAGCCTCACGTGTCCCTCTAGTAAGCCGGACTCGGACCGCGGGGCATGACGGAGTCTCGTTCGTTAACGGAATTAAGCTTTCAATGTGTGCATCTGTTCTGTAGCTGGCATGGTTGAGGTTTCCCAGGTGGAGTCGAATTTAACCGTAGGCTCCACTCCTGGTGGTGCCCTTCTGGACATTCCTTTAAGGTTCAGCTTTGCAACCATACTGCCCACGTAAAACAAACACTTTGCCTTCATGAACGCTGTTTGGAGGGTCATGACTCGTGGGAATAACGCCGCCCAATCAGTTAACCTGCTAGAGAGATCGTTTGTTGCTCCCAAGCATGACATCACACTCCCTAGGAAGAAGGTAATGCCACTGTGGCGACCGTACTCCTGGGGGCGACACAAGTGCACTGATGCCCAGCCACTGCTCGATGAATCTGCTGGTACATTGACCCAGACCACTACATTACCCTCGCACGCTACCCGGCCTGAATCTGACCCTGATGAAACTCAGGTTACCCTTCCCATATACAGTTCCATCTTACACGGTGACAAAGAGGAAGCTGCAGATGAAAGTGCAGGTTCGGCCCACCCGCCATCAGACACACCACCGTACTATCAGGGGCCCTGTGCCAGTGCCGTCGCCAACGAGTGGGCCCCCCCTGCTTGCTCAGGATCACAGCACTTGCAAAGTTGAAATACTGTGCAGTGAGATGGAAGATGGGGACGACGAGGAGTCCAGACAAGTACAGGTATTCCCTAGCGAGGAGACTTATTTGATTGTTTTCAATGTTGGGACAGCAATTTTTGGGGAGCACTATACTCTGGAGAATGATAGATGGGGCCCACCATACACTGGAACATTCCAAAGGTGGACATCAGACACTGGAGCAGCATTTACAGGGCCCATTATACACTAGAGCATTAGAAATGGTGCCCATTATGTTTGGAGCATTATTTGGGCCCATAAAACAGTGGAGCTTCATCCATGGGGACCAACATTTACTGTAGCATTATGTGGAGCTCATCATATACTGTTTCAAACATTATATGGGACCAATGATTCTGTATGGAGAAATAGATGGGCCTCGTCATGAGATGTAAAAAGTGAGGTATTTTTCATTGTACTATACCGCTATTTCTCTGCCGTATCGGAGCATGATGAGTTGTGGTATGTGTTAAAGGGGCGCTCTTTCGCCCAGGGCACATGAAAACCTGGAGCCAGCCCTCCCCCCCCCACAACTGTAGCCAAATAACCCCCATTTTTCAGTGCGTAACTTGTATTATGAAGTTAATTAAGGTTGACAAGCTTAAGTACGAAGAATTGATGCTTTTGGCATTCAAATGGGCACTGTTGGTGTGTTTCCTGTCCTCCTTTCACTGCCGACTTTTATTCCCCATTGACTTACATTGGGTTTCGTGTTTCGGGACGACCCCGACTTTTCCCTATAATCGGACGATCTTGCTCGACCCGACTTTTGGAAAAGTCGGGTTTCACGAAACGAAACGCGACCCTAAAAAACCAAAAGTCGCTCAACTCTACCAATGAGTATATTTGCATTTGTCACAGCAAAAAGCACTAATTTAGGTTGAGGCTCAAGAGTAGTGATGAGCGAACCTGCCCATTTTGCTTCTGCATGTTCAGCCGGACATCTAAAAAAAACTTGGTTTGGGTACCAGAATGGTACCCAGACCCCATTCAGAGGAATGGGGTGCCAGATCGTCTGTTATTTGCCATGCTGTCATCTGCATGACAAAGTGGTAAACAAGGTCTCTGATTGACAGTAAGATCATTAGCCAGCAGCTGTGACCGATGGTAAAAAGTTACCCCCGGGCACAGGCGTCTGCTGATGAGAGAGCATTACTATCATCATCCTATGACTGCTGTCACTGATAACAGAAAGAGCAGGCAGCACTGATGAGAGTATTCATCAGCCGGTGCCTGTGCTATAAATAAATACATTTCAAATCTATACAGACAGGTGTGGGCTGATATTAATAGTCTAGTATAGGATCATAAATATTACCCCCCAGTACAAAAACATGAACCAAATCTAGTGCTTAGCCTTGCTCTTCCCACTTGCCCTGGGGCATTGGCAAGTGGGGTAATAGTTGTGGGGTTGAGATCAGCTGTTATATTGCCCCCCTATTACTAACCCCATAGTTAGATTGTAAAAAAATACACTGCCAGAATAAAATCCTCTAATTGAAATAATAACACACACTCCTTTATTTGAAATAAAATTAAAAAAGCACAGCTATACTCACTTTTACACCTAATGCATTGAAGCCCATGTACCCTGGAAAAAAAGAGAAAATAATAACCATACCTCTCACCTGTCCGATGTGAAGATAATCCATACTGTCCTATGCAGATCCAGATGATATGGATAGCGGATCAGTGATAGGATCAGTGATGCAACCAGTATCCAAGTCAGCCAGCTCACACTGACACAGGAGCAGAATCACTTCTGTGTAGAGCTGAGCTGCCTTGAGAAAAGTTCACTGGAGTTCAAAGCAGATGAACTCGAGTGACCTAATGGCACTGCTCGCTTAGTGGGAACACGGATCGTATTGATTACCTTCACCTTGGACAGGTGAGGGATATGGTTGTTTACTATTTTTCTTCTTTTCCAATGGACATGGGCTTCGGCGGACTAGGCGTAAATGTGAGTATTTATTTATTTTACTCATTATTTTATTTTATTTATTTTACTCATTTACATAGTGCCACACCATAAATTGACAATTCATTTTTTACAGGTGAAAAAGTTGTCCAAATTGTCCAAATGTAATCCAGAAAATTGGGATGATTTTTAACTAACTTTTATCCAGTTTTCATTCGTGTGTCCATTTTTTACGTCACTATGACATTTTTGTGATATCCATGAATGATCCGTTTTCATATATCTACATTAAAAAATTTACATAATCAAATACAATTTCCACTGTTTAGAATAGAAATATATCCTCAAAAATTGCATGCCACTTGGATGTTCTGTATGGGATACGATTTATTTTTTTGCGCACCCATAGACTTGATGCTTGAGTCTCATCTGACACACAGAAGAAACTAGTGCATGCTGCAAATTTGTTTTTCCTGGATAGTCAGAAAAAAAGAGTAATCATTCATCTGAACATCTCTATTGAATAACAAGGGTCAGTGTGCTGTCCGTGTACTATCGAAAACTGGACAGCACACATCTGATCTATGAAATGAAAAAAGATAAAATGGCACCAGTGCTTTCCGTTAGTAAAACAGCCAGATCTGAAAACTGAAAACTATAGCAGGCTTATCTATAGGTGTATAGTGCTCTGCTATAAACAATCAAATGGCACTGCGGACAGAATAAAGTGGCACTCACCATTTTGATGAAAATTAAGTCCTTTTATTCCATATTTCAGAACATGGACAGGGTATAAAGGGAGTTCAGGGTGGTGCAGGGAGGAAGATGTGAAAGATGGCCATTTTGCGTTGTTCTAAAGCTTCTATGTGTCCAGGTCCCGTAGAAGCGTTAGAGCAATGCGAAACGGGACAACTAAAGAGGGTTCCCCGATTTCTTTTATAAAGCTGTTTGAATTAAAAAAACATACAAGCGTATATTAAGCACATCAAATAAAATGAGAATAAAAAATGAGACAGCGCTTTAACTAATGTAAAAGACTGCTTGGAAGTCAAGCCTTCTTTTATGCTGTTGACACTGTATGGTATCTGTATCCCACTGTGCATTTGAGAGAAATAGCACAGAGTGAATTGCTTTTCTATGGGTTCAGCATTACTGTTACTTATGCTACATTTCCATGAAGAGCTTTTGGTGCATTTTTTTATTTAAATTAGGTTACTTGCATTTTATCATTGCATTTTTGTGTGCGTTTTTTTAACATGCGTTTTTATCGCGTCTTTGATGCTGCATTTTTTGTCTCTGTTTGTTTGTGTCATGTTTTAAATAAAGCTGCTCTGTTTTTTATACTTTCTATTTTTTGCTTTGACAGAATTTTATTGCTATACATAGGTGCCGAGTACATACGTTTTTGATACGATTCCACTATAGAAATGTGCCAAAACCTCATGTGTTTGTTTTACTTGTAGAATTTTCGCATCTAATGTAAGTCTGTTGGGAAAATATGCAGAGAAAACTCAGCAAACCCACAAGAGAAATTGACATGCTGAGGATTTGAAAAATGCACCACAGAGGAGTTAACCCAGCATTAAAAAGAAGCACAGTGGCCATGAGATTTCTAGAAATGCCATCCACTGTAAAACACTTTGTTTTTGACAGCAAAAACATGCAGCGTCAAAAACGCATCAAAAACTCATCGTGGGATTCAGCTAGTCTGTCTTTAATCACGTGATGTCATTAGCTGGGTAGAAAGGTAAAATTAGCAATTGTAAGTACACAGTGCTGTATCGTATGATGATTACAATATATTAAGAGGATACAAACTTTCATGGGAGTGCTTCTTTAATCTTCAATATGTTTTTGCTTTATCTTATCACCACTCTTTTACTTTATTCCAATTTCCATCCTTTCTGAAGTCTTGTATTCCATTTTTCAAAGAAATTTGAAGAAAAAAGCCACTGAAATGGGATGGAACCACCTAAATAGTACAATCCACAATAAATGTATGTGACAAAAAAATAAAAGGTAACATTAAGGCATAACTTTTTTCTAAGTCCATTAAAAACAACACAATGTGTCAATGCCATCTAAAAAGAAGGAACTCCAACCTTGTATGGGGTTAAATGACTGACATAGAACCTTTTGCCTTCTTTCTTCTTTGGTTGTAGCTTTAGGCCTGAGAGGTATATCTGTTCGGCCACGGAATTAGTTTTAGGTTGATAATTGATGTTATATTGTGTCTACAGAACCACTTACAGGTTTCATGGATTACAAGAAAAGTGACAAAGCCTGGGTTACGCTACTCGGGGTGGTGTTTGGTGAGAGGCAACCGATTGATAAAGACAGATCTGATATTAAGGACTTGAAACTGAAAGTTATGGATCTCTTAAGGAAGAGAATTAAAACCTGGTGGAATAAGGCTGCACTAGAGAACTATTTGCAGAAAGATATAATTCCAAGAGGCTTGCGGGTCCAACTGTTCCCCACGCTCGATATAGAGGATCCCTCATTTACCCTCAAATGGGAAGAAACGTTAACTAAATGCTCTTGTACACTACTAGAGCTTTTGATTGGTATTGAAAAGAGAACGCTTGATACAGTTGAAAAAGAAATAGAAAGTATACGTGTCAAAATTCAAGAGGCTCTATCCAGTGACGACTATAAAAAATTTGACTGTTCACTGGAAGAGGATCTCTCAAAGTGGAAACTTGAGATACAAAAAAATAAGACTAAGAAATATCTACGCGATCTTGAAGATTACCAACAAAAGCGAGTTTACCGCTGGCGTAAGATACAGATTAAATCTCAATTTAGATCACAATCTATCTCAAGCCTCTGGACTACATCTGAAGGAGCATGTGGTGACAGTTTTTTAGAGCAAAAGGGTGGATCGGCCATTCCGGGCGGTTCAACAAGCAATCATCTCCAGCCTCCCTATACACCCGTTGTAAAAAGAAAAAGACACACATACAATATGATGGACAAGAGAAACAGGAGACACTAAAGGTAATCAATCTATCACAGCACCTTTTATCACCATCACAGAGAGAGGTGTTATCCAGAGGTCTCTCTTTCTCACCACTGGAGGGCTTCGATCGATTCATGCTTATTAAAGATTTGAAGCTATTCGCTCGCAAACTGATTTTTAAAAAACATTTTGCAATCAATGACAACCCCACAAATGTGACGGAATCACAAGCGTTAAGCAATTTAGAATCTCTCGCCGTGGAAAGCTCTCCATCAGGAGTTGCCCCCTCGATACCTACACATCTCCACTTACGCTCTCAGACTTTTCCCCCCTTGTCAGCCTGTCCTCAGGTGAAGATCTTTGTTAAACTTGTCCGAGAAGATCTGGACAGACTTGATCCCCATATTAGGGATGATAATCTATCTTATCAACAAAGGAAAGCTATTAAAGCTTTAAGGGGTCTCAAGGACATTGTTATTAAAGGTGCTGACAAGGGGGGAAATGTAGTTATCTGGCCTGTGGAGATGTATGAAGCAGAGGTATTCAGACAACTCCATAACCATACATGTTATCAACACTTGGATACATTACCAACTTCTAAATTCCAATTAGAGTTGACTCATCTTTTGGACAATGGAGTGGAAGATAATGTTATTTCTCCCAAAAAGCGTGAAGCACTTCTTCCCGAATTTCCGATCGTTCCAACGTTTTACTTATTACCTAAGGTTCACGAAGACCCCCGGTGCCCACCAGGTAGACCTATTGTCTCGGGCATTGGGGGTCTTTGTGAACCTGCCTGCCGATTCATTGATTTCTATCTTCAGGGATGTGTGGAAACACTTCCGTCATTCGATGATATGTGGCTCGTCACCTGCGACGTGGAGTCCCTTTATACCTCTATTAGCCACAGCCATGGAATGCAGGCTGCACAATTCTTTTTGAACATGACCAATCTTGATTCTACATTGACGCAATTTATTTTGGATCTACTTAGGTTTATTTTAACTCATAACTTTTTTGTCTTCAAGGACCGTTCCTTCCTACAGCTCCAGGGAACAGCAATGGGGGTGTCTTGTGCACCCGCTTATGCTAATTTATTCCTGGGGCTGTGGGAAAGGAATATGGTCCTTGATACACCTGGTCACAACTCTGTCATCTCGTGGCTGCGGTATATTGATGACGTATTTTTCATCTGGCAGGGCTCCACGTCGCAGCTTGACTCTTTTTTATGCCACTTAAATGATAATGTTTACAATATCAAACTTACCTGGAAGTATAGCCAGACTTCCATTGACTTCCTGGACCTCCAGATATCTAAATCGGATGATGGATTAATTTGTACTGATATCTTTCGCAAGGCTACTGCGACAAATGCACTTTTGCATTATTCATCCTCACGCCCTCCCAAGTTAAAGAGCTCAATTCCGGTAGGCCAATTCCTACGAGCATGTCGGATCTGCTCTAATGATTCTATGTTTCTTAAGCAGGCAAGGGAGTTACACCACAGATTCAAAACTAGAGGATACCCAAACATGGATATTATTCGAGGTTATTCTAGAGCTGCTAACACCAATAGGACTAGTCTCCTTTTAAAACAAAATTCCAACAAAAAAAGATGAGAAAAGTCTACTGCCCAGATTTATCACCAAATTTAATACTAATTGGTCAGAAATTAATAATATCTTTAAGAAGCACTGGCCAGTACTATTAATGGACAAGGATCTACAAAAACAATTGACCCCTTGTCCATCTATAACATGGCGCAAGTCACAAACACTTGGCGATATGCTATGTAGGAGCCACCACATACCTCCCAAAAGCTCTTTTTTCTCCAGTAACTCTAAAGGCCCTCCCTGGGGCTGTTTTCCGTGCGGCAACTGCTCAGCCTGCCGTTTTATTATTAGAACAAAAGTCTTTACAGACTCTACAGGAGATAGGAACTATAAAATAGTGCACCATATCACCTGCAATACGGAGGCAGTTGTATACTATGCCAGCTGCTCTTGCGGCCTGATATACGTGGGGATGATTACAAGACCTTTTAAAGTTCGTGTACATAAGCACATTAGGGATATAAAGAATGCGGCCACTTGTTTAGATCCACAATCCCTTAAAACAATCCTTAAACACTTCTTTGAAGTACATGATTATAATCCCAGGGGTCTGACAGTTCGTGGTATTGAAAAACTAATTTTTAAAAAATCCTTTATTCTTATTTCATTAAAAAATCCTTCAAAAATCTTAGAACCAAGGCTCAGTAGATGCTATGCACACTCCGTTATAATACAACCTATACAAAATTGGGGAATTTATTTTTTTTTTTTAAAACTACCTGGGTTTGTCAAGGATGTTTTTGTATTATTGGTGATTCCTTATTCCGGAAAAGGCCCCTTTGTTCTTCTCCCTCAATTTCTTGATATTGGGGTGTAATTGTAGGGGGTCAGAAAGGGATAGCCGACGCGGAGCGGGGGCACCAGTATAACTTAGGGTGAAAAAGCTCCGCTGCCAGGTAGGGATATATTAAGTAGGGACTACTAGTATCCCTTTTTCCTCGATATACCCCCCATTAAGTAAATTATTTTTCGGTTACTGATTGTATCCCTTATTCTCGGTTTATTCTTCCTGTGTGTTGCCGTGCAATTTTGCAGGATTGCGTGATTGATCTAATAGGCAACCGTGTTATTGCTTTATCCTTTCCTGTTTGTATTTGGTGGTTAGGATTTAAATAGGGCGAGCAGGGAGAGCCGCCATGGAGCGGGGGCGCCATTTGCGATTCAAGATGGTGCCAACCTCTGCTGATAGGTAAGGGTCAGTCATAAGGCCCCATAGGGACAATTGGATTATACCCACCATAGAGTGGTGTGATAAGCAATTTTTGTATAGGTTGTATTATAACGGAGTGTGCTTAGCATCTATTGAGCCTTGGTTCTAAGATTTTTGAAGGATTTTTTAATGAAATAAGAATAAAGGATTTTTTAAAAATTAGTTTTATTTTCCTATGAGCCATTAATTGATGACTAATTTACACGTATAATAATTTTTCTATAGTCCGTGGTATTGACCATGTTTATATGGGCATACGCGGCGGCAATCTGAGGAAGAAACTCCTACAAAAGGAAACACGATGGATGGCCTGCTTGATACGTTAGTCCCTAAGGGCCTAAATGAGGCCATCAGTTTCAAGTCCTTTTTGTAATTTAAATTTGTTTTTAGTTGTAGGGGCATATTTTTATGGTTGTTGTATATTTTCTTACTTATATTTTTTGTTATAGGTCTTTGCGTTTACTATATCACTTCTTTTCTTTGGACCCGTCGGCACAGTCACTGTGAGGACTTTCTCCTATATACATGGAAGATTTGGACACTTATCAAAGCCATTCTTTTGATGATGAACTCCATTGAAATATTATTAACATGTCTGTCTTAATGTGATTACTATATATTCATGACCTGGCTTTATTCAGTTGTTAACGTATGTCTTATCTTTTTGGAATATTGTATTTTACCAGATTACTATAATAAGTGTATTATATGGGACGGTTAGGCCTCTTTCACACATCAGGTTTTCGCCGTCAGGCGCGATCCGGCGCTTTTGACAGAAACCGGATCCGGCGAAATGCAATGCCGGATCCGGTTTCCCCCCCATTGACTTGCATTTGCGCCGGATCGCGCCGGATGGCCATGCGTTTCATCCGGTTTTCGCCGGATCCGGCAATGTGTCGCGATCCGGCGTCTGGAAAAAACGTCTACTGTAACGTTTTTTGTCTCCGGCGAAAAAGCCGGACACGCCGGATCCAGCGCGTCCGGCTTTTTCACACAATGAAAGCCTATGAGCGCCGCAATGCGCCGGATCCGTTTTTTTGGTCTGAGCATGCTCAGTAGCTCTGCCCACAGGAGATATATAAAAGCAAGACAATGGGACCCTCAGCCACACCCAACATGCCACCCAAGCCAAGAACCAGGAGCAGGAGAAGGCAGCAGACATCTGCAGCAGCAGCACCATCAGCACCACCCCAAATGGAGCAGCAAATGGAACATGCTGAGGAGGGGAGTCCAGCAGCAGATGAGAGACGGTAATTATCAAATCCCCCATTCCTCCAAACTAGGGCCATGGAATATCAAGATATTCATTGGCCCTTTGTTTCTCTTTATTCAACAGCCGCCAAAGAGATGCAGCAGCAGCAGCAGAAATGGCATCACTGGCAGCAGCAACAGCAGCAGCAATACCCACAGCCATGGAGTCTGGCCATCAACAGGACAGCACATCTTCTTCTGGGAGCCCTCCCTCGCATCGTCAGCGTTTGACGGTAAGTTTTTATTTCCAAAATCCATCATCTCTGTAATATATGTCTATTCATTGACTTTTATTTCAAAACAGGAATCACAAGATGAAGAGGAGCTCCAAGGAGAAGAAGGAAGGGGTGGACAGACACCTGGAGTGGGCTCACAATTGGTAAGTTTTTTGCATCAAACGCAGAAACACAACATCACACTACACACAACACATAGAAAACAATGTTCTGCAGACCACACACAGCAAACAAATGCCTACATCCAAAGACATAACATTTTTTGTTTTCTTCTCTAGTCTTCCCAATCTGGTGCTCGGCCAAGAGGTCCTCGCAGTGCCTCCCAGGGTCGTCGGCGACAGCAACGCAGCGGTCACCAGCGTGTAAGTATAAATATTTTTGCTTTGTTTTTTTGCACTTTTTATTTCATTTCTTTTGTGGAGGCTAATTATGTTATTTTTGTCTTTTTCTTTAACAGCCTTCACAGCGTGCTCCCGACTCTGACGGTGAGGATGGAGGGATTGATGTGGACCGCCTCATCGATCTCGTCAGAGAAAGGGAGCCGCTCTGGAATATGGCTGACCGCCGCCACGCTGACCTGATCGTTACCCGACGACTCTGGGAGGAAATCTGTTCTCTCCTTGTGGGCCGCTGGGAGGACCTCGAAGCTCGGGCCCAGATTAAAGAGCGTAAGTATATACAGTACCGGTTGCTTGATGTAAACCAGTGTTTCCCGAACTCCAGTCCTCGTGGTCCCCACGGATCATGTGTTCAGGATTTCTATTTACTATGGAAATCCTGAAAACATGACCCCTGGGGACCATGAGGACTGGAGTTTGTGAAACACTGATGTTGTATACTAACCACTCCTTTCTCGTTTCAGGGAACAGAATTGTGAATCGGTGGCGGTCTGTGAGGGATCGTTTCAAGAAGGAGTTCAATAAAGAGATGCGGGCCCCGAGTGGATCTGGAGGACGCAGGAGCAAGTACAAGTACGCACAAGCCCTGTCATTCCTCCGGGAAACAATGCTCACCAGAAGGTAAATATTACACACCACATGTGAAAAAAATGTTAGATGTAACTTTTTTTTTTCAGCCAGGGCCATACCATGTCAGTATTTTAATTGTTTTTTTTTCTCTTTATTACACAGCACGGTGAGCAGCACTCGGGAGCCTGCACGATTGGACCCTTCTGAGGCGATCCCTGAGGAGACCGGCACCGAGGGACACTTCGACCGCCCCGGTACATCTGCACCTTCCCAGCCTTCCCACACATTCGACCCATCTGTCCCATCCACCAGCACAGGAGACTTGTGGCCGCCTACATTACATGAAGCTGCTGGTGAGGAGATCGCTTTCCCTTTACCCCACCCTTCTGCCCCTGCCACCTCTAGTACACCTGCGGGTACTGGGCGGCAGCGGCAGAGGGGTCAGGAAAAGAGTTATGCGCAAGAGTTCTTGCATCTGAATGCATCTTTCCAGAACTGTCTCAAAGTCTTGTCAGAGCAAATCTCCGCAGGCTTTCAGCAGATCAACTCCAGCATTCTGGAGGTGAAGACACTTCTGCAAACCATGCATTCAGAAGCAAGATCTTCGCCAAACCACACCTTTTTCAGGTCTGTTGTGGAGCGCATGGCAACACTATCTCCTACCCAGCAGATGCATGTAATGCATTCGTGCCACGGTGCTCTACAGCAGGTTACCTCCCAACCTCCACCTCCCACCACTGTAGTTCCTCCACCTGCACCCCCTCCAGCCACTTTCCATCTTCCCCCTCCTATTACATCTGCACCCCCTCCAGCCACTTTCCATCCTCCCCCTCCTATTACATCTGCACCCCCTCCAGCCACTTTCCATCCTCCCCCTCCTATTACATACCAGCAACCTCACCAGTACCAGCAACCTCCCCAGTACCAGACATCTCCCCACTTCCAGCAACCTGCCCCGTACCAAACTCCTTCCCCGTACCAAACTCCTTCCCCGTACCAAACTCCTTCCCCATACAACTTTCCATCAACATCATCTGCTCCTACAGTCCCTGCCCAACCCTCCACTCCACCGCCCACCACCTCTTCTGCCTCCCACATGTCCACCCATTCTGTAGCTTTTTCCACACCTTCACCTCTAACTGTTCCTTCCCCACCACGATCCCAGTCCTCTCTCCACACACCCAGTGTCGAAGTGTCCCGCAGCCCCTCCAGCAGTATTTCCACCCCACAGTACACAGATTTGTAATGTGTGTTTTTTGTAATAATAAAAATGCCCATTGGGTTTAAAACCTTTATTAAAAAAGTTTTTTGCACTTTAAAAACATTTTACAAAAAAAAAAAAAAATTTAAATAAAAGTGAAATTATCGTTTCACAATGGTTGTCTGTCATTTCTTTCTGCGGCGAACTATGTTTTAAAAAAAGGTTAAATACAGGGTATTTCAAAGGTAAAAAGGTATTCAAAACCAGGTATATAACTGTTGGTAAATTTTAGCTTTTTGCCACAGTTGTGTTCCTGGTTGTGTTTGAAGCAAAGTATTTCACCTAAAAAGTTGTGTTTATTGTTGGTGATTTCCTACCAATGTACACAACTTTTGTTAAAAGGTGAAATACTTTGCATAAAACACAACCAGGTACACACCTGTGGCCTAAAGGTAAAAATAGTAAGACCATGACAAGATAGCCAACTTTGGTTGGCAAAGGTATATACTGTTGGTCCAGAAGGTACACAAGTTTAGGGCACAAATCTTCCACACTCTGGCATCCCAGTGTACTTGAGGTGACATAAAGTATAGTGGAAAATTGTCCCTGAAACCGTCACAGAACTTCTAGTGGTAATATTTCCAATGACAACATCCATCTTCGCCAGTAACTTGCTCTTCTCTCCAACCTGCACTTTCTTCTCTACAACCTGTCAAAGAAGGGCTGTAGGAACATGCTATATCTAGTTTTCCAGTAGCCAATCCCGTTCGGGAGGCCACAAGGGTCAATTTTAAAAACCGGATCCGGCGTAATCCGTTGAAAAACGGATAGAAAAACGGATAGAAAAACGGATGAACCGGATGAGACGGATCCGGTTTTGTCTGTCAAGAACAAGACGGATCCGGCAGAAAACCGGATCCGGCACTTCAGGTTTTACAAAACATTTGCCGGATCGCGCCTGACGCCGAAAACCTGATGTGTGAAAGTAGCCTTAGTATGTACTTTATCATATGTTGCCAATGTATATATTGGCTTCTTTATTGTACATTTAGTATATGTTTCATATATTTATGATGTACTAATCGAATCATATATGATTGACCCAAGTATGAGTTCAATACGATTTATTTCCAGGTATACTCACTATTTAGATTACACTTATACTAAAGTCGATCTTCAGTTTAACATCTATGCTGCTGTATTGCTTGTCAAAATATACGGGGGAGGGCCCCACTGCTCTTTTAGGGCTAAAAATGGCATAAGACTATATAATCTTTAGTTCCTTTTTAGGTATTTACTATTATATCTATATACACGCTCGCGGATTCTAGTAATTTGTGGATACATCTATTTTTATGCAGTTTGTGTGATATAGGACTGTTATATAAGGAATTGTGTTGTTTATTTTTGTAGTTGATTATGTCTACATACTGCTATTCAATTTGTTATAAGATCTTTTATATAAGAGGTTTAAACTCTATTGTTATTATAACACCTCCCTGCCTTTTCTCATCTCCTCTTTTGCTTAAAGAGGGGATATTAAACTGAATAAGTTTAAATGCAGATATTTACTGCCATTATAAACTGCTGTGCCCCCTTTTCTTTCTCTTTTTTAAAAAGATAATAGCAAATCTAATTAGATTTATTACAGCAGAAATATCCTGGGCATTATATTTTTGTTTACATCGTATTCTCCTCATGTTGTGGCTGTATACTATACCCTCCCTGTGGTACGTCACAGAGACGCGCCCCATACATGCGCTGTATCCGGCCTGTGGCAGTGTGGGTGGGACGTGTGACCGTGGTGATGTCGGGCAATGACGTACATCCTCCCCTTCATCATACACGGCGCACGCCCGCTCACTCCTCCTATGGGACGGGACAACATGTTGGGTAGCGCGTCATCCGGTGGACGAACCTTTTCCATCCAGATTATAACCACGTCATACGCGCGTGCCCAACGCATGCGTTGTGCTTGGCTCGGGGTGCCGTGGGCAGGACGCGTTGCCGTGGTAATGTTAGGGGGTTGACGTGTCCTCCCCCTCACTGCACACAGCGCGCGCCTGCTCGCTTCTCCACGGGGCAGGACAGCATGCTGGATGGTGCGCTGATTGGCTCACAGACTCCCTTCACTTACATTTAAACTCTGTGCCCTCTACATTTTAACCACGCCTCCTGATGAAACCGAGGACGGTGAAAATCTCTGCACTTATTTAGGATCATGGCACAAGGTATTTTATATCATGCATTCTAGTTGGGCTAGTGTTACTACTTCATCTCTTGCAGCACTTGATATGTAGTTACTATTTGAGCTTAAATGTGTAGACCTTTTGGCCTCCCCGGCAGAAATGCTATACACAGGCATATATGATTTCACCTGAGCATGTTTAGATTGCCTATACTCTTGGAGTATTATACTGGGTATTGTATGAGTAGGATTATATTAATGCTCCATGGGGGATCATAGCCGATACATATCTAGGATATAATTTTTGGGTCCAATTTTTCATGTATAGGGCATGCTTAGATAACACTGTTTACCATAATCTGCTGCATCAACTGATTTTGGCATTTTGTCTGATACTTTGGACTTAGTCCCTATAGACTCAATGTTACTTTTCATTGTACCTAGAATTTCAACGCTTGCCATTGATTATCTGTGGAGAGTATAGTCCCGGGATGCTTTCTCTGGCATGATACTTGTCATCTATATGCCATTTATCTTTTAGTTGCTATACTTCGTCTACCTCACCTCTATACACTATGCATGTCATTATTATATGTGCAATAAAATTTATATTATTGTATTAAAAACCTCTCTATTATGGTGATTCTTTCCTTACTCATTGGAGTACTGATTAATTATAGCCTTACGTTTTAGGCTTATGGTTGAGATACAAACCTTTTTGCCTTCTTTCTTCTTTGGTTGTAGCTTTAGGCCTGAGAGGTATATCCGTTCGGCCACGGAATTAGTTTTAGGTTGATAAATGACATAGTCAGTGGGACCTGCTTCCTGATAGACAATTGAACAAGTCAGTGGGATGAGAGATTTGATCCGCAGTTTGGCAGGTGTGATATGGACTAGTCCAGGGAGTCCAAATTTAATCTTATATAACTCCAAGCTTGTTAAACGCCAAAAGAATCTGTCTTGCTCACAATCTAAAATTGAATAATGCTAAACAGAAATTAATGGGGTTGATCCTGATACAAGTAGTCTGACAATGGTCAGAGATATTGTGCAAAGATAGTCAGAATGTGGATAACACCATGTCGTGATTAATGACCACAGTAAACATAGGATGCACAGCTTTTCAAAGCTTTTATGTCAGAATTCTGGCTTGAATACTTTGATGAATTGGCCCTTTGAGTACCATCAGTACCTGGTATTATCTGTTAAGTCTAGCCTGGTGGGGTGGGTACTCAAAGCTCTTGGTTTGTATGCTTAGCTTCTATGCAGCACGGTCAGATGATAGTGCAGCAGGGAGATTTGGATATAGCAATGCAAGTTGGGTCAGTACGGTAACAGTATAATTCAGCAATAGACTAGAGCTAAGTTTCATACAGTGCAATGCAGATATGCCAGTGGTAAGGCCCCTTCACACATCAATTTTTCATGTATGTACTCTGTCCATTTTTTAAGGACCTCAAATACAGACACACGCACACCCATTGTATTCAATGGTGGTGCGCACATCAGGTTTTTCACACAAACCATGTGTCTGTAAAAAACCCGCAGGCATGTCCATTTTTTGGCACAGCATTTATTAAAAATATATAGAGTAGGACCCCCCATATGAGATTGCCTTGGCGCGGCGGGGTGGCTCAATTGAATTGATCAATTTTTTTGCTAAATATCTCATTTTTGAATACAGCTAGACATTATGTGCATATGCACTCCAATTTATGCGTTCTAACCTTAAGCAGTGCTGGCTTCCCCCCCCTATTTTCATGTCCATTTTTTACCAGTACCTTGGACAAAATGCGTGCCGCACACCTACACATTGATTACACACTGATGACAACCATGATTGGGGTAGATGTCAGCTTTGTATTTTCAGCTGACATCAAGCCCAAGGGTTAGCACCAGAGAAGACATCCCCATTACCAACCCCAGGGTCATATTGTAAAAAATACACAGCCAAAATAAAATCCTTTAAGTGAAATAAACACACCCCACCCTCATTTTCCCATTTATTACTGTAAAAATGAAAATAATAAAAAAACCATATTCCTCACCTGTCCGATGACAATCAATTTGTCCCATGAAGAAGTCCTGCTCTGCTACATATGGATTATATGGCTGAGCAGTGGCATGATGGGACTGCTCAGCCATGAATCCAGGATACACTGAGCTGAACTAGGGATGCAGCTTCAGTGTCAAGTGGTAACATCATAGAGGTTACCATCGGTCACTTTCAGCTGTTATCACGCTCAGTTCAGTGTGAGCCATCCGATGAACTATGGTAACCTTCATGATGTCAGCGCTGGCACCCTGAGAATTTTCTCAGGGCTCTAGCAATGATCTTATTAAGGCCATGTGCACACGATGCATTTTTCCTGCGGATCCACAGCGGATTTTACTGCGCAGAGAGGCTGCGGATCCGCAAAGTGATTTACAGTACAATGTAAATCAATTTTTAAAAAAACGCTGTGCAGATGCTGCGTTTTTTTCCGCGCGGTACAAAAAATGCAGCATGTCACTTCTTTTGTGCGGTTTTCCACCTGCATTCTCCAAATCCGCAGGGGGAAAACCGCAGTGGAAAACTGCTCAAAAACCGCAAGAAAACCTCACAAAAACAGGAAGAAATCCGCAGGAAAAATGCAGTACATCTAGCCACTCACAATGAGATGTCTGTGAGAACTGCAGCATCAATGACCTGCGGTAACCTCAATGAGGTCACTGGATCTGCACTCTGATGCTTATCTCATTGTCTCTTGGATGCCAGGCTGAATGGTCGCATCATGCCTCTGTTCAGCAAGGCATCCAGATGAAGTAGAAAATGATTATGGCGTGGGACAAACGAATTATCGCCAGACAAATGAGGAATATGGTGTTTTTTTGTTTTTAATTGTGCACTAATGAATAGGTTAAAGAGGATGGGGAGTGTTGATTTCAAATAAAGGTGTCTGTATCTTTCAATAAAAGGACTTTATTGGGGCTGTGTATTTTTCACAATATGACTAAGGGATTAGTAATGGGGACGTCTTGCAGATGCCTCTCCATTACTAACACCTGGGCTTGATGTCAGCAGCCATGCAACAGCTGACATCAACCCCAACCCTATTACCCCACTTGCCTCCACACCAGGGCAAGTGGGAAGAGCAAGGCTAAGCACCAGATTTGGCGTATATCTGATGTTATTAGCCTGGGAGGGGGGCAATATCCATGTCCCCTTCCCTTGGCTATTAATATCAGCCCACAGCTGTCTGTTTAGCCTTTTTTCTGGTTGGAATTTATAGGTAGCTAGTAACATAGTAACATAGTTTTGAAGGCTGAAGGAAGACCTTATGTCCATCTAGTTCAGCCTATTTTTAGTGCAGCTGTTCTGCATTGTTGATCCTGGGGAAGGCAAAAAACCCACAGAGTAGAAGCCAATTTTCTCCATAGGGAAAAAAATTCCTTCCCCTAAGCTGGGTCAACCATCTACCTATAATATTTTGTTATTCATAACCTTCTATACTGTTACTCACAAGAAAAGCATCCATTCCTTTCTTAAATTCATTCATTGAGTTGGCCATCACCACTTCCTCAGGAAGAGAATTCCAGAGCCTCACTGCTCTTACCGTGAAGAACCCTCTTCTATGCTGGTGCAGAAATTGTCTTTCCTCCAAACGAAGAGAATGCCCCCTTGTTCTAGTCACAGTCCTTGGTACAAACAGTTCATTGGAGAGATCTCTGTATTGCCCTCTGATATACTTGTACATATATATTAAGTCTCCCATAAGTCTTCTCTTTTCTAGAGTAAATAGACCTAATTTTGATAACCTTTCTGGGTATTGTAGTGAACCAACTCCATTTGTCATTTTAGTAGCCTGCCTTTGAACCCTTTCAAGTTCAGTAATGTCTTTCTTGAGCACCGGCGTCCAAAATTGCACACAATACTCCAAGTGTGGTCTGACGAGTGATTTGTACAGAGGGAGAATTATGTTTTCATCTCGTGTCCCCAGACCTCTTCTAATGCATCCCATGACCCTATTTCCTTTGGTGGCAGCTGCCTGACACTGGGCACTCCAATTTAGCTTCTTATTGACTAAGATGCCTAAGTCTTTTTCCATGTCTGATTTCCCCAGCAGTTTCCCATTTAGTAAGTAATTGTAGAATCTGTTTCTCCTTCCCATGTGCATAACCTTACACTTATTTGTGCTAAACCTCATTTGCCATTTTTCAGCCCAATTCTCCAATTTACTCAAATCTATCTGTAGTTGCAAACTGTCCTCCTTTGTGTTAACTACCTTACATAGTTTTGTATCATCTGCAAATACTGATATTTTACTGTGTAAGCCATCCACTAGATCATTAATAACTATATTAAATAGGGGGCCCAATACAGAACCCTGTGGTACCCCACTAGTAACCCTGGCCCCATCTGAGTATGCACCATTAATAACCACTCTTTGTTTTCTATCACTAAGCCAGTTAGTGGTATAACATTGCACCTCTCAATGTAGTAGAAGAGGGTTTGTCATAAAGTCCAAGCCAGAACAGGCCAGTGGTCTAGTAAAGTATCTAGTGAGATGACGTAGATGGATTTATCACAAAATCCAGGGTAAGATTTGCCAGGAGCGAAGCAACCACCAGATGTAGGTGAGGCGACAAGCACCCTGTCAGCTGTAACATACAACATGCACTGCTATTATACGGGCAATGGCTGATTTTTACTATCATTAACACTGGTGCAGATGGGTTTTGGAGCATGGGGAGCAGTGTATATTTATTTTTAGTTTACATATGCTTTACCAGTAGGCACACGGCTGTAAATTCTGCAGTGTTTACAGCAAGAAAACCCGAGAAGCAACAGCAATAAAAGTTACATATTCTGCAAGTGCTGCCTAAGTCCTATTTCAGGATACCATTAGTATCATACTGTAAAATCATCTCACAGATTCCTTTTAAGCTATCAGTAAGGAGATTCTGCTTTTAAAAATTAAAATTGTATTAATGAAAGTGTAATACAAGATATAACAAGTTTATCTTCTCATAGCCGGTTCACATTTGCAGATATAATTTGTAGCAATGTATTCTACCAATTACATGATAATAGAAACCCATGAATAAAGCCAAATGCATAGGCACATGGCGACAGTAGATAATTTACCTGTTATAATATTGCGCTCCATCACACAGACTATGAGTTCGTCAAAAATCATTATTATTAATTAATAACTGTGACTGGTTCAGTGAAGGGGTAATTAATCAAGTAGCTCGTTTTAGTTTTAATATGCACATTTTCTTTATATATTGGTTCAATTAATATGTACCCTTGCTGGGTTTATTAGATACATACATCAGTGCTGTTTAACATGGCATATGGTAGCATACATTTTCATTATATCTTGAACAGTGTATAGTCTGATGTCACCCCTGTACATCCTTCCCATTTCAATAATAGATTAGTAAGCTACAGATGTATAAATCAGAAGTGTTCCTCCTTAGACATCTGAGACGCTAATTGTACATTTTCCTTGAGCTCTGTGACTATCTTCCATGGTGTTTGGAGACAGTACAGTTTTTCCAGGCCCTTCAACCAGCGGTGAACTACGCGTTCTTGCCTGGCAGATGATACCACTATCCACCACCAATAGTCGTCTCATTTTATTGGTCCCCTATTGAGGTCCCTACTCAACACGACTTTGTATGGTCTCACTATTGTATAAACATGCAGACCCAGTGATCCTTATATGAAATCCGTGTCGATCACCATTAATTGATGATTCTATAGGTGGAAGACACCTGTATCACATGTAATATTGGTCTCGTATTTGAGCCCTTTTTTGGTCTACACTAATTCACAGGACCCTCTCAGGACCTTGCACGTTGATCTATCTGGAGTCAAGCTCTTATGAGTATCTCCCATGTTCTGTTCATACGGACACCTCAGGAGCAGTTGGTTTATTGATGACGGTCAGATGTATTGACCGAAACGTTTACCCTTGACTGCAAATAAAATTCATTCATCATCTATTTCCAAGTTGAGTGCCAAAATGTATTTAACTATTACACTGGTGTGGGAACCTCTTTTGAGCACCGACACAGCTGAGCCACGATATATTTACCAATAGAAACAATACAAGGCACTGTGCTAACTCCCATTGTTCAAATTTAGAGCCAAAATCCGAAATATTAAAGCCCAAGAGTACAGGCTTTCCTTACTCTTAATAATCTATAGACAATTACCCATTTTGATGGTTGCTTGGACAATGAGTTAGCGGAGATTTGATGCTTATGGCTCCAATTAAAATCTTACCCACCTACCATGTATCATTTAAATACTAACTTCATCTTATGCGGCAGGAAATCTTTTCGTGAAAGGGAATCTGTCACCACATTTTTGCTCCCTCATCTGAGTTCAGCATAATATAGGCTGAGACCCTGAATCCAAAGATGGATCACTTAGTTTACTGGGTGCAGCAGTTGTGACACAATCAAATATATTAGATGTAGAAGGCAGCAGAACTGAGAAAGCATCTCCCGTGAACACCAACCTCTGTATGTACATAAAAACCTGAAAAAATGGAGTCAGAGCATATGATTCTTTAAGTACAATGCATAAAAGTGCATAGCTCTGTATATACAGTACATAGTCTATTGACAGTGAGCTGCTTATCACAGGAGGGTGTGGAGTCAAGCTAGCAGTCATGTGCACATTAGACCTGAAAATGATAATCTCCTAGTGATAAAACCTTCACTGTTAGTAAACAGCACACAGCCCGATAAGTGACACATTGTTGAATTCAGTGTTTTAACCCCTAAACCATGATGCCCTCGGTTACATAGCAAAAATCTGCTTACGGATTCCATTTAAATAGTCAGCTTTAAATATTCAGCACAATGAATTAAAAATATGTTTTTCTATGTTGAGCTGGATTTTCTGACTATTATTGATGGTTATCATCTTTGGCAGGGATGTTTGCTAGGGAGCAGTGGACTCGTGGAAGTTCAGGTTCTGGTACCTGACCTGTTCTTTCTTTCCAATGTTCGTTTGGGGGATAGAACTGTACCCGAACTAGAACCAGATCCCCGTTGAACGTAATGAGAACCTGGACTTTTGAGCTGGAAAATCTCTCTCTCTTTTTGCAACGGACTTCCCACGGAACTCCGAACATTGCAACGGATTTCCTGGAGAGGTCCGTGTTGGGCGTTTAGCACCGGACACTAAATCTCTGGTACAAACACTGAACTTTAAGGCTATGTGCCCACGTAAGCAGAATTTTCCTGAGCAAAACTGGACTCCTTAGAAGGAAATCCGCTTTTTTTTCGTGTTTTTTCCGCATTTTTATTGCGTTTTTTTGCGGGTTTTTTGTATTTTTTTCCGGAGCATCCTAATACAATGAATATAGCGGCAAATCCGCCGATTTTCCGCAAAATTAATGAACATGCTGCATTTTTTTCCCGCTATGCTTTTTTTTGCGGAAAAAAACGCCGCATGGGCACAAAAATTGTGGAATGCATTCTAATAATGGGATGCTTAATGTATGCATTTTTTAAAGCGCTTTTGCAGGGAAAAATGCTAAAAAACGTGGAAAAAAAATGGAAAAAAAACCTGAACGTGGGCACACAGCCTTAAGTTCAGGTTCGCTCATCTCTAATGTTTGCTTCGTGCTCCGGATAGAAACAAGCAGTTGCTGTAAGCATCAATGGTAAAGTAGTGGACAACCTCTTTAATGTTAAGTCTAGCAGCTGCGATTTTTGTACATACCTTAAATTAAAGAGATATCATAATTTAATACAAAAAAATTACTGTAAAAATATTATAAATAAAACCCAAACTTAACTAGTCCAACATCAACTTATAGAAAATTGCTGCTTTTTTCCAGTATTAGTGAAAGCTTGATAGATCACCATTATTAACAGAATGGAGGAAGACACTTTTAGTTAAATGTTAAGTTTTTAAGTACACAAAATTGTCTTAGGACATCAAAAAGGCTATTAAATGAATGACTTTAATGCTCGTATACACCTGCCATATAAGTGGCTTCCATCTACAATATAAATCACATTAGTTACACAGTATATTTAGCTCTCCAAGGAAAAGCGTCCATATACGAAAGTATTTTATTTGCTCCGTGGATTAATAAAGTAAAGAAGAAGCAGTGACTATGCGCTAATGTCTCAGATTCGCCTCATAAATTCTCCAGCTTTCTGACAGGTAGCATGTATTTGATTAAGTTTCTAGTGTTAGTAAATTAAGCAATAGACTTGTTTCAGGATTGGAAATTACTTTTAATGAGAGTGCTGTAATTAGAGGTATCTGTTTTGCTACATGTTGGAGATCAGCACCATTGACCACAATGGCAGGTGAAATCTTTCACAGTAATGGGTTTTAGACGTATTATAATAATGATGTCTAGAAAAATAGGCTATTTTTCATCACTTTCTGTTGTGGTATAAGTTTATTCCACCTAGCAGTTTATAATGATTCCTGGTTAAATTCCCATCAGGTCTGAAAGTGGAATACAGAATTTAATATAAACTCATTATTCCAATTTTTTAATCATATGAGAATACAACATGGAAATCCAATGAAGATTTGTTTGTCCATATTGTAACGGGGTCTACCAAGCTGGGGTACCTCTTTCAGTACCACCCCGTGTTTTCGGAGGTCCGCTCTGTGTTGGCTAGAGTCTGAATGAATGACGCTGGCTGGAATTCCTTGGTTACATGGGCGCATATAAAAGATCACTGCTTCTCCATGTATTTCCGGTCTGACAACACTTTACTCACAGGACACAGAATATATCACACAGATACAGAGGGCCGACCAATAGAAAAGCGGCAGGCCAGACATGCATTACAAAAGCCGCAGGTGGCCTGAGCCTGCCGATGTTTACTGTGGGAATTACAAGGGAGGGGGAAGGGCGGACAAAAGAAGAATATCGTGTCCCCTCTGCCCAGGGGCGCAGCCTGTGAACTGATGCATTAGGGACATGCATCTCACATGGAACCTATTATACATACATATAACTGCACAACATATTCTGGGTGCTGAGTGGTTCTGTAACACGTAACACATATGAACATAAAAGGCAGCTGAGCTTCAGTATCCAAAAGTGGCCATTACGAAGTGTGTGGAGCTTTGGTGTTCTGGCTCCATACACTGTGCACTTTTTGAGGCCACAGTACTTGCAAACAGTGGATAAGTACTGATTATCAAACCATCATTGATCTAATTTTGCTAAATTTTAACTCCTTTAAATTCAGCACCTAAAACTGAAATGTAGCTTCTAGAAAAAAAAAATTTTCATGGTGGGGGGCACTAGTCTACATACAATATGTATACATTTATAACCCCGGATGAAGCTTGATGCGAAATGCTCCATGGGTGAATTGTTATCATTATGTGAACTTTCATGTGATATTACTCTCTCCTTCTTTACCTGTATGTACTTTAACCCCTTAGTGACGTATGGTGAACTATTTTTGTCATAAGTCGTCTCCCTACCTTTGACGTGGGTTTACACGCCAAGCCTGTAATTTCCCAGTGTATGATGGTTGGATTATTCAGCCATCTGCCTGTAACAGCCGTGCATTGAGCAAAGCAGAATTTTTACTAGAAAAGTGAATCGAGCTGAATTTATCAAGAAAAGTATTTGGTTTTTATACTTTTTGGAAATTATGAATTTTTTTAAGTATGCAATCCTTAGAATATAACATTAATATCTAGTAGATACAGGTCCCTACCTCCTTACTGGGGGTCCGCTAGAGCCTATTCCAATTGATGCCCTTTCTATAGAGACAGTAGGATGGCCGACTAATGCTTTGAAAGTTCTAATTACAGCTCACCATGCTATAGTCAAGAGTAGTATATTAAGAGAAAACTGTGCTGTGATTGGTTGCTGCAGCCAACAAAGACAGTTCTACATATACACTGTTTCAAATCTTCCCCCCAAAAATCCTGAAAATTATAATTTTGATTTTAGTCAGTGGACATCATTACATCTTGCATTATTTTATAAACTAAAGGGATAATATAAAACTAAAAAAAAAAAATCTGCACTCTTACTGATAAACATTTCACTCTTACTGATAAATCTTCTTCTCTTTTAATGTCATATTCCTGTAAAGCTTGTCCATTTTTCTCATTACTTTGAGGCTATGTGCACATGTGAGGAATTGCCGCTGAAATTTCCACAGCAATTCCGCAACTCTCTGCCGTAGGAAATACGCATGCAGAATTCAAGTGAAAAAATAGCGTTTTGCAAGCGTAATTAGCTTGCAGAATGCTAACGTTTTCCTAGCGATCTGTAGCATCACTTGGAAAACTGATTGACAGGTTGGTCACACTCGTCAAACATAGTGTTTGGCAAGTGTGACCATCTTTTTCCTATGAGGCTGCCTATGCGGCATCAATAGTAAAAAGATATAATGTTAGAAATAATTAAAAAAATAAAAAATCGTGATATTCTCACCTTCCGGCCCCCCACGCAGCCTTTCTGATCCTCGCGATGCTCCCAGCATGTCTCGTTCCCAGTGATGCCTTGTGACAATGACCCCAAATGATGTAGCATCACGCGAGACCGCTACGTCATCACAGGTCATTATCACAAGGCATCACTGGGAACGGAACTTGCCGGGAGCATCGCTGAGGCCTGGGATGGCTGTGGGGCCGCCGGAAGGTTAGTATATCACGATTATTTATTTTAATTCTATTTTTAACAGGGATATGGTACCCAGGGCCTGGAGGAGAGTCGCCTCTCCTCCAGACCCTGGGTACCATCCGCACATTTTCTGCTTACTTTGCGCATGGTGGGCATAGCCACATGCAGAAAGTAAGCGGATCAATGCATTCCTATGTGTGCGGAATCCCCACGATTCCGCAAAAAGAATGAGCATGATAAATGTGCGGAATGCTATTGAATTCAATGTGTTGTGGATTTTTAGCTTTTATGCAGCATTTTTGTGGCGAAAAAACACGGCAAAAATGCTAAAAATCCCAAACGTGTGCACATAGGCTCAATACTAACCACCAGTTACAAAGATCCATACATTTTGACATATTTTAAATTTGTAGCTTCCAGTTTGTATCCATGTTGGCTTAGAGTGTGTTAAAAATGGCATTAACTGCTTAGTAAATGTGTGGCCAATGGTCTATGTCATTCATGTGCACCAATTTCTGTATATCAGGTTGTCCTTAAAGAGACTAGATATTTTAAAGCAATTTTCAAAAGCTTAATAGTCATTTAGGACTCTGTGGACTATTGTCTTTGGATAGAGATGGTTTTTAAAAATAGTGGAAAATATACTAGATTGCCTTAGAGAATAAATTCTAATTGAATTTTTCTTAAACCAAATTCCTTCATTACATGTGACATTAATTTTGTTCATTAATCAAAATCTTCATATTCAAATATAGTTCCCTGTGTGACCATTATCCGTGTAATAGTAAGTTGCTGAAAATACATTACTTTTGTAATGTAATACAAATTGGGACTTTTAATAATTGTTCGAAATTTGTTTATACAATGTTTAAAAAATTGCAGTCAAGAATGTATTATTAAATAAAAGTTTACCATTATTCACACACCCAAATTTGCCATAGATCAGTATTCCCCAAAAATTAGTGACTAAATTTTATATCTGATTTTTCATATTTAGTACGCAGATTAATTGTCTGCAGATTGGTTCAGGTCCAGACACCTCCACCATCAGTGATCATCAGAAACTCTTGTTTGAGTACACACACAACACGGGGTATGTGTTTAAAGCATGGGTTTTGAAGCCTTTGCTTTCTATGTAATCCCTACTCAAGTCTGTGTGCATGCTTAGACAGGAGCTGTGCTCTCCTGTCTGCTGAGCTGCGCTCTCCTGTCTACTGATAATTGTGGAAAACTGGGAAACAAAGGAGGGCAAAATAAGGTTTTAACTGTAAAACAAGCACAGAAAACAGAAATGGATCTTCTCACCTCGTAGTGTTGCACCTATGCAACATGTAAAAATTGCATGTATCAGCTGCTGCAGTACACAAGCCAATAGGACTTAGAAAACAAACATATCCAGGTGAAGTGTCACTTAATGCGCTGCTGATGAAGCTGACAAATGAATGATATCTTTGAAAACTTTATTTTTACTGTTTAAAAGTCAACATGTTTCAAAGTCAACGTAGGAGCTCTTCATGAGGACAAAAACTTAGTCAAAAAACATTGTCCTGATAAAGAGGTCCTGCGTTGACCTCGAATCGAGTTGACTTTGAAACCTTAAAAATAAAGTTTTCAATGATATCATTTGTTTGTCAGATTCATCAGCAACCCATCAAGTGACACCTCACCCGGATATGTTTGTTCCTCTGTCTGCTGAGTTGTGCATTTTGCTGGGTGGCATATGGTCAGTGGAGGTATTTTAAATGGCTATTAATGTAAGGTCATGTGAAAAGACCTGTCCATCAGACTCTGTCATAACAAATTTGTTTTTCAATGAGAGACAATTATAAACAGGTCTGGAAACATGTTCCTCTGTCGACTGGTTTTCTGAGAACAGTTCTGGGCAGTCTATGGGGAAGACTGTGCTAATAAGTGGGTGGCTCTTCACAAAGATGGAAAACCTGTACAAAATCCTACAAAGTCCTATATAATCATGTCCCCGATACATTTCTTAAATATAAATTGGGCAACCCCTTAAAGTAATTTTCCAGGCAAGGAAGAAAATACCCTCATTATGATCTACTCAGTTCAAATACAAATAACATTTTAGAAGAAACATACATCAAAGTAATTTTATTGATGTCGGAGGGGCATTACTTCTGTAACAGTCAATAATGGAATTCCTAATGGTGCTCTAAATAGTGAGAGAGATAATATTGGCTTCATTTTTTCTGCATTCAAACAGTAACTTCTAGTATTACTTTGCCATCCGTTTTTATGACTACTTTGCAAGTCAAGTCATGGACTCTTCAAGAAGAACTTCAAAGGTGGAAATACATAAGAGAACCAACAAAGCAGCCAGATAAAAGATCAGAACATTAGAATCTCTATCAATTCGCTTCAGCTTTCTTTTCATTCCGTTGGCATCCCAAGCAGCCGAGACAATTTAGGAGTTTAATTTAAAAATAAAAAATGGAAATGACATACCGTTTTAATTGTGGGGGAGGGGTCAGTGTGCTGAGGATAGGGGGGTTGTATTTGTAAATGCATGACAGTGTCGGAAATTTGATGCGTCACAGATTAATTAATCCTTTGACTGTATTCTTTGACCTGGAAACTAATTATTTTACTTCGTCTAATACAAGATCACTATCCTTCCTTCAGTTCAAATGACTTCCCTTCCAACATGCCTAAGTTGCCTAATTGTATATTCAAAGAGTGCGATCAATCTTTTATGTCTTTGCACTGCTGCCTTGCATATCAGCTTCTCTACAGATGAAATTCCACAAACACTCAAAAACTAATTCCATAAGGGTTGAAGGGTTCATTGAATTGTTCAGCAGATAACACATTGAGAGTGGATATCAGTATTCACCTGCATTAATGCCTTCGGAACATTTTTTCGTTTTCCTATTTTATGATTTCTGCCAGCTAATTTCAGAAATGAGGAAAGGGCAAACTAGTGTACTGTATTTTTTGCATGGAAATTAAAGTAATAACAGTGTATGGCTTTAAAATAATTGATTAGTTAGATTTTCCATCTGTTTATCGGGCTTATAGATGCCATATGTAGGGACCGCGGGGAAATTACAAAGGGAGATCAGTCTTTAATCCTTAAAACAGTTTGTATTAAAGGCAATAAACGCAATTGATTGTTGTTGGATTTTCTGTGTAAATAAAATGTAAATTATTAGGTGTTATTTGTAACCGGTAAAACATGGTTGCTTTATCCCAGAACAGCGCCACCCTTGTCCACATGCTGGGGATGGTACTGCAGCTCTGTCTCATTTACGTAAATGTGGCTGAGTTGCCATATATCCTGTATAAAACAAAGGCAATGCACAAGGCATAGCATTGTCCCTAGACGTCAATCCTTGCTTTTTTAGTCCCATGCAACCTATGGGTAAAAATAACACCAAGTATATATTTCCAAATTAACAGGTCTAATAAAACGTCTATGATTTAAAATGAGGACAGCACATAAAACACATACATAAAAACAGTATCTGATCTGTAGGCGAGATGCTATAGAAAACAAGGAGCTCATCCGTTTACTAGACTCTTTTGTGGAAAAAGTTTTAGTTAAACTTTGATTTTATTAATCAAAATTATTTTTTTTATGTGGATGAAAACCAACATACCAACATAAAATCCAACATACCATCCCAGTATGGATCAGGCTTAGCTCTGGATCTTGCTCCATGCACACTCACCCTGACTGTGATGTACATTTGCATCAGGATGCATGGGGGCGTTGAATGAGTAAATTTTGTTTGTCTTTATGATTCTGGTAATTTCCTTTTTCTTTTTTTTTTATACATTTTTTTAAAACCTACTTCAACTGGGTTTTCATATATTGAACTTTCCATCACGTTTTTCAGTATTCCTAATTAAATAATCTCCGTAGTCCAAAGTGCCTTCTTTTTTCTATGGTCTTGCTTGTAAGTATTGCCATGTAAAGTTGCTCTTTATTGTTAGATAGAGTAATTATTGCTGCGTTATTTTCCAGAAATCCCTACTACAAATGTGTATGTATTTTGCCTTGACATATACTAAGATGAATGGCTTGAGAAGACCAGCTTTAAAAGAAAATGGCTTCTCTATTGGGAGTTGTTTATGCTATATGTGGCCAGATATGGTTACCTTCTGGTTGTGATTTGAGTTGCAGCCTGTTGACGGTTTTGACTCCACGTCTCAAAAAATAAACGTGTGAATGTATAAATACATTTATAATTCTGTATTGTGAGAATTTGGAGAAACTTTGTGGAACGTTAAGGGTAAATTCATATGTATGGATGCTATTCAGCCATTGCCATATCACCATGTAACCCTTGTTGAAAAAATACAATAAAAAAAAGATTTTTTTTTGTGAATATATTCATAAAGAAAGTTAAGGGTGTAAATGTGTTCTGTGCTAGCTCTCCAAATTTGTTATCGCAGCTGATCACAATTTTTTGAAAGTCGTTTATTTTTGTATTTCTTGCTGCCAAATAGAATAATCTGAATCTCAACGCTCTTCTTATGTTTCCCTTCACACAGCCACTCAATCAAATCACAATCTAGCGCTTAATAAAATCAGATCACATTTTAATCTTATTTTCAATTCCTAATATAAAGAGGGGAATTAAAGATCTCTATTTAAAATTTAAGAACAGAATTGTAGGTTTAAATAATATTTCAAGTGGATTTTTCTTGAGATTTCCCAATACATTACTAAATAAATCTCTAAAACCTGATAAAGGTCTGACCTTTGAAAATCTATGTCAGAATGGCTGTATAATCCTTTAGAAACTGTAATCTTCACCCACTAACCTAAATCAGAGCTCCTCAGTGTTCACCTTTCCGCGTGCTGCTGAGATCTCACACTGTTCAGTACACGCTTCCACTGTCACTCAAGCTGGATGGTCAACAGACTCATCAGTTTTTTCATTTTATAGCTGAACTCATATAATGTACATCCTAAAACCACATTTATTCTGGCATTCTGGCATGAACTTTCAAAGTAAAAACACTAGAGTCTTCAAGTCCAACATATTTGGTTAATAATTTATGCTGTCCGTACTGTGAAATCTGTTGTTGCGTCCTGCCTTATCTTTCTGCAAATTTGATTAAGGACTTCATTTTTTTCATGATACAAATTCCATACTAGAGTTGAGCGAAACGGGTCGGTCAATTTCAAAAGTCACCGACTTTCGCAAAAGTCGGGTTTCATGAACTGAAACCCGACCATAGTGTGAGGTCGGCCTCGAGGTCGGCGACCATGGCGCCAAAGTTGCGTTTCAAATGATGCTTCAGCGCCCTTTTTCAGCCAATGATGGAGGACGCACACTGTGGGCAACGCGATGACATAGGCAGCGGTCACCACCATCTTAGAGAAGGGCATGCAAGTGATTGGCTTGCTTTGTGTGGCGTCACAGGGACTATAAAAGGGCGTGCATGCCGACCGCCATCTTCTGCTGATCTCAGAATAGGGAGAGCTGCTGCTGCTGCTGATTCTGTAGGGAGAGCGTTAGGCAGGGAAGAAGATACAAAAAACTGCTTCTGCTGCTAGCGATTTTGCCTGTACAACACACCAGTTAGTGTGCAGTGCAAGGGGAGGCTATATTTTGGTGCATCAGCTCTGTTGGTTATTAGGCTGCCTTATAAGGCTCCCTGATAGCTGCATTGCTGTTTTCACACTGCTGTGCAAATTGCTTTTTTAAAAGCAAAAATACTTTTCATCCTCTTTTTTGCCCAGTTACCAAGCATTTATTTTTCCACACTTTTGTGTGCAGCAGTCTTGCTTATTAGGCTGCCTGCTGCCATCATTGGGACTGATAGCATCATTGTCAGCTTGCTAAAATCTCTAGGGAGATTCAAATTCTCCCCAGTCCTATATAGACATTTTATACACCATCCAATTTCAGCCTGTTATATTGAGGTGTAATCTACACTGGGCCTGAGATAATAGTTCAGTGTCCTCAAGTCTGTAGGGAGATTCAAATTATTCCCAGTCCTATATAGACATTTTGTACACCATCCAATTTCAGCCTGTTATATTGAGGTGTAATCTATACTGGGCCTGAGATATTAGTTCAGTGTCCTCAAGTCTGTAGGGAGATTCAAATTCGCCCCTATACTATATACACCTTGTACCTTGTTTTACAGTACTATATTGCTGGTGGTATTTTGGGTACATTTTCCCAAAAATGAGGAAGTGTGCTGGAAGAGGCCGTGGAAGTGGGCGTTGGTTGCCAGCTGGTAATGATGGTGTTGGTGGTGGATCTGCTGGTAGTGGCAAAAGCACAATAGCACCTAATGCAGGAGGTTTTGAGCCTGCATCATCATCTGGCTCCACAAGGCCTCGAAGGCTCCCTTTTCTGGGAGTAGGTAAACCGCTTTTAAAGCCGGAGATTCAGGAACAAGTTTTGGCTTACATTGCTTACACAGCCTCCAGCTCTATCGCCTCCTCTTCTGAACTTTCAAAAAATAAAAGCACTGAGTCGTCATTGGAGGCTCATGGTCAGGAACCACACCTTTCCTTGTGTCCTTCACCCCTACCAAAAGTAAAGGATGCGGCAGGCCACACTACAGATTACTCCATGGAGCTCTTTTCACATACCATGCCTGGGTTATCAAGTCAAATCATGAATTACCCAGTCCAAGAAGAATCTGACATGGAGTACACTGATGCACAGCCACTGCTAGATTTATCTGCTGGTACATTCACTCAGAGCACTACCTTGTCCTCGCAGTGTACTGAGCCAGAATCTGACCCTGAGGAAACTCAGGTGCCCCTTCCCGCATACTATACCGCCTTACATGGTGACACAGAAGAAGGTGCACATGACATTGAAGAGGATGTGATGGATGACCCAGTTGTTGACCCAGATTGGCATCCATTGAGGGAAGAGGGTGCCGCTGCCAATAGCTCAGAAGAGGAGGAGGAGCATCTGCAGCAGGCATCGACATCGCAACAGCTGTTATCTGGCAGGCCCGGAGCAGTCCAAAAACGGGTTACAAAAACCAAAAGAGTTGCAGGACAGCTAGGCCAGACGGTCAAATTAGCACAGTGTGCAAGGCCTAAAAATGTCTTCCATAGTAGGAAGAGCGCAGTGTGGCACTTTTTTGAACAAAATCCTAATGTTCAGGCAAAGGTTATCTGTAAGAATTGCGCAAAGACCTTTAGCCGAGGGAAAAATCTGAGAAATTTGAATACCGGTTGCATGCTTAGACATTTAACCACCATGCACTTGCAAGCGTGGACGGACTACCAAACCTCACGTACCACATGTGCAACCACTCCCAATGAAAGTAGTCAGCAACGCTACATAGTTCCCCCACTGTAAGCCCACCGGTTAGCACACCACCAGCAGCAAATGTTGAGGTGTCGTTGCAAGGCCAAAGCAGTCAGGGAATCACATTGTTATTGCTACGAAAGACTGAATCTGGGCCATTAGAAAGAACACCAACTCCATCACCATCATCAACCCTCTCTCAGTCCGACATTTCCACCGCTAGTTCCACCATATGCAGCTCTCAAGTCCAGCTCACCCTACCAGAAACTATGAGTAGGACAAGAAAGTACTCATCCTCTCATCCGCGTACAGTGGGTTTGAATGCCCACATTGCCAAGCTAATCTCGTTAGAGATGATGCCCTACTGGTTGGTTGAAAGTGAAGCTTTACGCGAACTCATGGCCTACGCAGTACCACGCTATGACCTACCCAGTCGGCACTTCTTTTCTCGCAAAGCCATCCCAGCTCTCCACCTTCATGTGAAAGACAGCACTGTCCATGCACTCAAGCAATCAGTGAGTGGAAAGGTGCACCTCACAACAGATGCATAGTCCAGTAGGCATGGCCAGGGCCGTTATGTGTCCATCACTGCGCACTGGGTTAATGTGGTGGATGCAGGGTCCACAGGGGACAGCGGCGGTCTGACAATGCTGCCTAGCCCACGGTATAGGAAACAGTTGGGTGTAGGCGTTCGATCCGCCTCCTCCTCCTCCTCCAGAAGCGAAAGCTCGTCCACAGAGCGCAGTCGCATGAGCACTCCATCCGCAGCTGCCAGTGTTGCACACTCGGTGTCCCACTATCGAACAGCTAGTGGTAAGCGTCAGCAGGCTGTGTTGAAGATGATGAGTTTGGGCAACAACAGACACACCGCGGCGGTACTGGCCGACTACTTGCAGCGACAAACTGAGTCATGGCTGGGCAGTCTACATCTTGAGGCAGGCTAGGTAGTGTGTGATAATGGCCGGAATTTTCTGGCAGCCATAGCCCTTTCAAAACTCCGACACATACCTTGCCTGGCTCACACCTTGAACCTGGTGGTGCAGTGCTTCCTCAATAATTATCCGGAGTTAACAGACCTGCTCCAGAAGGTCCGAAGACTGTGCTCGCACATCTGCCGGTCGCCCATACACTCCAGTCGTATGCAGAAGCTGCAGCGATTGCTCCAACTTCCCAAGCACCGCCTAATTATCGACGTTGCAACAAGGTGGAACTCCACCCTGCACATGGTTGAGAGCCTGTGCGAACAGAGGCAGGCTGTAATGCATTTGTGGGAGGATACATGGCCAGGCACTTTGAGGGCAGACATGGAGTTGTCGGGTGTGCAGTGGTCGAAGCTGAAAGACCTCTGTAAAGTCCTTCAGTGTTTTGAGGAATGCACACGACTTGTAAGCGCAGACGACGCCATCATAAGCATGAGCATCCCACTTATGCGTCTGCTCATGCAAACTTTGACGCGCATTAAGGAGCAGGCGTCTGCAGCTGAGGAGGATGAGGAAGAGGAGGAGGGAAGCCTTGATGACAGTCAGCCATTGTCTGCTCCGTGATCTCTCCTGGAGGAGGTGGAGGAAGAAGAGGAAGAGGAGGAGGAGGATGATGATGGGGATGATTATTTAGGGGAGGAGGATGCTTCTCATGGGGCAAGAGAAAATGTTGGCGTGGCAAGGTATGGTACAGGGTTTGTGCGTGACTGGAGGGATGTGGATTTGCCAAAAAGTGCTCCTCCACCCAGCACTCGCAGTGCATCATTGACACCTGGAACATTGGCCCACATGTCTGATTATGCCTTGCAGATCCTAAAAAGGGACCCCCGCATTGCCAAAATGATGAACGATGATGACTACTGGTTGGCCAGCATCCTGGATCCACGCTATAAAGGCAAATTCCAAAACATCATGCCACAGGAGAACCTTGACCTAATATTGGCTAACAAACAAGCAACTCTGGTAAACCATTTGTTTGAGGCATTTCCAGCACACAGCAGTGGTGATGGTTCTCCAACGAGCCGTAGGGGGAAACATGGAAGAGGTGTTCGTGGTGCACACATCAGAAGTGGCATTGGAGACAGGGGTTTCATGACCATGTTGTGGACTGATTTTTCAAGTCCCGCTCACATGACTGGTAATACTGCATCAACTGAAAGTGACAGGAGACAGCAGTTGTCAACTATGGTTACAAACTACTCCCATATCGATGTTCTCCTTACAAGTCATTCCCCTTTGACTATTGGGCCTCTAAACTGGACGCCTGGCCTGAATTGGCACAATATGCCTTACAGGAGCTCGCTTGCCCTGCTGCTAGTGTGCTATCGGAAAAAGTCTTCAGTGCTGCTGGCTCAATCCTGACAGAAAAAAGGACCCGTCTGTCGACCCAAAATGTTGATGATCTAACCTTCATTAAAATGAACCATGCATGGGTTTCAAAGGATTTTGTCCCATCTTCCCCTGATGACACATAGGTTGCCAGAAAAATGTCTCGCTTTTGTCCTCCTCTTCCTTGGACTTCTCCGATTCCTCCATTTGCAGCTGCTAAATGTCCAACATCAACATATGCCATTTTTTAAACCTCCCTAACTGGGCTGCCCCCCCCCTTGGCCGGGGTCACCACCTAGCGCATGCAACTGTGCGAGTGCCATTGCCCTGGACAGGTGGGTGGACCGACTCTTGGGCGCCGGCACTGGCACAGGGTCCCTCATAGTGCAATCAAGTGTCTCTGACGGTGGGGGTGCACACCCGCCGTCAGACACACCGACGAACTATGAGGGGCCCAGTACCAGTACCGACGCCCACGAGTGGGCCCCCCTTGCTTGGGCAGGGCCCCGGCATTTGCAATATTTACCTCTCCCTGCTCCTCCGCTGTGTAGTCTGGGCTGTCAAATCCTTCTCTGGTACTGCCACTACAAATTTGGTGAACTGATAGATGATGGTTAAGACGCAGCTATGCCCTGTCCTGCTGGCCAGGCTCTAGCTTCAGATGATCAATGGCTTCCATTTCTTATGGACATCGACTCACAATGAGATGCAGTGGTGGTTTATCATCAGCTTTCACAGTTTTCCTACTCACAGACGTGTGACATTCCTGCCCACATTTTTAAATGTGCCCTCTCATGCCAATCCAATAGAATCGCCTACAGCCTGTGGCTTCTGTCTTTTGCACTCCAAAGTTACCTGACAGATCATGATAGGCAGTGAGGACCATGTCTACATTTCTCCCTGTGATCAAAATTTGATGTAGATGAGTAATGGTGATGGGATCAACGGTACTGCGATACAGCAAACCTTTCTTCACAAAGAACTGTTTTCGCTGTCTCCACACACAAAGTAATTGAGGGTCAGCATCGCCTCTGAGAATTCTCCCGGGAGTTTTTCCCGTGATTAGTAATTCCTAAATTTCTGCAATCACTCGACTTTATTTCTGTACTTTTATCCATCTCGTTTCCTCTTGCGGAGAGTCTGGACTGTCTTACTGAGACAGAAATATATATGAAGATTTAAAAATACCCCAACAGTGTATACTGGTGTACGCTTCAAAAAAATTTCCTTTTTTCTACTTTTTAGATTGTTGTCTAATCCATACTGAGGCAGTGAGTGTCTTTGTCATACTCCGGAAATAAACACGGAGATTGTAAATGTTTAAACTATGCTATATATACCTGTTATCCTGTGATACTGTACCCTTTCTCAACTTTCTGCAATATTGTCGAATCCATACTGTGCCTGAGACCGTCTGAGTCTGCCTCCTGATTACAGATGAGTGGTGTTTGAGTGGAATTGTTGGCCAAGTTCAAATTCTAGCTGTTTTGGGGGGTGTTAGATTCGTTCGTCGAACTACAACACTTTGATTAAAATTCAGCTGTTCGAGTTTCCGTTTGAGAACGTTTCGTTAAACAAAAGCGTCTTTTTTCACATTAATAATGGTTTTCTATGATAATAGACAGTTTTAGGGCATAGTAGCGGTGTCTGGTAGCCAGCGGTGTAGTACACCTGTGGAGGAGCTACACTGTGTGTGTTTCTAATAATTTTTTACCGCATATTGTCCTGAAAATCCTTTTGGGCCTAGTAACTGTGTCTGCTACTCAGAAGAGGAACCCACCCGTGAACCGAGCTATGCCGCCTGTTTATGAAAGAACCAGTTTTTGACTGCATTTACACCACTTAATACTTTGGGCCTAGTAACTGTGTATGCTACTCAGCAGAGTTGGCCACCCGTGAACCAAGCTATGCCGCCTGTTTATGTAAGAACTGTGTGCTACTCAGCAGAGTAGCCCAGCTGTTAAGCAAGCTACAGCATCTGTGGTTTGGACACTTAATTTTTTCACATTCTTTCTGGAATGCCGTTTAGGCCTAATTCCGGAATTACGGTTGACCTGCACTTACTGGGAAATGCTTGTTCGCGGGGAAGAATTGTAATCCCAGATCCCCATCACTAACGGGGTTCAGCGTGTCATCCGCACCTGTAAGCGATACACGCTGGTACTTTCATTGTAGCACGTGTGCAGCCCCGGACATGTAAGGGCATGACAGACCTGTTATTGGCCGATCTCACGTGCCAGAGCCTTGCATGTCCCTCTAGTAAGCTGGACGCGGACCGCGGGGTCATGTCTGTGTCTCATTCGTTAACGGAATTAAGCTTGCAATCTGTGCAGCTTTTTTGTGGATGGCATGGTTGAGGTTGCCCGTGTTGAGTCCAATTAAGCCGCAGGCTCCACTCCTGGTCGTGCCCTTCTGGACATTCCTTTAAGGTTCAGCTTTGCAACCATACTGCCCCCGGAAACCAAACACTTTTCCTGACAGTGACATTCTGGTCAAAGAGCGCGATGACATCACGTCTGTATGCCCTCTGCCTAAACAGTCCAAGTGCAGAGAGATGGAAGATGGGGATGACGAGGAGTCCAGAGTACAGGGATTCCCTAGTGAGGAGACTTATTTAATTGTTTTTAAAGGTTGGGAGCAATTTTTGGGGAGCATGATACTATGGAGAATGATATCTGGGGCCCACCATACACTGGAGCATTCCAAAGGTGGACATCAGTCACTGGAGCAGCATTTGCAGGGCCCATTATACACTGGAGCATTAGAAATGGGGCCCATTATGTATGGAGCATTATTTGGGCCCATAAGACACTGGAGCTTCATCCATGGTGAACAACATATACTGTAGCATTATGTGGAGCTCATCATATACTGTTTCAAACATTATATGGGACCAATGATTCTGTATGGAGAAATATATGGGCCTCACTACTCTGTATGGAGCACTATGTGGTGGCCATAATACTGTATGGAGGAATATACTGTCTGTTTTTGGAGCTATTGGAGAATTTAAAATGGATATCAGTCATGTGGTGTAAGAATTGAAGTATTTTTCATTGTACTGTACCGCTATTTCTCTGCCATATCAAAGGATCATGAATTGTGTCATGTGTTAAAGGAGCCCAGTGACACTCTTTGGCCCTGGGCCCACGAAAACCTGGAGCCAGCACTACCCCCCCCCACAACTTTAGCCAAATAACCCCCAGTTTTCAATGCCTAACTATTATTATCATGTAAATTAAGGTTGACAAGCTTAAGGAATATGAATTGATGTTTTTGGCATTAAAATGGGCACTGTAGGTGTGTTTCCTGTCCTCCACTCACTGCCGACTTTTCTTCCCCATTGACTTACAATGGGTTTCGTGTTTCAGTCGGACTTCGACTTTTCACAATAATCGTCCGACCCGACTTTTGCGAAAGTCGGGTTTCATGAAACCCTACTCGACCCGAAAAAAGGCAAAGTCGCTCATCTCTATTCCATACATTTTCTCACCATGTATGCAAAAACTTTGACAGGCTGAAAGTATTTTCACAATTTGGTGACCACACACATATGGTATAAACATCTCTTGACAGAGTATCATGAAATAAGTTGTCTATTCTAGTCATCTTATGACGCTCATCTAAGGAAACGTCGATCCAATAGGTGAAGGAAAAAGAATACACCTGTATTGCAGTACATGGAATGAACATTAATTCTCTAAGCTCATAAGAAGTGAACTTAAAGCTTTATTATTATAATTAGTGATGTTCGAATAGTGAAATATTTGGATTTGGGAAAATCGGCACAAATAATTAGTAATATCCGTGTATTCGTACCGAGTAACGAACCCAATACAAGTCAATGGGAAAGCCGAATATTTTTCTGCTGGACCCAACAAACAGGTCTGGGGTTACAGTATAAGAAAAAAGCTGAAATGGATGGGAAAGAGCTAAAACTAAATGGGAACAGCATGGAGAAGATGCCTGCATACCTTTCTAACTCTTATATGGTATCTGGGAATAATGTTGTCAGACTATTGAGCTGGTTTTACAGAATTTTAAAAAGACCTACCAAACCATACATTTTTTAAAGGGAAAAATGCTAAGAAACATTATTTCCTTCATAATTACATGTACATAACACAACACAAACAATGTAAAAAATAATATATTATACCTGTCCTTTAGAATATGTTCACACGGAGCGTTTTGGCTTTATTTTTTACTTTAACATTTGTGAGGGCTCTCACTCCTACATTTGGGAGGACCCTCATTCATGCAAAATAGTTACCATCCCTTTACAATGCCATTTCAAACATGCCCATTTGAATTTTGGGCATCGCCCGCCTATCCACCGCCATTTCATTATGCGGCCTTCGCTGACATTTAGCAGAGTACCAGCAGGTGCCATGAAATCTGAGTTTGGTAAGGGTCCTCAGGTGGCCCTGTATCATACATTTGGGAGAGCTCTCACTCTTAAATTCTTGAGGTCCCTCCCTCATGCCAAATGGTTAGCCAGATAGTGGAATACACATTCCCCATCCCTTTACAATGCCATTTTAAACATGCCCATTTGGATTTTGGGATTTGCCCGCCACCACCACTATGTCCACCGCCATGTCATTATTTGGCTCTCACTTACAATTTGCAAAGGACCAGCAGGTGCTGTAAAACCTGCGTTTTGTAATCTTCACAGTTCATTTTTGCTACCGGATCCCAGTGGAACAACTGTTATAGCGGTGAAACCACTGTAAGGTGAATATAATAGAGGAGTTGGGTAAGATGTATGATCAATATCAGTAAATTGGATTCTACCAGACACCAAAAGCATTAGAATTAAATTCTGTATACAATGTATGCAAGTGAGGGCCTGTATTGTGATCAGTCTGTCAGACCTGAAACCCTTGTCAGGAATATGTACAAGCCTCATGTTACTTGGAAGCAACCTCCTCAATGGAAAGACACAGGAGTGCCTTGGACTAATCTGCACAAGCCTACGCATTTTCTATTGGTTTAATAAATAGCGTATCTTTATCTAGCAGGTAGGCAACAGGCGTAAAGCCTGCAGAGATTCTCAAACTTGACTATTTATTTCTAATTTTCATGAGCCTGCTTTTGCCATGTGTAATAAAGCTGATATCTTTAAAAAAATTGCCACACATTGCTAGATATATTGAATTTGTGCATAACACCTCCATGAGGGTACTCGTCAGAAATAAAGCCAGGATTTTTTTTTCGGAAGCATAAAGCATTTAATTTGAGAAAGGGCGACGTTAAGGGACGTGAATATGGTGGTGCCCGCCAAGGCCGTGTTACAGATCAGAAGGTGACTGAATCTCATTCTAGCTTACTGTCAAAATGTGGTCAACACGTTATACCACTGATGAACCCAGACAATTGCCAGGATGTTGTGGGTTGGATTGCAGACAAAGGCTCCAGTGTGTTGACAAGTAGCACCATGAAGTTTTCCACATGGTCCAGTCTCAGTAGCCAAGACCCCAACGCTGGCAACTCTAAGGAACTGTTTATGTTCCCTTGTATTTTGTCAGGCCTTTCAACATGCACCATTACAGTGGGTCCTGAGGAGGTGGAGTGCAGTGATGCCCAAACATTTGAGCACCCATGGCCAGGAGAAATTCACGTTGGGGAAGGTCAATTTATATCTGAAGAAGTGGAGGATAATCATGACTCACAGTTGCCATTAGGTCAGCCTAAAATCGCAACTCAGAAGGAGGATCAGATTGAGGAAGTGGAAGATGACATCGATGCTGAGGCCACTGATCCAACCTGGCACGGTGGTACGCCTAGGGATTGGTCTGTAGTACAAAAACAGGCAAGAAGAGGTTGTGGTTTGACCAGAGAAGAATTCAGACAACTGTTCCACAGAGCCGCCCATGGATTTGGCTAGATAACAGGCCAAGGATGCGATGTTCCCCTGTATGGCACTTTTTTCTGAAATTCCTTCAGACAAAACAACTGTAATTTTCATCATCTGTCAAACAAAGCTAAGAATAGGCAAGAACACAACCAACCTGAGCACGAGCAGCATGCAAAAGCACAAGTCAGCCAAGCATCCCAGTAGTTGAGCATAAGGCCTGTGTACAAAATCTGTGTAACGGCCTTCTCAGTCTGCTGTCCATGATGCAGACACTGATGCCTCCTGCCCAGAACCTGCAGTTGCACAGACACAACAGTCAGCAACCACATCCAGTTCGTTGTCCCAGCACAGTGTTCACTTGTCACTGCCCCAGACGTTTAACAGAAAGCAGAAATATCGACCCACCCACAGGCCAAAAAGCTAAAGACCCACATAGCCAGATTGATATCCCTGGAAATATTGCTGTTTCGACTTGTGAGAATTGAGTCTTTCTGCGACCTCTTGGTAGTGGCAGCCCCACGGTACTCAATTACCGTTTTTCTCGGTGTGCCTTCAACGCATTACATAAGTGTGACGGACTCAGCTTCTGCTGAGCCCATTTTTTGAGTGGACCCTCTGGGTCGTGGCACCCACCCACCGAGGGCGAGCTGACCTTGTGAGAATCCACCCCCTATACAGGGAGTGTCAGGGGCAAGACCAAGGGGGTGAGCCACCACGACTGCTGGGACCAGACGGCCGGCTCAGGGGACACTAGACGAGTGTCTGACGACAAGGACGAGCAGGAAGCAAGACGAGACTAGACGTAGGTGCAAGGTATCTTCATTAGAATAACACAAGATCACATACAGAGAAAACAAGCAAAACGTGCAAGGTGCGCGCGTGGGCACGCCAAGGTCCATAACATGGTACGTGCCAGATGGCACGCCTAGGCACAGGTAATGGCATCGGACTCCGGACTGCTGGCAAATCGACAGGGTCCAGGGATCAGGCTGCGGACGTCAGCTCCGGACATCAGGCCGTAGTCATCTGGTTCCGGACCTCTGGCAACGGTCGGCAGGTTCCGGGCATCCGGCAGGCAAACCAGGGTTCAGGCAAGGAGGCACGACAGATATCCAAGCAGGGTGCGTGTTTAGGGAACACGCCAAGGTTCAAGGCTAGGTGCGTGTGTAGGGGACACGCCAGGGTCCAAGGCTAGGTGCGTGTGTAGGGGACACACCAGGGTTCAAGACTAGGTGCGTGTGTAGGGGACACGCCAGGGTTCAAAGCGAGGTGCGTGTGTAGGGGACACGCCAAGGTTCACAAACGAGACAGGGTGCGTGTGTAGCCACGCCAAAGCATAGAATAAGACAGTGCGTGTAGAGACACACCAAGGCACAAGGTACAAGACAGTGCGTGTAGAGACACGCCAAGGTACAAGGTATAAGACAGAGTGCGTGTAGAGACACGCCAAGGTTCAAGGTACAAAACAGAGTGCGTGTTGAGACACGCAAAGGCACAAGACGGGGTGCGTGTAGAGACACGCCAAGGTTCAAGGCAGGGTGCGTGCTAGAAGCGACGCCAGGGTTCAAGGCAGGGTGCGTGCTAGGAGCCACGCCAGGGTTCAAGGCAGGGTGCGTGCTAGGAGCCACGCAGGGTTCAAGGCAGGGTGCGTGCTAGGAGCCACGCCAGGGCACAAGGAAGGGCTGCGTGCTAGGAGCCACGCAGGGGGCACGCCACACTGGCCAGTACACACGGCTGTACACAAACACGTGGCACTTACCACGGCAAAGGAGACGGCCAAGGGGAACCCATGCCGGGGTTCAATGCAAGGACAAGGCAGGGAACAAGGCAAGGAATACAGTCAGAAACAGAGCCAGGTCAGAGAGAGGACAGAGTCTAGCAGCGGAGCGTAGGCAGAAGCCCAGAGCCGGGCCAAGGGAAGACCTTGGGACTAGACATAGAAACGAGCACTAAGGAGAGGAGAAATGGTGCGTGTGCCAGGGAGCACTACAGAGCACCATAGGAGAGAGCGAGGCAGAGCAAGCAAAGACTGAGACCATAGGGAGGAACACAAAGCAAGGAATAGCAAGGCAGAGAACACAGGGAGGACTACAAGTCAAAGCATAGCAAAAGCAAGACATGGCAAAACAGGCGAGGCAGAGAACACAGGAAGGACTACAAGTCAAAGCAAAGCTAAGGCGAGACATAGCAAAACAGACTAAGACAAAGAACAGCAGAAGGACTACAAGGCAAAGACAAACATGGCACGAGAGACAACACAAGACATGGCACAAGACAAGAGGCAGAATACGAGCACGGAGCGTGTGCAGAGACGCACTACAGAGCAAAGTGCAAGGGCACAGAATAGAGGGAGCAACCCCACAGACCCAGAGCCTTGCAGGGAAGCAACACAATAATCAGGCCCTGAGCATAGGAAGAGGCGGCCTGATATAGGGCATAGCACCTCCTCCTCCAGGTCAGGACCAGGGGAGCACTTCCGGGATTCTAGACATGACGAGATGATAGCAGAACCAGACAGTGCAGGATCTTAGGAAACGTCACATGATCAGGGTTTCAGACATGGCGAGATGATCACCGAACCAACCAGTGCAGGATCCTAGGAAGAACACATGATCCGGGATTCTAGACATGACGAGATGATTGCAGAACCAGACAGTGCAGGATCTTAAGAAACATCACATGATCAAGGACTCCAGACATGACGAGAAGATCACAGAAGGCAGAGCAGAAATGCAGGGATCCTGCAGCTCAGACATGAGGTGAGTCTGCACACAGCTCTAGCGAACATGCAGGACAGCAGACAAAACATGCGCATGCACATCGCTCCAGGAGTTCTTGAGACAAACAGACATGGCAGACATGGCGGACGTGACAGTACCCCCCTCTTTAAGCCCCCTCTCACCGGGGCTGGAAAGAAGAAAAAAAAAAAAATTTTCTTCGGCAGAAACCAGAGTTTAGTGCAAACCACTCCAACAATGTTGATCCGACATCTGAAACGGACACCTGCACCAGTCAAGACACAGGAGCCGCTAACGAGACATGAAGATCCAGTGGGGAGGACTGCGGTTAGACAAGCAAGTCTTCTTACTCTGGCTGCCATCATTTCCAAATGAGTCCAGAGGTCAAGGGCCAGGTCTGATTTACATCAGAAGAGTGGCCGGGGTACCGCCATATTCAGGAGAGTCCAGGAGACAGAGCAGATCAGATTCTATAACAGACGGGTCATCAGACGGGTAGCCGAGGTACCAGCGGAGTCCATGGCCTGATTAACTGTGACGGACTCAGCTCCTGCTGAGCCCATTTTTTGAGTGGACCCTCTGGGTCGTGGCACCCACCCACCGAGGGCGAGCTGACCTTATGAGAATCCACCCCCTATACAGGGAGTGTCAGGGGCAAGACCAAGGGGGTGAGCCACCACGACTGCTGGGACCAGACGGCCGGCTCAGGGGACACTAGACGAGTGTCTGACGACAAGGACGAGCAGGAAGCAAGACGAGACTAGACGTAGGTGCAAGGTATCTTCATTAGAATAACACAAGATCACATACAGAGAAAACAAGCAAAACGTGCAAGGTGCGCGCGTGGGCACGCCAAGGTCCATAACATGGTACGTGCCAGATGGCACGCCTAGGCACAGGTAATGGCATCGGACTCCGGACTGCTGGCAAACCGACAGGGTCCAGGGATCAGGCTGCGGACGTCAGCTCCGGACATCAGGCCGTAGTCATCTGGTTCCGGACCTCTGTCGGCAGGTTCCGGGCATCCGGCAGGCAAACCAGGGATCAGGCAAGGAGGCACGACAGATATCCAAGCAGGGTGCGTGTTTAGGGAACACGCCAAGGTCCAAGGCTAGGTGCGTGTGTAGGGGACACGCCAGGGTCCAAGGCTAGGTGCGTGTGTAGGGGACACACCAGGGTTCAAGACTAGGTGCGTGTGTAGGGGACACGCCAGGGTTCAAAGCGAGGTGCGTGTGTAGGGGACACGCCAAGGTTCACAAACGAGACAGGGTGCGTGTGTAGCCACGCCAAAGCATAGAATAAGACAGTGCGTGTAGAGACACGCCAAGGCACAAGGTACAAGACAGTGCGTGTAGAGACACGCCAAGGTACAAGGTATAAGACAGAGTGCGTGTAGAGACACGCCAAGGTTCAAGGTACAAGACAGAGTGCGTGTTGAGACACGCAAAGGCACAAGACAGGGTGCGTGTAGAGACACGCCAAGGTTCAAGGCAGGGTGCGTGCTAGAAGCGACGCCAGGGTTCAAGGCAGGGTGCGTGCTAGGAGCCACGCCAGGGTTCAAGGCAGGGTGCGTGCTAGGAGCCACGCAGGGTTCAAGGCAGGGTGCGTGCTAGGAGCCACGCCAGGGCACAAGGAAGGGCTGTGTGCTAGGAGCCACGCAGGGGGCACGCCACACTGGCCAGTACACACGGCTGTACACAAACACGTGGCACTTACCACGGCAAAGGAGACGGCCAAGGGGAACCCACGCCGGGGTTCAATGCAAGGACAAGGCAGGGAACAAGGCAAGGAATACAGGCAGAAACAGAGCCAGGTCACAGAGAGGACAGAGTCTAGCAGCGGAGCGTAGGCAGAAGCCCAGAGCCGGGCCAAGGGAAGACCTTGGGACTAGACATAGAAACGAGCACTAAGGAGAGGAGAAATGGTGCGTGTGCCAGGGAGCACTACAGAGCACCATAGGAGAGAGCGAGGCAGAGCAAGCAAAGACTGAGACCATAGGGAGGAACACAAAGCAAGGAATAGCAAGGCAGAGAACACAGGGAGGACTACAAGTCAAAGCATAGCAAAAGCAAGACATGGCAAAACAGGCGAGGCAGAGAACACAGGAAGGACTACAAGTCAAAGCAAAGCTAAGGCGAGACATAGCAAAACAGACTAAGACAAAGAACAGCAGAAGGACTACAAGGCAAAGACAAACATGGCACGAGAGACAACACAAGACATGGCACAAGACAAGAGGCAGAATACGAGCACGGAGCGTGTGTAGAGATGCACTACAGAGCAAAGTGCAAGGGCACAGAATAGAGGGAGCAACCCCACAGACCCAGAGCCTTGCAGGGAAGCAACACAATAATCAGGCCCTGAGCATAGGAAGAGGCGGCCTGATATAGGGCATAGCACCTCCTCCTCCAGGTCAGGACCAGGGGAGCACTTCCGGGATTCTAGACATGACGAGATGATAGCAGAACCAGACAGTGCAGGATCTTAGGAAACGTCACATGATCAGGGTTTCAGACATGACGAGATGATCACCGAACCAACCAGTGCAGGATCCTAGGAAGAACACATGATCCGGGATTCTAGACATGACGAGATGATTGCAGAACCAGACAGTGCAGGATCTTAAGAAACATCACATGATCAAGGACTCCAGACATGACGAGAAGATCACAGAAGGCAGAGCAGAAACGCAGGGATCCTGCAGCTCAGACATGAGGTGAGTCTGCACACAGCTCTAGCGAACATGCAGGACAGCAGACAAAACATGCGCATGCACATCGCTCCAGGAGTTCTTGAGACAAACAGACATGGCAGACGTGACAATAAGCATGTGTTACACAATATCAGCCGTGCTGTGGCCAACGCAGTCGCAAGGAAGGTCTACTTTACCTCAGACACGTGGACAAGTTCTTGTGTACAGGGACGCTACATTTCCCTTATGGCACACTGGCTGAACCTGGTGGAGTTTGGGACAGAGTCAAAGGCTGGGGCATCACACATCTTACCCACACAAAGAATAGTGGTCACAACTTCCATCAGGGTTTCAGTCTCCTCGTGTTACAATTCCTGTCTCTCCTCCTCCTCACTGAAAGTAGCCTCCCCATCACTCCCCAGCTGAGATGTCTGCAGCACTGCCTTGGCAAAGCGGCAGCACACTCTGCTGAAGCTCATTTGTTAAGGTGATAACACTGACAATGCAGTTGAGCTTTTGAAGGTAATAAAAGAACAGGTCAATCAGTGGCTCTCCCCAGTGAACATCTAACTAGGTCTGATTGTGTGCGATAATGGGTGTAACTTGGTGGTGGCTTTAAAGCTTGTCAAGCTGATAAATACGTTCCATGCATGGCTGAACTTGGTTGTAGAGCATTTTTTAAAAACATACCCTGACTTGCCGGACCTAATTGCCAAGGTACGGCATGCCAGCGCACATTTCCGAAAGTCATCTCAGGCTTTTGGCAGACTAGTTTTGATGCGGCAGCGCTTTAATTTGCCTCGTCATGGACTGATTTGTGACCTGAGCACACGTTATAATCCGACCTTCAATAATAGTAATAATAAAAAATAAAAATCTTATTTCAATAGCACCAACATATTCGGCAGCACTTTACCTTTTAGTGGAGACTTGTACAGACAATAAAAGATATTACAAAATAACAATTTTCACATAAAGAACAGATATCAAGCGGAATGAGGGCCCTGCTCTCAAGCTTACAATCTATGAGAAAATAGGGGAGACACAAAAGGTGGATGGTAACAATTGTTTTCATTGTTCTGACCAGCCATAATGTAAGGAATCGGGTGTTCGTATAATACTGCATGAACCGGTTACCAACCAGTATGTGTAAAAGTACAGACAGAGAGGGCTATTAAATGCATAAAGTGCATGAGAGCAAGATACAAGGCTCCTGGTTATGAAGAAAATTTTGAATGGGCAACACAGGGATATTTAGATAAATGTGTTGAGGCAGTAGGCGGTTCATATGTTGGCAAGCCTTAGTGAGTAGAAGAGAGCAGTGTCTGAAATCCAGCTTCTCAATGCCTGTCAGAGTAACACTCAGCTCCCACACATAACAACTGCCGAGTGGGTGTGGATCGATGATATTTGTGAGGTTCTTCAAAACTTTGAGTACTGCAAAAAGAAGGTGAATGCTGATGATTCTATTATCAGCGTAACCATCCTGCAGCTCTGTCTATTAAAATGTTTGCTGCAGAATATCCAAGAGGAAGCTTTGAATGCCTAGCTCGTGGCTACTGAGCAAGATTTTACAGTGGCTGATACTTCACAACCCAGCCTCACACAATATTCTCAAGCCACATTGAGTGATGACGAGGAACTGGAGGAGGAGGTGTAACAGGAGTTTTTGGTCTGCGCAACAGAGGGGACTCCCAATCCCAGCTTCATGACTGTAAAGCATGGATGGCCTGAAGAGGAGAAGGAGCTGGAGGAGGCTATGCATTTTGAGAAGGAGAGGATGTTCTTCCTGGTGAGGACATTGAACATTTGACTTTGTAGTCTGCCACACATGGCAGAGTTCATGTCCAGATGCCTTTGCCAAGACCCTTGCATGAAACACATTTTGTCCAACATGAAATACTGGCTGTGCACCTTTCTTGACCCACGGCACAAGGAGAAATTTGCTTCTCTCATGTCAGAGGCAGACATGTCATTTTCAGTGCATGTATGCCAGAGGGCCATCATGGAAGACTTGCTAAAAAAGATTACCCTCAGACAATGCTGCTGGCAGAGGACCCGGCTCTTTCCACCCACAATGATTACAGGGGAGGGCCATGCGCACCAGGTGCAACTCGGGGGGAATGTCCACCAACTGACACATTTTCATGAGACCGTCACATCAGCAAGGGTTATCTGTGGGTGTAACTATGATGAGGAGGGAGAAGTTGACCAAGATGGTGAATGACTACTTAAGTGACCATACCAGAGTCCCTCCTTATTCTTCCGTGCCCTTTACCTATTGGTTGTCCAAGCTCTACATTTGGCCCAACCTCTCCTTCTAAACCTTGGAGGTGCTGCCATGCCCTGTTGCAAGTGTGTTGTCTGAGCAGGTTTTTAGCTGGTGCAATCATATCTGATAGGTGCACATGCCTGTCAATGGAAAATGCAGACAGGATGACTCTTCTAAAATTGAACAAGGGCTGGATTTACTGCGACTTTGTAAGCCCTAGAGATGACAGCAACGTACTGTAAAAGCAGCCCAAATGTTTTGTTTGAGAAGTTGTCTTAACATCCATCACTTGCCATCCAAACCCATTTTGTTCATGAAATCACCTCCTCCTCCTGCAACAAGTACTTAGTGGTCATGTATGTATACCCCACATACGTAATGTTTTGTACTTTATGAAATCTTGGCACATTGTGCAGTGGTGAAATATGTACTCCCTACCGATTCCCTCGCTGACATACTCCAATGCGGAGTAATGAAGACTATTGCCCTTGCTAAATTGTCACGTAAGATTATCTGTACCCCGATTGTGCACAACTGCTAGATAAAGATACGCTATTTTTTAAACCAATAGAAAAGTGTTTTTTTTTTATCGCCTTGCTGACACACTCCAAACATGGCGTAATGAAGACCATTGCCCCTGCTAAATTGTCACATAAGATTATCTGTACCCCGATTGTGCACAACTGCTAGATAAAGATACACTATTTTTTAAACCAGGACAATATAAAGCTTACTGTGAAATACAACAGTAAAGATCACCATAGAAAGTGAAGAATAAAAATGGTTCTACACCACAATAAAAAAGCATATACACAAAAAAGTGTAAATGAACCCAGGTACGAAGAAATGATATTAAAAAATAGTATTTTTATTAATATATAAATGACAAAGAAATATATATGTATAAAAGACAAATATGTCAATTACCAGAGTTAGCCATAAGATGGCGCCACAGGAAAAATAGTAAACAAGTGAAATAAATATTTATGGATTTTATCCCACATACAAAAGTGAACTCAACAGCGATCGATAGATATAATCAAACAGTTGTTATCATGAACAACCAAAACATTCATGGAGTGTAGCAAAGTGAAAGTGAGTAAAACACCAGGAATGTGTGGGGTTAAAATAAATACTGTCAGTGTGCTGTGGCACCAACCTGTCCCTACGCACGTTTCAGCAGTGTAAGCCTTCTTCCTAGGCATACCAGTGGCACAACTGGTAGACAAATATTAGGCATTTTAAGTGGAAGATAGCAGAGAGCTGCAGCATCTACTTGCAATGATGAGAACACCCAGGTGTCTGCCTTTTACCCTCCCTCCTTTTAAATATTTCCCTACTTCAATCCCCGCTTAATAACCAAATAATCTCTTCACAGTCTTAAAAGAGTTCTTTGGAATAAATGTCGCTCACTATAACCTCCTATCACTCTCCCTACGCTACTTTTACTCTCCCTACACTGAAACTATGCTCTCCCTATGCTGTTTCCGGCTGCATTGTGAGCAAGATGGCGCTGGTAGCCTTTAAAAAATCCCTATGACACTGGAAGGTCAGCCAATCACAGTAATGCAGGAAAAAAACACCGTGAGCACAACTGGAGGATGGTGCTAAAGGTTAGGTTCCCAAACCGTAAAAGTAGTAGTTATAAACCTAGCACTCAACTTGGATGTGATCAAAAAGAAGATTTATTGTAGTACGCATACAAAACGTTTCGGTTAATTGTGACCTTCTTCAGTTTCGTGCTGTATTAGGTATTCAGCAGGGGATTATATAGCCCTTGAATAGCTCGTTGTGCTCATAATAAAGACAATCTGTCTGTCAGCAAGACTCCTTGCGGCGGATCTCGTGTCTGGAGGCACAGATGCCCCATCCGTCCACATAAATAAGTTAACTCATGCTGACAGACAGACTGTCTTTATTATGAGCACAATGAGCTATTCAAGGGCTATATAATCCCTTGCTGAATACCTAATACAGCACGAAACTGAAGAAGGTCGCAATTGACCGAAACATTTTGCATGCGTACTACAATAAATCTTCTTTTTGATCACATCCAAGTTGAGTGCTAGGTTTATAACTTCTACTAATCACAGTAATGCCACACCAAAGATGGCGCCGGCATTACTGTGATTGGCAAGGCAGCCCAGAATGTTCATTTGCTGCAAATAAAGCGCCAAACATGATGGGCGGCTCCCTCAAATATTCAAAGGTGAATATCTAATTACTCATCCAGTAATGAATAGCCCAATTACGGTACTATTTGTCTGAGTAATGTAATGTTTGAGACTGGACATGTAGCATGTGAGTTATAAAACTTTGGACAATACTAAATCTTAATATATTCTAAGCAATATCAACTGGCTCCACTATCGTACAGTTTGACCTGATGTGACAGCTGCGTTTTCTACTCTGCTCTGTTTTAGAGTATCTAAATTGGAGTAGGTTTCTGCCTTTTGTTTGTTTTTGCTTACTATGTAATTTGAATGTCGAAGCATGGTTAAATGTGTAGGAGGTTAAATGCAGATTAAGGCATTATTACAGTAGTAAGCCTATTAATAGTGAAAAATATATTGAAAGAAAGAAATTTATCTTAATGGTAGGGTAGAATCATGTACACAAACATAACCCGAACACCTATTGTCGAATTTCAGCTCAAGGATTTTCATTTTGCTTAGTATAAAAGTTTAATGCTTTATCCACCTTCAATGTGCTAAAATATATAGTCCATAGTCCAAATCTTCTGTTTTCTGTAGAGCGTAAGGTCTTCTAGTCATGGACTATGGAGGACTACGAGGAGTGCATTATACTGTATAAAGGACTATGTGGAGTGCATTATACTGTATGGAGGACTATGAGGAGTGCAGTATACTGTGTGAAGGACTATGGGGAGTGTATTATATTCTATGGACTATGGGAGTTCATTATAGTGTATGGAAGACTATGGAGGCTAGAGTATATTCTATGGAGGACTTTGGGAACTGCAGTAAACTGTATGAAGGACTATAGTGACTGCAGTATACTGTATGGAGGACTATGAAGAGCACATTATATTGTATGTGGGACTATGGCGAGTGCTGTATACTGTATGGAAGACTATGGGGAGAACATGCACATTATACTATATGAAAGGCTATGGGGAGTGCATTATACTGCATGGAGGACTATGGGTGCATTATACTATGTTGAGGACTATGGGATGTGCATTATACTCTATTGGGGACTATGTGGAGTTAAGTATACTGTATTGATGACTATGCGGAGTGCATTATACTGTATGGAAGACTATGAAGAGTGCAATATACTGTATGGAGGACTATGGGGAGTGCATTATACTGAGTGGAGGACTATGGGGAGTGCATTGTATTGGATAGAGGACTATGTGGAGTGCATTATACCATATGGAGGACTATGGGGAGTGCATTGTATTGTATGGAAGACTATAGGGTGCATTATACTATATGGAGGACTATGGAGACCATTATACTATATGGAGAGCAACATGGGAACTATTGTTATATTTGGGGAGCTATGTGTGGGCATTATAATATTTGCATGACTACTTGGGAGGCCATTATAATAGTTTGAGGGCTATGTGGGAGCCTTTATACTTTATCGAGGGCTATGTGGGGGCCATTAACCTGTACGCAAGCAATTATGCAGTGTGAAGTGTGGGGTCCATCACACTGTATGGAGGGTGGTGTGGGGCCATTATACTGTTTGGAGGGCTAGTGGGGGCCATTATACAGTGTGGTGAGGTGTGAGGCCATTTTACTGTGTGTGTAGGCCCATTAAACAGTACTGCATGGAGTGCTGTGTGGAGATCATAGTGGGGCGATCATACTATATCGGGGTCACCATACTTTGCTGGGGGAATTAAGGTGGGGTACAGTAGGGTCATCATACTGGCGTGTGGAGGGTACTGTGGAGGAGTTCACCGTGGGTGTAACATACAGTGTTTGGGGGTACTTTGGTTGGCATCATACTTTATGAGTACAATGAAAGGGAAATCTGGGGCTTCAGTATGAGGAAAATTACTCTGTAAAGGCTGCAAAGTTGTGACATATTATCTTCTGTAACCCCACCGAATTTTAATTATTATTATTTTATTTTTGGTGGGGGGCAATTAAAACGTCTGCTGTGAAGCCCCATGATTTCTATGTAGGCCCCCGTGTAAGACAATCTATTTTTTAAGTGTTGCCTATTTAGCACATAGTTTATAAAATAAGATCAACTTACCTGAAATTACAGAGACCCTTTAAGGTACTGAAGCTCAATGTATATGGAAAGTTGTAAAGATTTTAACATCTCAAAAATAATTGTTCACTTTGATTCATCTGATAATACTTCTATTTGTTCACCCTGAATTTTGTTTTGGGGGGTTGAAGGAATAGTAAAGCGCATGTCCTATGTTCCAGTTTGTTTTGTTACCTTAGATAAAATATAATAGGTAAATGATGGAATCCAAATGAGACAACAAGACATAAAGTATTAGTTAGACCTTCTTAACGAAGCTGAATATTCGTTCATTAGCATTTAAATGAAAACTAGACTCTGTGTCATTTGATTAGCTAAGAAAATTGATCAAGTTTAATTTGTAGGAAAAATTCATTACTGCATCCTCATTTATGCGGCGACAAAACAATACAATTTAAACTGATTGCAGCATTTAAAAAAAGTAGGTTTCAAGAGAATGCAGATATTCAGAGTCATAATTGAATCAGTGATACTTCCTGTGTTTCACAATACATTTATATGCTCCCATATTATTGCTCTTGTGTTTCCCCTTTAATGGAACCAGTGAAGCAGAAAGTATATGTTGTCCAAGCCATTTTGCTGTGTGAACAACGTGTTGCATATATTTGAGATTTTAGTTTTAAGCTCTTGGATTCTAAAACATCTTAAAAAGAAATTATTTTGCCAAGAATTTTTATTTGTAATGTCTTCATTTTTATATTTACTGAAATCCTGAAAATTCAGATATCACTGCAATACATCCCATTATACCACTTTTCAAATCCCAAGGAAAAATCGGAGATCTGACAAAAATCTGAAATTCTAAATGTGTTTGTTTATGAAATTAGCTATTTCATAATCTGGTCATTGTTTGATCAGCTGGAGATTATCACTAGAGGATTAGTCCTATTACGCCCGCACCACTGGTTGGCAGCATTCTTCTTATGCTCAGTGTACACAGAAAGCTGCCAATCAGTGGTGTAGGTGGGGTATACAGGGCTGAACATTCAGAGAACTTCTAGTTCTGCAGCATATATTACAATTATTAAACAAATCATCAGTGTGCTCAGTAAGTAAGTGACACATCATTGGATTCATGGTGCTCTCAGATGGAGCAGAAAACTTGGCGACAGAATCCCTTTAAAGAAACTTTGCACAGAATGATTGTTCAAATCAAATGCATCATGGCTCAGGGAATTATTTACATACACCTTCCCACCCATAACTGGCTTAGTGATCGGACCCAAAGAGTTGTTGTAAATGGCTGCACATCCAGTTGGAAGAATGTCTCAAGTGGGAAACCACAGGGCTCTGTCCTGGGCCCTGTATTGTTCAACATCTTTATCAATGATTTAGATGAAGGAACTGAGGGTACACTGATTAAACTTGCTGATGACACAAAGTTAGGAGGGATAGCTAATACTAGAGAAGAGAGAGAGGATTCAAAAAGATATAACTAAACTGGGGCAGTGGGCAGCAACTAACAGAATTTTTTTAACAAAAAAAAGCATACTACATCTGGGCAATAAAAATGAAAAAAGCATATACAGAATGGGAGGAATAGGCCTAAGCAACAGCACATGTGAAGAAGACTTGGGTATACTAATAGTTCATAAACTAAACATGAGTCAACAGTGTGATGCAGCAGCAGAAAATGCAAATTCAATTCTGAGATGTATTAACAGAAGCATATAGTCTAGATCATGTGAAGTCATTATCCCCCTCTATTCTTCTTTGGTCAGACCTCATCTGGAATACTGTGTCCAGTATGGGGCACCACATTATAAAAAAAGTCAACACACTGGAGCAAGTTCAGAGAAGAGCGACCAGAATGATGACCGGTCTGCAAACCACCTCCTATGAGGAATGGTTACAGGATTTGGGAATGTTTAGCTTGCAAAAAAGAAGACTGACAGGAGACTTAATAGCTGTCTACAAATATCTCAAGGGCTGTCACATTGTAGAAGGATCATCTTTATTCTCATTTGCACAAGGAAAGACTAGAAGCAATGGGATGAAACTGAATGGGAGGAGACACAGATTAGATGTTAGAAAAAACATTTTAACAGTGAAGGTGATCAATGAGTGGAGCAGGCTGCCAGGAGAAGTGGTGATTTCTCCTTCAATGGAAGTCTTCAAACAGAGGCTGGACAGACATCTGTCTAGGATGATTTAGTGAATCCTGCTTTGAGCATGGGGTTGGACCAGATGACCCAGGAGGTTCCTTCCAACTCTACCATTCTATGATTCTATGACCTACTTGTTTTCCATTTATCTTCACCTTTCTCTTGCTCTATGAAGCTGGAGCTGTCAATCAAAGAAGATAGAAGGGTGGAGAATTAAAGAATTAAAACAGGCAGGTGGGAAGGAGTATATAAATGTTTGGCCCTGCTGTAAAGTATTGATCGCCTGTACTTAGTTTGAACAGTCATTCTGTGCCGACAGAGTCCCTTTACCTCAGCCTTTGGTTGAAGACTGGGTGTTTTGCTGTGTCCCAAGAAGCTTAACATCTCTTATTGAAATGCACATGCACATAGGGTCCAGCAGGTGCATGTCTGGTGTTTTTCACAGCAGATTGACTAAGGTTCAAAGCAATTACTCCCTTCTTATCATGTTCTCTGCAGCTTTCATTGCAGACTTTTTTGAAGGTTTCCCTTAGTTGCGCTCTTATTTATGGCCTAGTTCTTAGTTCTCCTCAACGCATTGGTGCATGGAATATCTGCCTTTCAATGGCCTTCACCACAGACTAACGTCCTGCTTAGGCTGGTTTCACAATTGCGTTTTTTTGCGCTGTTTTTTAGCGCAAATAAACGCATGAGTTTTTTTCCCTTTACTTTAACATGGGTGCGCATAGGTGCGCATACACATGCATTTGTACGTGTTTGTATGCGCATGCAATTTTTATAGTGTGCGCTCGGGCGCACAAAATGTATCCTGTTGCATTTTTTGTGCGTCCGACTTGCCCCCAAAAAACGAATGCGCACGCAATGCGTTTTTTTTACAGCAAAACACCCATTATAGTCTATGGGTGCGCATACGTGCGCATTGTAATGCGCACGTATGCGCAAAAAACGCATGTTTTTTTAAAAAAAACGCACGAAAACCTGCAAAAAAAGCACAGAAACGCATGATGCGTTTTTTCCATGCGTTTGTGTGCGCAAAAAACGCGCAGCAAAAAAACGCAAGTGTGAAAGTAGCCTTACAGTCCTATTTATAGTCTAATGTGCTACATCTTTTTGCAACCATTAACATTGTAGGCTTTATTTGTAAGAGGCCACAGACATTAACGACAAGAGGTATTTTTGTTTTTGCATTTTCATTTTTTGCTCCACTTCTTACCAGAGCCATAACTTTTTTTATTTTTTTTGGTCAAAATAGCCATGTCAGGGCTTATTTTTTGCCAGACAAGTAGTACTTTTGAACAACACCATTTGTTTTAAAATTTTGTGTACGCGAAAGCGAGAAAAAAATTCCAAGTATGGTGAAATTGCAAAAAAAAGTACAATCCCACAGTTGTTTTTTTTTACCATGTTCACTAAATGCTAAAAATGGCCTGCCATTATGATTTTCCAGGTCATTAAAGTTCAAAGACATCAAATGTACAGGCTCTTATTTTATTTAAGTGGGGAAAAAAAAATTCCAAAGTTTGTTAATAAAGAAATCACACCCTTTTCCGATGCCCATAGCGTCTCCATTTTTCATGATCTTGGGTTGGGTGAGGGATTATTTTTTGTGTATCGAGCTGACATTTTTAATGATACCATTTTGGTGCATATACAATCTTTTGATTGCCCGTTATTGCATTTTAATGTAATGTTGCGTCAACCAAAAAAACATAAAGAATAGTGGTCACAACTTCCATCAGGGTTTCAGTCTCCTCGTATTACAATTCCTGTGTCTCCTCCTCCACCCCACTGAAAGTAGCCTCCCCATCACTCCCCAGCTGAGATGTCTGTAGCATTGCCTTGGCAAAGCGGTAGCACACTCTGCTGAAGCTCATTTGTAAAGGTGATAACACAATGCAGCTGAACTGTTGAAGGTGATAAAAGAACAGGCCAATCAGTGGCTCTCCCCACTGAACATCGAACTAAGTCTGGTTGTGTGCGATATTGGGTGTAACTTGGTGGTGGCTTTAACCCCTTCACCCCCAAGGGTGGTTTGCACGTTCATGACCGAACCAATTTATACAATTCTGGCCACTGTCCCTTTATGAGGTTATAACTCTGGAACGCTTCAACAGATCTAGGCGATTCAGAGATTGTTTTCTCGTGACATATTGTACTTCACTTTAGTGGTAAAATTTTTTCGCTATAACTTGCATTTATTTATGAAAAACAGAAATATGGCAAAAATTTTGAAAATTTGCAATTTTCAAACTTTGAATTTTTATGCCCTTAAAACAGAGAAATATGTGACACAAAATAGTTACTAAATAACATTTCCCAAATGTCTACTTTACATCAGCACAATTTGGGAAACAACTTTTTTTTTGTTAGGAAGTTATAAGGGTTAAAATTTGACCAGCAATTTCTAATTTTTACAACAAAACTTACAAAACCATTTTTTTAGAGACCACCTCACATTTGAAGTCACTTTGAGGGGTCTATATGGCAGAAAATACCCAAAAGTGACACCATTCTAAAAACTGCACCCCTGAAGCTACTCAAAACTACATTCAAGAAGATTATTAACCATTCTGGTGCTTAACAGGAGCAGAAGCAACGTGGAAGGAAAAAATGAACATTTAACTTTTTAGTCACAAAAATAATATTTTAGCAACAGTTTTTTTTATTTTCCCAAGGGTAACAGGAGAAATTGGACCCCAAAGGTTGTTGTCAAATTTGTCCTTAGTACGCTGATACCCAATATGTGGGGGGGAACCACTGTTTGGGCACATGGCAGGGTTCAGAAGGGAAGGAGCGCCGTTTGACTTTTTCAACCTAAAATTGGCTGGAATTGAGATCGGACGCTATGTCGCGTTTGACGAGCGTCTGATGTGCCTAAACAGTGGAAACCCCCCACAAGTGACCCCATTTTGGAAACTAGACCCCCTAAGGAACTTATCTAGATGTGTGGTGAGCACTTTGAACCCCCAAGTGTTTCACTAAAGATTATAAGGCCCGGGCGTGAAAATATAAAATCCTGTTTTGTTCCCACATAAACGATCATTTAGTCCCCAATTTTTAATTTTCCCAAGAGTAACAGGAGAAATTGGACCCCAAAAGTCGTTGTCCAATTTGTCCTGAGTACTCTGGTACCCCACATGTGGGAAAAAACTGTTTAGGCACACGTCAGGGCTCGAAAGGGAAGTAGTGTTGTTTTGGAATGCAGACTTTGATGGTCTGCTGGCATCATGTTCCGTTTGCAGAGCCCCTGATGTGCCTAAACAGGAAAAAAACCCACATGTGACATCATTTTGGATACTAGACCCCTAAAGAACAAATCTAGATGTGCTCCCAACTAATCTAATGTAAATTAGTAGTGCATGGAGGTGTGGTACAATTTGAAGCAATCCTTCATACACAGGCCAGATTTTTCGGGGCAGGTGTCGCATTGATAAGTGGTGTCCCTGCGTATTCCTTTTTTGTAACACACTCGACACCTTTTTTGCGGCTTACATTTTCTTGGGGTTGGTGGGACCACCCCCGGAAAATGCTGACCTGGGATAATACGAGCACCTTCAGTTCCAGAAGTACTGGGGCCCGCTCCTTCCTGAGCACCAAACATCAGGGCCTTAACCACTACCTCCTGAGACTCAAGGTACGACGTATCGCTGGGGCATGCACATTGTGACAGCAGGAATGCGTTGAGCATTGCCATTTGGACGATGTGCACGGCAAGCTTTTTATACCACACCTTGGCCTTCCTCAATGCATTGTACGGTTGGAGGAGTTGATCGGAGAGATCAACGCCCCCAATGTTTTTGTTGTACCCCACTACACATGTCGGTTTATGGACCTGTGTAGAGGTACCCTGTACAGTGCAGAGGGTACTGCCATCACCGTGTATGGTGGTCAAGAGATAGACATCTCTCTTGTCCTTGTACTTGACCACCAGCAGTTGGTCGCTACATTGGGCTCTGCTCTCACCTTTTCGGAGCATCTGCCCAAGTAGCGTCTTCGGGAGGCATCTCTGATTTTTGCGGACAGTACCGCAGGCTGTGGTACATCGCTCAGAGAGGGATTTGTAGAGTGGGATGCTGGTATAAAAGTTATCAGTGTAGAGGTGATAACCTTTATCCAGCAGTGGGTGCACCAAATCCCACACAATTTTCCCACTCACTCCCAGGAAAGGAGGACACTCCAGGGGGTTCAATCCGGGTGTCCTTCCCTTCGTAAACTCTAAACCTGTGGATGTACCCTGAGGTACTCTCACACAACTTATAGAGTTTGATTCCGTACCTGGCCCTCTTACTGGGCAGGTATTGACGGAATCGCAGCCTTCCCTTGAAGTGAACCAAGGACTCATCCACGCAGATGTCCCTTTGGGGCACGTACACTCCAGCAAACTTTTTGTTGAAGTGTTCGATGACCGGCCGAATTTTGAAAAAATGGTCAAAGTTGGGGTCATCTCGTGTGGGACACTGTGCATTATCAGTATAATGCAGAAACTTGTGGATGGCCTCAAAACGCGTCCAGGCCATGACCATTCGGAACACTGGAATGTTGTATAAAATATCAACACTCCAATATTGCCGAATTTCCGGTTTCTTCAGTATCCCCATATGGAGGACCAGGCCCCAAAACTGCGTCATTTCAACTGCGTCTACAGGAGACCAGTTTGAAAATGTTGAACTCGGGTTTTGCTCCAAAAATTGACGAGCGTACAAATTAGTTTGCTCCACCATGAGGTTAACAAAATCCTCAGAGAAAAAGACTTTGAAAAAGTCAATTTCTGTGAGACCGGTGGTGTCAAACTTGATTCCTGATTCTGCCACAAAATCAGGAATCAATGGCTCGTAATTTTTTGGGGGCGAGGTCCATACGGGGAGCACTGGGTCAGCTGCGGGCATGGTGGGCGCTGCCTCATCTGCTGTCCTGGAGCGTCTGCGTGGCGGTTCCGCAGGACCCGAGGAGGAAGATGAGGAGGGGGAAGAGGAAGAAGAAGAGGATGAAGAATCCGAAAAATAAAGAAAAGTCGGATCCTCATCCAAATCGCTATCAGTGTCGGAGGCAAGTATAGCATATGCCTCCTCCATTGAATAGCGCTGTTGGGATGAATTTGATGTCATTTTTGTGTAAATATGGTGCTTGGGTGTACACTTTATTGAAAACTGTATGTGTACGTGAGGGGGAGGAGTGATTGGTGTAAACTTTCTGTAAAGAAAAAGCTGTGGAAAAAAGTCTAAAACAGCAGGCCCTAGCTGATAAGTGTCACTTATCAAAACTAGGCTGCTGGATGTGCGCATGGGGTGGCGCAAAGGGGGGTGGAAAAAAAAAAGGAAAACGGCAGGCACAAACTCTGATAAGTGAACTGTGTCACTTATCCAAGTTTTGCGGCTGCGGGATGTGTGTACGGAGGTGGCGCAAAGGGGGCTAAGAAAAAAAAGCGAACTCGAGTGTTGATCGGTGAACTGCGTCACCAATCAACGTTCGGCGGCTGCGCACGGAGGTGGCGCAAAAGTGGGGTGGAGGGGCGTAAAAATAGGGGGAAGGGGGATGGGGGGATTGGGGTGGATGAAGAGAGATTGGGCAGGGATCAGTTAGGGTTGTAGTTAGGTGGCACAAAGGGGTGAAAAAAAAATCAAAAACGGCAGGCACAAGCTTGGATAAGTGACGTGTGTCACTTATCCAAGTTTTGCAGCTGCGGGATGTGTGTACAGAGGTGGCACAAAGAGGGCTAAGGAAAAAAGCGAGCACGAGTGTTGATCGGTGAACGGCGTCACCGATCAACGCTTGGCGGCTGCACACGGAGGTGGCGCAAAAGTGGGGTGGAGGGGGGTAAAAATAGGGGGAAGGGGGATGGGGGGATTAGGGTGGAGGGATGGGGGGATGAAGATAGATGGGGGGTGAGGATAGATTGGGCAGGGGATCAGGGATCAGGAACACTTACGGTTGGCGGTTTTTTCTTTCTTCTTCCTTTTCTGCAAGGATTATGATGCTACAAGCTGTGGCACCACAATACCCAGCACAGGAGCTCTTGCTGCGTCCGACCTCTCTGCAGGAATCCTCTGCTAGAGTGAGGACCCCTGCAGACAGGTCAGACAGGTCAGTGGCAGGTCAGGGGCAGGTCACAGAGCAGTCACATCGCTGCTGTGACCTGTCATTGGTGGGATCGAATGATTACATCGATCCACCAATCCCTGATCTTCCTGGTGACCATGGCAACTGCCTAGAATCGGAGCTTACAGCTCCGATTACAAGGCAGGTCATGCCCAGGTCACCAGCAGGGCACAGAGCAGTCACATGGTGACCAAAGCTGTGCCCTGTGGTTGGCGCGATCGCCGATCTAATCGATCACGCCAGCCAGCTCCTGCAGGCCCTGCAGGGCCTGCATCAGGCTCCAGCCTAGGATCGGTGCTAATATAGCACCGATCCGGGCCGGTACTGGCTAGGCACAGCGGCGATATAGCGCCGCTGTGCACTGCGATTGGCGCAATCGATTAGATTGGCGATCGCGCCAATCCGGGTGCTTTTTGCCGGTGCCTGGCAAAGTACATCGGTACTCGATCCCAGCCTAGGACATCATTATTTCAGCCAAGCTGATTGGCTGAAACAATGAGAAACGCTGCAATTGGCTGTTCAGAATTGAACAGCCAATCACAGCGCTCTGGATGCCGGGGGGGCGGGATCGCAGCCCGGGATGCCGATGCCATCTTCTGTAAGGTGAGATGGCGTCGGAATTTTAATGCGATCACCGCGACTTAAGTCGCGGTATCGCATTAAAGGGCCCGATGTACTATCCCGTCCACGGTCATACGGGCCCAGGTACCGTGGACGGAATAGTACGTCGGATGTCAGGAAGGGGTTAAAGCTTGTCAAGCTGATAAATACATTCCATGCATGGCTGAACTTGGTTGCAGAGCATTTTTTAAAAACATACCCTGACTTGCCGGACCTAATTGCCAAGGTACAGCATGTCAGCGCACATTTCTGAAAGTCATCTCAGGCTTTTGGCAGACTAGTTTTGATGCGGCAGCACTTTAATTTGCCTCATCGCCAACTGATAAGTGACCTGATTATAATTCGACCTTCAAAAATAGTAATAATAAAAAATAAAAATCTTATTTCAAAAGCACCAACATATTCCACAGCACTTTACATTTTAGTAAGGACTTGTACAGACAATAAAAGATACTACAAAGTAAAAATTTTCACATTTTTACAATTTTACCATTTTGGTGCAAATACGATCTTTTGATCGCCCGTTATTGCATTTTAATGTAATGTTGCGGCAACCAAAAAAATATAATTCTTGCGTATTGACTTTTTTCTTGTTATGCCTTAGATGGGGTTAATTCTTTTTTATATTGATAGATTGGGCGATTCTGAATGCAGCGATACCAAATATGTGTTTATTTGATTTTTTTATTGTTTTATTTTGAATGGGGTGAAAGTGGGATGATTTGAACTTTTACACTTTTTAATTTTTTAATATTTTTAAAAAACATTTTGTTTTTACTTTTAATGTATATGTGTGTTAGGTGGGAACACATAAATAACTGCTGGGTGCAGCACATTGCCAAAATACCAAGAGAAAAACAAAAAAGAAGACGCACAGAAATAGAGCGCACTCACAGCTGGATTTACAAATGCCAAGAAAACCAAGTGCATAATAAAAACAATTGAAAACAATTGGTCATCTTCCCCACAAGCCTAAGAGATAAGAGACAATAAATGTAGTGCAATAAAAACTCAAATATCTTATTTATATATTTTTTCATCATATGCTCCTCACTGGGAGCATTGTTGACATTTTTTGGTATCCGAACACATGTCATTGCCATATTACTGTATGTATGTCTTGTATGTTCATTGTACACACATGCTCCTATCCATCTGCCCACATCTCTTCCATTGGCGTTTTTTAATTGTTTTTATTATGCACTTGGTTTTCTTGGCATTTGTATGATCAATAAAAGTCGTTTTTGCATATTTATCCAGCTGTGAATGCACTCTATTTCTGTGCTTCTTTTTTCTTGTTTTTCTCTTGTTTTTACTTTCTGCATGCTTCAGTAGTCTCCATGGGAGACTAGAAGCTGCAGTTCTTTGATCAGCTCTGCTACATACAGGCGATGATCATAGCAATCCGGCTATGACAACCATATAGGTCTGCTGGAGAACTATGGTTGTCATGCCAACCCATCAGTGACCTGTGATCACATGACAAGGTCACCGATGGGCAGGATTTCAGGCTTGCTTCCGGAAAGCACGAGCAAAATGCCGCTTTCAGAGATTGACAGCAGCATTTAACTAGTTAACAGCCGTGGGTGGATCATGATTATAAATCAGCTGTCATGTACCCGGAAAGGTGCGGGCTCAGCGCCAGAGGGGGAGTCTGACATTGGCGTATTATTACACCAAAGGGGTTAAAGCGAATCTATCAGCAGGATTAAACTGTTTATGTGAGTATATACATAAGTCTTTCAGAGACAAGTCCAGCAATAGTTTTACATGGCAGTCTGTTCCTCCGTCAATCCTTGAATCAATATGCAAATGAGGCTGAAAAGCAATGGTAGATCTAAAGCATCTATCCCTACAATTCCATTCCCCGCCCAGCGTAGACTCCTGCTTGAGTGACAGCTACTTTGCCACAATTCACACAACATATAGGCTATCAGTCAAGTAGGAGGAGGCTGAATAGAGCTGCAGTGAACTACCACTGTCTTTCGGCCTCATATCAATTCAAACACAGATTTCTCAGGAATGAAGGATTGGACTAAAGTAGTCATGTAAAGGTATTGTTGGTCAATCTGCAGTTTAATAGTGTTTAGACACACTGCGGTGTCGGTACTGAGAGCCCCATCGGCACTGAAAACCCTGCTGTCAGGAGGAAATTAATTTTATTCCCCACCAGCAGTATTCGACTTCCAGTCATAGAGGTGTCGCCGGCACGGTTTCAGTCACTATTCAATGTATAGAGAGCAGCGGCTGTAACAGCATCCCAGCCCTGACTGACAACCGGCTAGGTATTAAGGTCAGTTGCAAGTCAGTGCCAGGGGTGCAGATTATGCAGGATTAAGGTAACAGCTGCCAGACAGGGAAGGATGGAGCTTCTAATCAAGTTACCAAAGTGGATTTCTTGTATAGAAGAAACTTTTCCAAATACTTTATTGGGGAATTCTAAGTTAAAAGAGGAGAGTCATCTGTTGACCAGGACTTTTATATTAGTGGCGCATCCTTAGGATAGATCAGTAGTATCGGATCGGTAGGAGTGCAGCACCTCCACCGATCAGATGTTCCAGGTCTAAGTAGATGCCAGAAATGCTCAGTTGCGCAGCTGTTCAGGACAGCTCTGTCATCATTATAGTGCCCATAGTCGGGTACTGCACATCTACAGTTGTGCGGCCATCTCTGACAGAGATGTGCTGAGCAGCTCTGCAGCTGTCATACCCCCACCGATCAGATATTGATGACCTACACTCCTGCAGTATACTAAGGATAGGCCATCAATGCAGAAAGTCCAGGACAACCCCTTTAAGGACCCTAATTTATTAGTTAGAATGGAGGATAGATGCAAAGTGAATTAAGGTCCATTTAAACAGAATATGCCTAAAAAAATGTGGTCCCCTGTAAACATGAGAAATTAGTTTATTAGACTCTTAATCACATCTTTTATGTGGACATAAAAATCATTATATTTGGCAGCATGTACTCTCAGCTAACTAGAGGAAGGGCTACCCACTATTATTAATCTTCATGTGGACATAGAGCTTCTAATCCACTGTTAGTGGATTCTTATACATGATTGTTTATTTATGCCGATGATAGCTCCGTATAAATGAAAACTTATGAGTAATTATCGAATTTGCTATATCATCGATCGCCGCTCATTATGAGCAGATTTTCTTTGAGCAAATAATCCATTAATTTGAATTGAATTTAATATAATGCTTCATTTCTTGGGCCGTGGCACTGCAGGGGGAATTAATCAATCAATGTCAATTCTCCCACAGATTACAGCTGACCACCGCATTGTCGTAAGTAGCGAGATACCCTTTGCTCAGTTTATTGCTGAATTTTTCTAACAAAAAAAATTATTGTCCAAATTACACAACCCATTTAGCTCTGTGAGTTCAGTGGGTGTTGGGGCTGTCTGAATTTTAATTTATAATTTTAAGCATCTCCTTTTATTGCAGCTATAAATTGTGCTAATGGATGAATGAAGGTATAACTAGAAAGAGCAAACATTTTCTTGGCCTTTATTTATGCATACAGATTTAGTGGAGCTGAATCTGTTATTTCAATTTGGAGTCTACAGTGGGGAAAATAAGTATTTTGCAAGTTTTTCCACCTATAAAGAATGGAGTGGTCTGTAATTTTTGTCATAGGTACACTTTAGCTGTGAGAGAATCTAAAAATAAAAAACAGAAAATCACATTGTATGATTTATATATTAATAAAATGGAATTTTATTGCATGAAATAAGTATTTGATCACCTACCAACCAGTAAAAAATCTGGTTCTCAGAGACCTGTTCAGTTTGTCTTTAAGAAGCCCTCTTACTCTGCACTCATGTACTAATTGCACCTGTTTGAACTCGTTACCTGTACAAAAGAAACCTGTCACACACACTCAATCAATCATACTCCAACCCTTCCGCCATGGACAAGATCAAAGAGCTATGTATGGACACCAGGAACAAAAATGTAAACCTGCACAAGGTTTGGATGGGCTACAGGACAATAGGCAGGCAGCTTGGTGAGAAAGCAACAACTGTTGGTGCAATTATTAGTAAATGGAAGAAGCACTAGATGACTGTCAATCTTCCTCAGTCTGGGTTTCCATGCAAGATCTCACCTCGCGGTGTAAAGATGATTCTGAGAAAGGTCAGGAATCAGCCCAGAACTGCAAGGGAAGACCCTGGTCAATGACCTGAAGAGAGCTGGAACAAGAGTCTCAAACATTACAGTTAGTAGCACACTACGCCATCATGGATAAAAATTCTCTAGGGCATGCAAGGTTCCCCTGCTCACACCAGTCCATGTCTAGGCCCATTAAAGGGTTTGCCAATAATCATCTGAATGATCCAGAGGAGGCATGGTAGAAGGTCATGTGGTCAGATGAGACCAAAATAAAACTTTTTGGTATCAACTCCACTCGCAGTGTTTGTAGGAAGAAGGATGATTACAACCCCAAGAACACCAACCCAACCTTGAAGTATTGAGGGGGAAACATCATACTTTGGGGGTGCATTTCTGCTAACAGGACAAGATAACTGCACTGTATTGAAGGGAGAATAGATGGGGTCATGTATCACAAGATTTTTGCCAAAACCTTCTTCCCTCAGTAAGAGCATTGAAGATGGGTTGTGGCTGGGTCTTCCATGTGACAGTGACCCAAAAAACACAGCCAGTGCAACTAAGTAGTGGATCCGTAAGAAGCATTTCAAGGTCCTGGAGTGGCCTAACCAGTCTCCAGACCTGAACGCAATAGAAAATCTTCGGAGGGAGCTGAAACTCAATGTTGCGTGGTGACAGCCCCGAAACCTGAAAGATCTGGGGAAGATCTGTATAGAGTAGTGGTTCAAAATACCTGCTGCACTGTGTGAAAACTTGGTCAAGAACTACAGGAATCGTTTGAGCTCTGCAATTACAAACATAAGTACCAAATATTAAGTTCTGTTTTTCTATGGTATCAAATACTAATTTCATGTAATAAAATGTAATAAAATGAAAATTAATTATGTGGAAATCATACAATGTGATTTTCTGGATTTATTTTTTAAATTCTGTTTCTCACAGGTGAAGTGTAACTACGATAAAAATTACACACCTCTCCATGCTTTGTAGGTGGCAAAACTTGTAAAATCAGCAGTGTATCAAAAACATATTTTCCACACTGTGTATACACTGCTCAACAATAAAGGAAACACTAAAATGCCACATCCTAGATATCACTGAATTAAATATTCCAGTTGCAAATCTTTATTCATTGCATAGTGGAATGTGTTGAGAACAATAAAACATAAAATGATCAATGTTAATCAAAATTAATATCCCATGGAAAATCAAACTACAGGCTGAACCAACTTCTCAGAAGTGTATGTGGCCTCCATGTACCGGTATGCCCTCCTTACAATGCCTGGGCATGGTCCCAATAAGGCGGCATATGTGCTCCTGAGCTGTCACGGGTTAACTCAACAGAGAGGAGCCAGCATCTGATTTCTCCTACTCCCGCACAGATTACAAGCTTCATAGTAAACTGTGTAGGTTTCTTTTAGCAACACAGGGATTAATCTGCTCAGTTGAGAGCTTCTGGAAGCTTTCCTGCATTAAGGCTCAGCTGTTCACTCTTAGACACTCCCGTCTTCTATATAATCTGGGCCCTGGCAACCACTCATTGTCAGAGCTAGCTTTTGCTGCATGGCTGGAGGTCGTTGGTTAATGGTTGTTATTTGACTAGGCGTTTGGTGGATTTACCTGTCACTGTTGCAGTTTTTGGATGGGTGCTAATTCCCCTTCTTATCCTACTTTGATTTTAACCCATCCTTCACTCACCAGTGTATATCTTTGCTGTTTGTGTGAGTAAATTTGTGTGATTGGTATTTTCCTTTAAACCTGTTCGTATTACCTTGTTAGTCTGGTTGGTCTGTTATGGTGCACTACTACTCCCCTCTTCCCTGGGTGGGGGAAGGGTACAGACTGAGGGTGGATGCAGGAGCTAAGGTAAAGTACATGGCCCCGGCATCTTCACCATCAGAAGTGATCTAGGGAACAGGGTGAGCTAAGGCGCCCCTAGCATTAGGGACAGGGAAGTAGTCCCAGAACACCTGACAACAGAGTCATGGCATGAGCGTTCTCCTCCCAGACCTGGATTAAAGCATCAGTCAAATCCTGAATAGTTTGTGGTGCAGCAAAAGTCATTGGTGGATGGAACGAGACATGACGTCCCAGATATACTTAATTGGATTCAAGTCTGGTGAATGGGCAGGGAAGTTTACAGTATCAATGCCTTCATCATGCAGTAACTGCTGACACCCTTCAGCCACATGAGACCTAGCATTGTCATGCACCAGTAAACCTGCATATGGTCTCACAATGGGTCTGATGATCTCACCCCAGTACCTAAAGGAAATCAGGGAGTCTGTTTCTGACAGTTTGAGCAGACACATGGATGTTAGTGACCTGCTGGAAGTCATTTTGCAGGGCTCTTGCACTGCTCCTCCTATTCCTCATTGCACAAAGGAGGAGGTAGCGATTCTGCTACTGGGTTGCTGCTCTTCTACGGCTCCTGGTGTACTAATCTGTATCCTGGTATCAGCTACATGCCCTGGACACTGTGCTGACAGATACAGCTAACATTCTTGCCACAGATTGCGTTGATGTGCCATCCTGGGTGAGCTGCACTACCTAAGCAACTTCTGTCGGTTGCTACTGTACATCTAGGGGTGAGAGCAATGGCAAAATGCAAAAGTGACCAAAACAACAGCCAGTAAGGATGAGAACAGAGATATGGACTGTGGTCACCCCCTGCAAAACCACTCCTTTATAGGGGTTGCATTGCTAATTGCCTATAATTTCTACCAATTGTCTGCTCCATTTGCACAACAGCAGGAGAAATTGATTCACAATCGGTGTTGTGTCATAACTGGACAGACTAATTTCACAAAAATGCGATTGACTTGGAGTTACGTTGTGTTATTTAAGTATTCGCTTTATTTTTTTTTTGTGCAGTGTATATACCACCACCCTGAGTTAAGATAATGTAGTAAGATTTGCTAGCTGTACTTTGATATTCATAGCATTGCTTTTTCTGCATAATGCACAATGTAGTGTTTAATAAAAGAAAATGGTGATCCACTCATTGCACATTTTTGGTTGATCTATCCACTTTTATGCTCTAAAAGAGACTGAGTCATACCTGTTGCTTCTGGCAATGTGACATATTAAGCTTCGCTACGTTTTTGCTTCTATAATGAGAAACTAGTTCACATGTGCATGACTAATACTTTTTATACCATCTTTTCTTACTTTCTTCCTCATAAAGTTTCTCCTACTAGTTTTAACAAAATGTGTTGAACACATTTCTTTTAAAGCTAACAAAGCTAGTTTGTTAGCTTTAAAAAATAATGTAATTTTGTAAAATGTAAAGGTTTTAATTTATTAACGAAGCTCTCACATCAAAGTTTTTATCCCCTTAATATATTGCAATCATCATATTATAGAGCACTGTGCACTTACAATTGCTCATTTTCCCCTTTTACCCAGCTTATTCTTCTCTTTTCATTTTTCTTTGTTCTATGTAGAAACAGGAAGTCTCTTTTTCCTGCAAAAATCATTACCACTTTCAACTCCTGACCCAGCACTTCCCCCTGCCAGAGATTTTTGCAGTGACTCATGAGTAATGCAGGGAAAATTGAATACCTGTTTATATATAGAGCTTAGAAGTATTCAGCTAGACAGTTTTTAATCATGTGATAACATATAGCTAATTGATAACAGAAGAATTAACTGAGTAGAAAGGCATAATCAGCAATATATTAATAGAATATAAATTTTTAGGAATATGCTTCATTAAAGTACCACTCTAGCATATTTTTTTATTGCAGTGTTGAAGTGGTCCTTCTAATTTGCATTGCCTACACGTATTCTCATACTTACCAGCTGCCGTATTCAGCTGTTGTCGGCACCGCTCTGTATGGTCTACAGCAGTTTGTGACCTGCCAGATCACTTAATGATTGCTGGGTGATCCAGAAGTCACAACTGAATGTAAATCTATGAGAGCCAGAATGAGGCCTGTTGTGTCCCACGAATGGGAACAACTTGTAATATATGTATTCTCTGCGTTGAGTTTTTCTGCCAATCAGCAAATTCCCTGTTGTGCTAGGTAGAATTAGACTGTGTGAAGGTTGTCCCTATGTCCCTCCCATATTTGAGCTCCGTATTAGGTTGCTCCTCCCTTCTTCAGTTTAGTCTACAGCAGCCATTACTCAAGACTCATGTGTACTCCCCTGTACAGATTACTCTTTTTTACCTACTGTTCATTTTAAACTAAAAGAACATTTTGGAAGAAAACAGCATCTTTTCTCCTGGTCTTTCTACAGTTGCATTTCCAGTGGAGTTAAACTATCTGCGGACGCCTGGTGGTGTGAGTACGAGTTATACAATTATCTAAGAAGCTGATAATTAGAATGCTTGAGATTTGCAGCCATCAGGAAGAGGCAGAATAGTAAAAAGGAATAGCTGTGATCAGGAACAGTATACAGTTGTAATCCAAGAAGAGGATTGTTTATAAAGCTAAATTAAAGCCACAACAACAGCAGCTTATGTGGGCTGCAAACATTCTCTGTGCTCCTCACGTCAAAAAATTGCACAGCCAAAGATTTATCCTGTTAGCAAGAACAGTTCACAGCCTGTAATCCAGTGAAAGGATTATAAGCTATTGAGAAGCTGCAGTTTTCATAGATTTGTAACATATTCTCTGTGCTCTCCAGCTCAGCTATTTGCAACTTTGTATTGGTCTCCTTGACAACCAGGAGCAGAACAGCCCCCACCCTTGCACTCCTGCCACTATGTCCAAAACGAATGCTTTCACTGCCAGCCTTGCAGCAGCAAGAAATGGAAACAGAACTTCTCACAGTACACAGTGAAAGATCCAAACGATCAACCAATCCTACATGGAAGGTCAAAGAGAACCTACAATCCACCAAAAATGAATTGCTACACTACACAACTTCCCCATGGAAAAGAGTGCTGAACCAAGTGACTGTCTTAACTGTGCCCATCTCTCATGAGTTACCACCAGAGAGTGCCCTTGAACAATTGTACTCTACATACCAGTCTTATAAAGACACTTGTAAACAATACATCTCTACTCTGCTGAAATTAAATACGACAGAGTCTCTAAAGGAAATCCAGAAATCCAACAGCTCAATGCCAAACGAGACTGCACCGTGCATGACAATGTGTACAAAACAAGCAAAAATTGCACAAATGTCAGAAGCAGAATCGCAAAGATCCAGGTCCTCTAGGAGCTCAAAGCACTCAGCCAAGTCAAGCTCCAAACCCGAACCTCATTCATGCTTCAATACACATCTAGATCATGCACCCCAGCAAAGCCATATAGCTCCAGTCACATCTATGGCAAAAACAATTCTCAGTAAACCGGTTATTGCACTAAATACTTATGTCGCACCATACTATCCTACGTTTCTAAGTCAAGACGCTACAGACCATATGAACAGCGCTACTCAGCCAGCAATTGTCTTCCCAAAGTCAGAGAAAACTGACATGTCTGACTTTGCAAGGTACATAGTTCACCATGAACTTACTAAGAGCGGTCTCAGAAGGTTTGATGATCAACCAGAGAACTATAGAAGTTCAAAATGTGGCTTTTCAAGCAGCAATTAGTGACCTTGGCATCACTGCTGCTGAAGAGCTGGATCTGCTAATCAGGTGGCTCAGACCTCAATCCACAGAGCAGATCAAGAGGCTCAGGTCCATCCATATCATTAATCCAGCAGCTGGTGTCATGGCTGCATGGGAAAGACTAGAACTTAGCTTTGGCTGTCCCGAAGCCACAGAGAATGCATCATCCAAGCGACTACAGGATTTCCCTAAACCTTCTGACAATTCAAGTTTGCTTTTTCCTCAAGACTACAACCTCAAGACAACAGCACTCGATCCTACAACCATGGACAACAACTCATCACCTACAGAGGAAGGCAAGGTGATCATCAGGGTCATGAGCATCCAACCCACCAAAGACAACTATAACAGCTGGGTAGCTCCCTTACCTTCTCTTCCAGCAAAGACTAAGTTGCCAAGGAATCTGTAGAAAGTAACTGCTAAGTTCCCAACCCTTGATGCCTGTCTCCATCAAAAGCCTGATCAAGCCAAAACCAAGCTAGATTTTACTGCTCAGAGTGAGAGCCCCTCCCTCAATAGCCTACCTCTTACCAATGGTGCTAGCGTTCTCCCCATGCAACGCAGCCTCAGCACACTGCCGGATGTCGAACAAGACACATTCACTTCCCAAGCATCACCCTGTGATGAACTTGCTATCGAGTGAGGAGCCTCACCTGTTGAAAATAGCATCCACGTCCTCTTGGTTTCAAAACACCCATCGCAGTTCAAGGCAGGGTACCACTGAGACAGCTTGATACTCAGGGCATCAACAAGAACGCCATGTTACCATCTCAGAGACAGCAAAGGTGGGAGATGGTGAAGAAGTCCCTAAGGGCCTTACAGCAACTCCAAGTCCTGCACCATAGTTTTTTAAAGACTCTTTCAACCGTCATCAAGAGACAAGTCTACATTTCCTACGACGCATATACGAAGATTACAGCCGCAGAAACCTCTCCGAGTGCTTCAATCTACTGACTCCTTTGAGCAGGAGTCACATGAACTTAACTTTGTCACTGGACTTTGCCACTGTGGGGAGCGTGCTTCCACATGCTGCTGCCATGCTAGGACACAGGACTAACACCACCTGAACTTTGAACTTCCCCTTGTGGATTAGAACTTCTACTGTTTGGTTGGTGGAAGAGTTGCATGTTGCGGCTTAGCCAGTCCGAAGATGAATTTTTCTATTTGACTTATTTTTCTATTTTTTCATTTTTTATTCAAGGACTACGTTTACCGCAAGTATGGACTTGATTTCAGCATTATGTTGCATTGTTTATTCTTCTTTCCTCTCATTGCAGGTTTCATGACGTCGAGGGACAGAGTTGACTCCTTCGTTGCACAAGGACTTATGAAATCTCAAGATTTCAGACAGGGAGTGTTGTGTTCCACGAATGGGAACAACCTGTAATATACTGTATATATTCTCTGTGTTGAGTTTTTACTCCAATCAGCAAATTCCCTGTTGTTGCTAGGTACAATTAGACTGTGTGAAGATTGTCCCTATGTCTCTCCTGTAGTTGAGCTCTGTATTAGGTTGCCCCTCCCATTAGTCAGTTTAGTCTACAGCAGCCATTACTCAAGACTCATGTTTACTCCCCTGTACAAATAACTCCTTTTTACCTACTGTTCATTGTAAACTAATACAAGATTTTGGAAGAAAGCAACATTGTTTCTCCTGGTTATTCTACAGTTGCATTTCCAGTGAAGTTAAACTGTGGATGCCTGGTGGTGTGAGTATGAGTTATACAATTATCTAAGAAGCTGATAATTAGAATGCTTGGGATTTGCAGCCATCAGGAAGAGGCAGAATACGGCCCTTATAGACTTATTCTGAGAGCTTGTGACCATCAAATCTGACTTCCAATCAGTCAGAAGTTGCTGTCACAAGATGGCTGCTCAGGACCACAGTGGGAGCTGAGAAGAGTTGAAGACTGTGGCTAGTAGGTATAATACTAGGGTCAGGGAGCTTAGATTAGTAGCATCACTAAAGCGGTGAAATAAAAAAAATTGGACTGGTGCTTTATATTCAAGATTTATATAGAAAAAAAAGTTTTATAGGAAAATAATTTTCTTGTGTCTATAATTGTACCATGATTAACAAGCTGTAATTATCTAGAAGAGAAATAATGTGTGTATGAATTTCTTAATGTAGCTAGTGATCATTTATTTTCAAAAAGGAAGTGACCGAGTATGGTCTCTCTTCCATAAAAAAATGCAATTAAAAGTGGAAATACATAATAATCCTCATCAGGCTATATAGGTTTACTATATTACCTTATATAGGCAACCAGTAGTACAATGAAGCAGTTACATGTCATTATATCTCTGCCCACTCTGTTCCAACCTACACAGTAAAGCAGGACATATCAGATTACTGTGTGTACTGTAGTGGTTATTTTTAATATTTTCCAGTGAGTACAGACAGGTTTTTGACAAAGCTGTAGGCACTTTTGCCTATAAATATTAGTGACAAGATATGCAACTTCTCCTCTAGAAAAATTATTGGCCATATGAAGAAATGATTTGAATTACAAAGGGTATTTAACCTGTCCTGTCCATATTTAGTGTACTGTTTTAGTTTTTGCACCTCTTCATCAAGTCCCTATGCCTTTCCTAGGCTTCTTAGTGAAAGTCATTCTAGCCACACTGTTAACAGAGCTGTTCCATAAGCAACATTTACTGTGTTACCTATTTTCAGAACAGATAATAAATGTATGATTGCTGAGGACCTAGTTGTTGAAATCCACTACAATTTTGAAAATAGTGGACTAAAAGTCCCTCTTTTAATGAAATATTAGAGATCGCCACCCTTAGGCTGTGTTCACACGAAGCGTTTTTTTTCCTGCGTTTTTTTGCGCGGATTTGCAAAAAAATCTCAAAAAGCGCTTAAAATAAGCTTCCCATTCGTTTCTATGCATTTTGCACTTTTTGTGCATATTGAAGCATTTTTTACCGCGAAAAAAACGCTTTGCGGTAAAAAACGCAGCATGCTCAATAATTTTGCTGATTTTTCCGCATTTCTGGCTAGCTCTGTGTGTCTGGAACCGCGCGGAAAACGCACGGAAAACGCGCAGAATAAAACGCGCGGTTTCTGGGAAGGAATCCAGTTTATATGCAGAAATTTTATCCATATGTGTGCACATAGCCTTATAGGGGACTTTGGATAACCAGTTTTTCTGATCAGTGCCATTCCAAGGGTTTGAACTCTCATAAATCATACTATTCTGGGAATAAGTGATGCACATCGTTTAAAGAGCCTGACTTTGATTTGGATCCATAAAATGATAAATAAATATCTCAGAAGCTTAACCCCTTCATGACATGGCAATTTTCAGATTTTTCATTTTTTGTTTTTTGCCTCCCCTTTTTCCAAGAGCCATAACTTTTTTTTAGTTTTCTGTCCATATTAGGGCTTGTTTTTTGTGCAATGAGTTGTACTTTTGAATGACACCATTCATTCTACCACACAGAGTACTGGAAAATGGGAAGAAAATTCCTAGTGTTTTGAAATTTAAAAAAAGTGCAATTCCATAATTGTTCTTTGGGTCTATTATTTACCGTGTTCACTATATATAAAAGCTAATTTGGCAATATAATTCTCCAGATCAGTATTAGCTTTTGTTACAATTTTCCGAGACCCGTAACATTTTCATTTTTCTGGATCTGGGGCTGTGTGAGGGTTTATTTTTTTGCTCCTTGAGATGATGTTTTCACATATACAATTTTGGGGTAGATACAATGTTTTGATCACCTTTTATTGTATTTCATTGCAATGTTGCCGCGGCCAAAGAGCATAATTTTAGTGTTCTGATTCTTTTTCTTGTTACGCTGTTTACCAATTGGATTAATGTACTTTATATTTTGATAGATCAGATTATCTGGCAGTCTGCTAGACATGTATGTGCATGGCAATCACCAGGACAAAGTTACCTACCTGATTGCGATGTGCCAAATGTAAACTTCTGTGAAGGAGGGACTTGTTTTTCTGTGGTCTTCTAAAACCCCTTAGCTCCAATGAAAGGAAACACTAAAGTGTGTGACGGGGATCAGCGACCGCCCCCCCCCGCCGGGTATCGCTGATTGTGATCGTCCGGGGCCATTTTTCCATTGTTGCTCTCCCGCTGGCCAGCACACATCGCTGCGTGTGGCAGCAGGAGCCAACGATCAGCGAGGCTCCCAGCGCTCTAAGCAGCCGTTGGGAGCTGGTCTCTAAGGTAAATATCGGGTTACTAAGCGGCGCGCGTCACTTAGTTACCCGATGTGTACCTTAGAAACCTGCGTGCTAGCAGCTCCCGGCGCGAGCACGCAGGTTTCTAAGGTAAATATCGGGTAACTAAGTGACGCGCCGCTTAGAAACCCGATATTTACCTTAGAGACCAGCGTCCTCACTGGTGCTGATCGCTGGTGAAGCTGCCTGTTGTCAGGATCGCTGGTGCATCTTTATGTGTGACGGGGCCTTAAGACTTCAAAACTCCAGGACATTTGGGACAATTGTAGCTCCAGATTTGTGGGAACAGTTTCGGGAAGGCCCTTTTCTGTTTCAACATGACTCTTCCCAGTGCACAAAGCAAGGTCCATAAAAGCATGGTTGGATGCGTTTGGCATTGCAGAACATTTCTGAGCACTGACTTCAACCTCTATCAAACTACTTTGAGATGAATATTAATAGAGGTCCTGGCCCACAGTACCTGACTTTATAAATTCTCTTCTGGATGATTGCACAAAAATTCCACCAGACACCCCCAAAATCTTGTAGAAAGTCTTCCCAGAAGAATGCAAACTTTTATAGCTGCATGGTGAGGACCGACTCCAAATTAATGCTTTTAAATTTTTAAAGGGATATCATAAAAATTCTTATACAGTAGTGATAAATAATAGCAGTGTGTTCAAAAATATAAGTTATTCAGAAAAATCTTTATAGTAGTTTTTATTTCCAGCCTTGGGATCATTGCAGGAGATCACAGAGGATACATTTTGTGAGGTAAAATATTGTTTAACCCCTTAAGCCCCAAGGGTGGTTTGCACGTTAATGACCAGGCCGATTTTTACAATTCTGACCACTGTCCCTTTATGAGGTAATAACTCTGAAACGCTTCCATTGATCCTGGTGATTCTGACATTGTTTTCTCATGACATATTGTACTTCATGTTAGTGGTAAAATTTCATTCAAATAACTTGCGTTTATTTGGGAAAAAAATGGAAATTTGGCAAAAATTTTGAAAATTTTGCAATTTTCCAACTTTGAATTTTTATGCCCTTAAATCACAGAGATATGGCACACAAAAAACTTAATAAGTAACATTTCCCACATGTTTACTTTACATCAGCACAATTTTGAAACCAAAATTTTTTTTTGTTAGGAAGTTATAAGGGTTAAAAGTTGACCAGCGATTTCTCATTTTTGCAACACCATTTTATTTTTACGGACCACATCACATTTGAAGCCACTTTGAGGGGTATATATGATAGAAAATACCCAAAAGTGACACCATTCTAAAAACTGCACCCCTTAAGGTGCTCAAAACCACATTCAAGAAGTTTATTAACCCTTTAGGTGCGTCACAGGAATTTTTTGAATATTTAAAAAAAAAAATGAACATTTAACTTTTTTTCACTAAATAAATACTTCAGGTTCAATTTTTTTTAATTTACCAAGGGTAACAGGAGAAATTGGACTGCAAAAGTTATTGTGCATTTTGTCCTGAGTACGCTGATACCTGATATGTGGGGGGAACCACTGTTTCGGCACATGGCAGACCTCAGCAGGGAAGGAGCGCCATTTGACTTTTTCAATGCAAAATTGGCTGGAATTCAGATCGGACGCCATGTCGCGTTTGGAGAGCCCCTGATGTACCTAAACAGTGGAAACCCCCTCAAGTGACCCCATTTTGGAAACTAGATCCCCCAAGGAACTTATCTAGATATGTGTTGAGAACTTTCAACCCACAAGGGCTTCACAGAAGTTTATAACGTACAGCGGTACAATTAAAAAATCATATTTTTTCCACAAAAATGATCTTTTCACCCCCAATTTTTATTTTTCCATGGGTAACAGGTCCCTAAAAGTTATTGTGCAATTTGTCCTGAGTACACTGATACCCCACATGTGGGGGTAAACCACTATTTGGGCGCATGGCAGAGCTCGGAAGGGAAGCAGCGCCATTTGACGTTTTTGGCTGGAAATGAGATCGGACACCATGTCGCGTTTGGAAAGCCCCTGATGTACCAAAACAGTAGAAACCCCCCACAAATGACACCATTTTGGAAACTAGACCCCCCAAGGAACTTATCTAGATGTGTGGTGAGCACTTTGATCCCCCCAGTGCTTCACAGAAGTTTATAACGCCTGGGCGTGAAAATAAAAAAAATCATATTTTTTCCACAAACATGATCTTTAGTCACCAATTTTTTCATTTTCCCAAGGGTACAAGGAGAAATTGGACCCCAAAAGTTGTTGTCCAATTTGTCCTCAGTACGCTGATACCTCATATGTGGGAGAAAACTACTGTATGGGCACACGTCGGGGCTCGGAAGGGAAGAAGTGACGTTTTGGAATGCAGACTTTGATGGAATGGTCTGCGGGTGTCATGTTGCTTTTGGAGAGCCCCTGATGTACCTAAACAGTGGAAACCCCCCACAAGTGACCCCATTTTGGAAACTAGACCCCCTAAGGAACTTATCTAGATGTGTGGTGAGCACTTTGAACCCCCCAGTGCTTCACAGAAGTTTATAACGACCGGGCGTGAAAATAAAAATATCATTTTTTCAACAAACATCATCTTTTAGTCCCCATTTTTTTTATTTTCCCAAGGGTAGCAGAAGAAATTGGACCCCAAAAGTTGTTGTCCAATTTGTCCTGAGTACGCTGATACCTCATTTGTGGGAGAAAACTACTGTATGGGCACACATCGGGGCTCGGAAGGCAAGTAGTGACGTTTTGGACTGCAGACTTTGATGGATTGGTCTGCGGGTGTCAAGTGCATTTGGAGAGCCCCTGATGTACCTAAACTATTGAAACTCCCCACAAGTGACCCCATTTTGGAAACTAGACCCCCCACGGAACTTATGTAGATGTGTGGTGAGCACTTTGAACCCCCAAGTGCTTCACAGAAGTTTATAACGCCTGGGCGTGAAAATAAAAAAATCATTTTTTTCCACAAAAATTATATTTTTGCCCCCAATTTTTTATTTTCCTAAGGGTAACAGGAGAAATTGGACCCCAAAAGTTGTTTTGCAATTTGTCCTGAGTATGCTGATACCCTATATGTGGGGGTAAAACACTGTTTGGACGTATGGCAGAGCTTGGAAGGGAAGGAGAACCATTTGACTTTTTCAATGCAGAATTGGCTGGAATTGAGATCAGACGCCATGTTGCATTTGGAGAGCACCTGATGTGCCCAAACATTGGAAACCACCCAATTATAACTCCAACCCTAACCCCAACACACCCCTAACCCTAATCTGAACCCTAACCCTAGCCCTAACCCTAGCCCTAACCCTAGCCCTAACCCTAATCCTAGCCCTAACCCTAACCCTAACCCTAATGGGAAAATGGAAATAAATACTTTTTTTTAATTTTATTATTTTTCCCTAACTAAGGGGGTGATAACGGGGGGTTTGATTTACTATTTATGGCAGTTTTTATATTTGGCGGCTGTCGCACGCTAAAAGACGCTTTTTATTGTAAAAATAGTTTTTGCATCACCACATATTGAGAGCTATAATTTTTCCGTATTTTGACCCACTGAGTCATGTGAGGTCTTATTCTTTGCGGGATGAGATGACGTTTTTATTGATACCATTTTTGGACATGTGACATTTTTTGATCGCTTTTTATTCCGATTTTCGGGACACAGAATGAACAAAAACCAGCGTTTCATGAATTTCTTTTGGGGGGTGCGTTTACACCATTCCGCGTGCGGTAAAATTGATAAAGCGGCTTTATTCTTCGGGTCAGTACGGTTACAGTGATACCTCATTTAGGTCGTTTTTTTATGATTTGTCGGTTTTTTGCAATGAAAACAATTTTATATAAAAAATAATTATTTTTGCATCGCTTTATTCTGTGAGCTATAACTTTTTTATTTTTTTGCGGATGATGCTGTATGGTGGCTCATTTTTTGCGAGACAAGATGACGTTTTCAGCGGTACCATGGCTATTTATATGCGTCCTTTTGATCGCGTGTTATTGCACTTTTCGTTTGGTGGTATGACAATAAATCATTATTTTTTGCTTCGTTTTTTATTTTTATTTTTTAAGGGGTTCGCTAAAGGGGTTAACTAATGGGACAGTTTTATAGTGCGGGTCGCTACGGACGCGGCGATACCAAATATGTGTACTTTTATTGTTTTTTTTTATTTTCAAAAAATGAATTTATTGGGGAATATTTTTTTTTTTTTTACTAATTTATTTAGCGATTTTTTTTAAATTATTTTTACACTTTTTTTTTTTTTTTTTTACCTTTATTACATAGTCCCAGGTGGGACATCACTGTCCTGTGACAGATCGCTGATCTGTCACATCACAGATCACTGTGACAGATCAGCAATCTGTCACAGGCATTGAAGAAGACTTCCTCTTGCCTGCGCTTTGCAGGCACTGAGGAAGCCAGCTTCCTGCAGGCCCCTGAAGGCCCCCGTCGCCATCTTGGATCCGGGGGCCTGTAGGGAAAGAGCCCCCCGCAGCAGCGCTGCACATTGCGCTGCCGTGGGGGGCTCAGGGAAGCACAGAGGGAGCCCCCTCCCTGCCGATGCTTCCCTTTAACTCCCGGTACACCGCGATCGTGTTTGATCGCGGTGTACAAGGGGTTAACATGTCGGGGGCGGTCCGTGACCGCCCCTGACACATTGTGTTGGGTGTCAGCTGTGATAATCAGCTGACACCCGGCCGCGATCAGCGGTGCTCACCACGTGGGCGCCGCTGATCGCATTAGACGTACTATCCCATCCTTGGGAATTAAGTCCCAGGGCACATAGATGGGATAGTACGTCTAATGGCAGAAAGGGGTTAAAAACAGTCAGTGAAATATTTTACCTCACAAAATGAATACTCTGTGATCCCCTGCTGTAATGTCAGTATTGTCTTTTACTTCCTCCCCTGCCCAGGAGATGTGGTATGCTCCGTACACGGTCAGACACAGACAATTTTTAAAGTGAACTTTCGTTCATGGGAAAATCCCTTTAATGTGACCGGCTTCCTCTGCCTGTAGACATGTCGCGCATCTGCTGACGGGATCAGCCGAGTGATTCACTGCACCTGCTCGGAATTCGAGAGTGTTCCGCTGGTGGTACCACACAAGAGGCTGTATGAGTGTGGGAGTGTGAGTGTGAAAGTGTGAGTGTGCGAGAGTGTGAGAGTGAGTGTGTGAGTGAGTGTGAGAGTGAGTGTGTGTGAGAGTGAGTGAGTGTGAGTCTGAGTGTGAGTGTGTGTGAGTGTGTGAGTGTGTGTGTTCCGCTTGTGGTACCGTGCAATAGGTTGGTACCAGCAGCCGTTTCCATATTGAGACACCTATCTCTTGGGTGTTCCAATATGGCGGTCGGTGAACTTCCTCCGCTTGGAATTCTGGGATACGGTGACATCTGGACAGAACATGAAATGAGAACATTACAAGGCAATTATATAAATAGGTACCAAAAGTAAAAAAACAAATGTTTTTAAAAATTTAAAAAAATATATAAACGTTCAAATCACCCTCCTTTTGCCTCATTCAAAATAAAACATTTAAAAAAATCAAACATACACATATTTGGTGTTGCCGCATTCAGAATTGACCGATCTATCAATAAAAAAAGGAGACTTACGTTTTTTTGCTCGCCGTCACATTGCATTAAAATGCAACAACGGGTGATCAAAATATTGAATGTGCACCAAAATGGTATCATTAAAAACATCAGCTCGGCACGCAAAAATAAGCCATCACCCAACCGAGACCACGAATAATGGAGACGCTACGAGTATCAAAATGGCTCAAATTTTTTTCACCACTTAGATAAAAAAAAACCTAGACATGTTTGGTGTCTATGAACTCGTAATCACCTGGAGAATGATAATTACAAGTCAGTTTTAGCATTTAGTGAACCTAGTAAAAAAGCCAACCAAAAAACAAATGTAGGATTGCACTTTTTTTGCAATTTCACTGCACCTAGAATTTTTTCCCGATTTCTAATAAAGAACATGGTAAAACCAATGGTGTTGTTCAAAAGTACAACTCGTCATGCAAAAAACAAGCCCTCACATGGCTATATTGATGGAAAATTTAAAAAAAGTTATGGCTCTGGGAAAAAGTGGAGCAAAAAGTGAAAATGCAAAACCGAAATACCTCCATCATCAACGGGTTAATCTGGCTAGTCATATTGGACTGCTATTATTTTCAACGCTACTGTAGTTGTAATGTTGAGATGTCACAATATTTTTGTCCATAGAGTGTATGCTCCCAGGTTAAAAGGTTGCAATTTCCCATGGCTTATACTGAGTAGCTTACCCCAGAGCACCTCATATCAATAATCACATATAACATTTATTTTGTGCTGCCATTTCTTTAGTTGAGATAGATAGTAGTTTATTCAGATAGATAAATAGCCAGAATGGTCTCTAAATAAATGGATGGATAGGCAGATAGATAGATAATGGAGAGGCAGATAGATAAATAGATAGACAGATAGATAGATAATGAATAGATACATGTAATAATGTTTGCCAGAATTAGGGTTTTTTTCTGTTTCCATACAGATATTAACTGTAAATGGTTAAATAGAAAAAAACTATTTAATACATAAAACCCTAGAAAATCATCATCATTTCCGTGTTGAATTAACAAACATCAGCGCTAAGTTATTATTAATGTAACCAAGAGAGCCAATCTCTCAAGTCACCGAAATGACGTTATACTTGTAACCATAGCAACCAGTAACAAGTGAATAGCAGTGATACAAAAGATGTTCAGAGATGACAGTAAATCTCTCCATATAAATTGCATTATGCAACATGAAATAACATCATGGGTTTTCAGATCAATATATAAATGTGGCTGCTTCATTACTGTGCTGAAATGCATTTGACGTCTTGCTTATGGTAGTCAGGTAGAAATCTGCCTCCATAAAATCTTCTGATGGTCAAAAAAGTGATAATATTACTATAAGGGGAACAACCATTGTTCATAAGCTCTCATAGAGCATATGGACCTCTTAGACTGTTCCTCTAGTTGCGATCTCTGTCTATGAACCAAAACAGCTTTGTAACAGTGGCTCAGAGCGCATCCATAATATCCATCAGATATATTTCATACGTACCTAAGGGATTTCTGTATTTAGTATAGGAATTTTAGGTATGAAAATTGTGCCTAATAAAATCACAGGGCCATAACCGTTCCATTCATCCCTTACATTTGTTCTTGGCCGTCGTCCAGCGCTATCAATAGCTGTGTACGTGGATTATGGGACTCCGAAACCACTACATTGATTCTGAGCTAGTGCTATGACTGATAAACTCCAGCCCAATCCGACTTTTCATTTTGGATTAAACTGTATTTTCCTATACTTATACCTGAAAAGAATGAACATTTCATGACCAAATGCTGCGTATTCTTGCAGTTATATAGCTAATAGTCCCAGATAAAGATGAAATATTAGTGGCTTATCAGTCCTTGGCTTTAGATGATGCACTTCTTTCAACGGTCATTCAATCTCGATAGCAATGTAAAGGGGTGAAGCTCCGTAGGAGTCAAGGGGGAGTTGCCTTTCTGGCTCCGTGCCCAGAACCATCGAACAGGGCGTTAGGTTCCCCAGGGGATGCTTTAGGGGACTGGATGGTAACCAGGAACAGGAAGAGGTCAGGACTGGGAGCAGGAGAACTGTGCGCTTTCAGCAGAGCAGCGCAGAGAGGAGAAGGAGGAAGACGCTGGCACAGGAGCAGAGAGCAGACTGGTGCAGCGGCTGGAGACTGAGAGACCACAGACACAGGCGGTGTGCAGTGAGTACGTGAGGCCTGTCACTGCACCGCCAGGAAGGCTGTTGACTCCCCTCCTTGAGGAGACCCTGCCCCACAGACAGACCACATATCTTGACAAGACGCTCCCCTGCAGAGAGACCCTGCCTTACCCTGAGACACTTCCCTGTGACCAAGGGACGTACCATAACGTGACACTGACCGGCCAGGAGAGAATGTCCCAGGCAGAGCCCCTGACCCTGGTGAGAGAACGCCGCTGTCGCAGCAGAAGGAAGTACCTTGAGTACAGGGGGATACCGCCAGCCGCAGACCCCTTGGGCTCCCACGTTAACCCCTCATACTACAGTTGGACTATACCCAGGACTCCAGAGACAGAGGACATCAAGCACTGCTTGTGCCTTGGTGCCTACATGGGAGAAGAGTGATCTCTGCAATCAAGATCTCCGAGAACTGATAAGTTTCTTCCCCATAAGAAAATAACTTCTGTTGTTTGCACCCCATATACTTCTATAGTTCCTGATATAACCTTTTACAGCATTTTTCTCTGTTATACTGTATGTTTATCAGTATTACTTCCTGTAACTAAACCTCTCCTTTTACTGTTGGTCTGCCTGCTCTGTGGTGACATATATCCCTCCTGCACGTTATTACAGCAACCTCAACATTTTGTATCGGTTTGCATACAACAACATTAAACATAACTTTCATTTAGTCCCTTCCATTGTTCTTAAAGGAAGTTTGTCACCAGGCTATAATTGTCCCATCTGAGAGCAGCATAAAATAGCGACACAAACTCTGATTCTAATGCTACATCACTTACTGGGCTTCCTGCAGTAGTTGTGTTTGTTTTATCTGATGCAGCTCTGCTAGTCCTCCTCTCATTGATGAGTTTCTGCTCTCTAGTCCTCAGTATCTTTGAGATCCAGCCAAACCAACCACTGTGGTTGATTAACAGTTTTTTGCCACTGTGTAGAAAGAAAACTATCGATGAGCAATTGGAGGAGGAGATAGTTGAGCTTCAGGGATATCAAGGACTAGACAGCACATTTCATTATGTAGAGAGCTGACAGCACTAAACTACGCTGTCTACTATATTATTAGTTTACAAATGGCTCTACTGTATTATACTTCATATATTTCACATTGACATGCTTTAGCACGATAAAGTACAACCTTTTTTTGTATATTGTATATGGAGGCAACTGCTCGTGTTATGCACCTGTTCAGACTAGTTTGGATGTGCAAGTAAGTTTTTTGTTGTTTCTATGTTAGCTTACTGACCGAGCACGCCGCCCTTCACCATGTGGTGATTTTAATTGCAGCAGGTTCCTAATGACCCATAAATGCAGGCTTTACTGAGAGAGGAATTCAGACACCAGCCTAAGAGAGGTGTTCACATTGGATAGGGACCCATCAGACTTATGGGACCACCTTGACATTGGTTGATGGGCAGACATTATTTGGCCAAATTTTGTGCAAAGCGTCTAATTAATTTTTTCCTAATATTCAAAAGCCGTATTGCTATTTATATTTCATGTATTTCACATTGACATGCTTTAGCACGATAGGGTGCAACCTTTTTTGTATATGTGATCACCCATGGAGCATCATTACGGCACTCCATATGCTTCAAATTATATGGGTAATCGTGAGGTCATTGGACTAGTTCAGAAATGAATGAAACTTTTTTAATATAAGGGAGAACGAGGACAAAAATCCCTGGTGCTATATGTGTGCTTTTGTGAATAAAGGATTGTTGTGTCTGCTTTTTCATTTTTCTTACTGAGTTAGTAATGGGGGTCTCTGACAGAGGTCTCTCCAATATTAACCCCAGGAGTTGATTTCAGCTGTGATTTTTGACAAATTACAGATGTCATCAACCCCAAATCCCATTTGCCATGGTGTGGAGTCCCTGAGGGTCCAGTTGCCACAGAGGTATTGCACCTCATCCAGAGGTGTGGTATCCCACTCTCAGGTAAGGAGGGAGCACCACCCAGGACTCTAACACCTGCACCCAACACACACTATAGCAGCAGGGCACCCTGGATGTACCCTACGGGAGGATGGTCTCTTCCCTGGCTGGATAGTAATGGGTGTTGGGAGGTGGGTGGAGTTAGTAGGTAAAAAGGGGAGGAGCTTAGAAGATGAGTGTGAGTGAACAGTGACAGTTAGTCAGTTGGTGACAGAACAGTGAAGGAGGACTGAAGTAGGAAGAAGGAGAGAGAGAGCGAGTTGTGAGGAGAGCCTGAAGGGACCTCCTGTGAAGACAGAAGGGGTCCTAGTGGCACGGGAAGTGCGGAAACCACCAGTGGGACCCGTATCCAGAAGTGGAGGGACCAGGTCGCAGTGGGGTACCGGCCCCCGAGCACAGTGGAGAAATCACCAGACTCAGCTGGCAAGCCGGAGGCTGATGTAACTGTAAGTACCGCAGCCACAACCACATCCATTCCCTAAAAAGGCGGCCAGATGGAGCAAGGGGACTCAGAGAATGTCGCCCAACTAGGTCCACGGCTGTTGGCTTGGGGACACTGGTTGTGAAGGTGCTGAGCAGGAGAAGCAAAAATCAGTGCAGTGAGACCGGCCAGGAAAGACACACAGAAAGGAGTCCTGGTAAAGTGCTTCCCAATCTACCTGGGAGTTTTCTGGACCCCTCACCTGGAGGACCTGGCACCAAGTGGGCACCTGTGCATGCCAGAACATTGAGTAAACCTTTGAAACTGCACCATGCTGTGTCATCTGTGTCATTTTATGCCTCACCTGCCCTGCACCACACTCACCACAACAGCCACCATCTTGACTTATAACATCCTAACTGCCCTGAGACACAGCTCTGCCTGTGGAGAGCTGTAGAAACCCTGCTGCATTACCATCAGTCCCAGAGGATCTGCTTTGTAGCACTGGTCACCTCTGACCAGAAACCACAGGTGGCGTCACGACTAATCCCCCTACAAACTACCCCATCATCATCTTTTATTTATCTCATCATCATTATCATTCATCTTTTATTAATTTTACTGGACGCCCAGGGCAACGGGCTAGGTTACTGCTGCCGTGACATCCACTTTAAGAACCGATCGGCCAGGTACCGAGTAACCTAAGACCCAGTGGGGCGCTCCAATGGCATCAAGGCAGTCAGGCAGAGTTGAGACAGGTCGCCATAATTGGCACATCTAATGTGACGTGCAAGTTCTGTGGTGGCTGCAGGCTGGTATTTTTAGGCTGAGATGGGTCCAATAAACATAGACCTTACCAACCTGATAACATCAGCCCGCAGCTGTCTGCTTTGCCTTAGCTGGTCATTAAAAATAGGGGGAAATCCAAGTCATTTTTTTTCAATTATTAGTTTATTTATTACTAATAACTGCAAGGAAATATGGTGAGAGATGGCAGTTTTTTTTCTTCCTTTAATTTTGCCTTATTTACAAGTCATTATACATTGAAGAATGTTTCTAACCTTTTTTTCTTAAAAATCCATTTAATCTTCAGTTTTGTATGTTTTTTTGTTAGTCTGTAAAAGTGGTGCAATACTCTGGCAACATTGTTCCCAGCAGCAACCTGGGAGTCAAAGTTGTGTCTTCGCCATGCTGTTCTCATTCCATTTTAGTGGTGTTTCTATCCATTTCAGTGACATTCTGGCCCCCACCAGACCTCGTGCTAGAGTCTGACAGAAAAATGCTTGAGTTTCCCATTTTGACTTCCTTTGCACTCATTACTCAAAATGAGCACCTGAGTATTAAGATTTGCTCAATTCCAGTAACAAGCACCAGAGCATTTTAGTGCTCACTGATCACTGTTTATGATCATCAATCCAAAATTTTCGCTTACTAAAATTATCAATTTTCTACAGAATTGTTAATACTTTTTTGGGGGGGGTTGGGGAATTTGCATATTACCAGGAGAATCTGTGTTTGCTAATCGTTAATGCTTTTGCAAAGTGGATGATTGCTAATCACATATATGATCAAGTGACCAGTATCCACTTAAAGCTGAGCTAACACTATCCTGTGTGAGGAACCCAAATACATGATAGGACAGAAAGGCTTAAATTGTTTAAAATTATTAAAACTAAATTCTTTACTTTCATGCCTGCATTTTTCTTTACCAAAATAAGTAATTTTTAATATTAAAAAGGCTATATTTGCATTCCAAAGCTCAAAACGAGTTGAATTGACTCCAGTGGGAACTCTGTGTTCTACATATATTTTCCAGTCAATTAGAGGCATTTTAATTTTACCCCAGACTTTTGGGGAAAAATTTGGCAGCGTCGGTGAAATCGACTTTCTTTTCGGCATTCCTATTAGAAAAAAATCAAAACCCAATATACCGTAATATAAAATTATAATTTATCTTTGTATGAACAGAATACACTCAAAACTGATGACACATCCTCAAACCCTCAAACTGGAATTCATCAATGAAAAGATGTGGTTCACACTCAAAGATTTCAGAGCAGAAATAAGGCAAAAACTAACAAAACATATTAAAATATTTATTAAACTTTGTAGGTGCTTCCAAACTAATTGAAAACCCTTTAGCCCCTCCACGACCTTGGACATATTCAATACATCTTTGTCGGTTGGTACTTACCGACCTTAGACGTACTGAGTACATCCAGGTCCTTTTGCGAGCACAGAAGCTGTGCACGCGCAATCACAGCCGAGTGTCAGCTGATTTTGACAGCTGACACCCGGCAATCAGTGCAGGAGCGGTGCCCACACTGCTCCCAGCACTTTAACTCCCTAAATACTGCAAAGCCCCCTCTGCACTCCGATCAGCGTCCTCGCAAACAGGCTGCTGAAAGTGAAATTCCCATGGTAGGACACAGTAAAAAGTTAAAAAAAAACTTGTAAAAATCTTACAAATATTCTGAAAATTATTAAAATAAAAATATATTGTACTAATAAATCTTTATTTTTATGTAAAAAAAGTGAACAACAAAGTACATGTTTGATATCGCCACATCAGTGAACTGCCCCATAACACTGTCCCATTAGTTAACCCCTTCAGTGACCACCACAAAAAAAGGGACAAAAAACATTTCCTTTAATCACATCCCTGAACAAAAAGTGGAATAAAATGCTCTAAAAAAAAAGTCAAATGGTCCATTAGAATCTCATTAGGCAGCCCCGTTCTAGAAAAGTTATGGACTAACTCCCGGGCTATACACTTGGCAGAGGAGTTTCGTAGTAGTAGGGCCTCTGGGTAGCGTGTATCATAGTGCAGTACCACCAGGATATATTGATTCCCTCTGGCAGGGGTCCCACTAGATCCATTGCTATGTGATCAAATGGTACCTCAATGAAAAGCAATGGTACTAAGGGGCTACATAAGTGAACCACCGGAGAAGTCAACTGGAAGGTGGAACATGAACTTCTATAATTAACAATTTCTCTGTGACAACCGGGACAATAGTCCCTTTGGAGGATCCGTTCCTGTTTTTTTTCTACCACAGTTGACAACCTAATACATGTTTATGGGCCATGATTAACACCTTGTGAACAGTATATGACTCTGACACCAGTAGCTGCACAATTATCTCCCCTCTCAGCTTGGTGACCCAGTATAGTAACTCCCAATTTATAACAAAGTACATGTATCGGGTGTCAGCCCCTGGCTCTTGAGCAACACAATTAAGTACAGTCACATTATCAAACACCCCTTTTAAGGTTCAGTCCCTGAGTTGGGTAGTTCCAAAGTTCCCCTGGACACCTCCTACTCAGGGAGGTTGGCCTTGTGGGATGCTGCCTCATCCTCATCATCAAGCACACAAAGTCAAAACCTGTCAGCTGTGGCCTGTGATGAGATTTCTTTGGGAGCAACTTGGCTATTGTCCGGACAACCAGGCATCCTCCATTTCCCACACGAGTCCCAAAGAAATGCAAAGACCTGCCTTATTATAACAGGGTGCAATAGGACCTTGATTATATCCATCTCATGGGACTTGGTGCCACATTTTTTGTCTATGACCACTAGGGCGACAGGGTAGTTCTTAACATGCCTATGAATACAGCGGGTACCCACCTTCTTCCCTGGAATCAGCAAATGAGGAATTGTGGCCCTTGCTAAGATTACCAAAGTATCTGAGTCCAACAGACCAGTTATTCGCCCTTTGTTTACAGATATGTGACATGCCTGCGGCCCCTCTCCTGGTTGAGCAACAGCATTGCAAGAAGAATATACAAAATACATGCTGCACCATCCTATGCAGTCCATTGTCTCAGTGGTCATGAGGCAATGAGTGACTATGTAACTTGGTTTGTGACATCTCCAACAAATTACAACATTGGATGGGGCCTTTGGCAACAACTTAGATGCCTCCTGGGTGCCAACCAGATGTGGCTCTAGTTCCCGTCTTTGGGTGTCGGCCGCCATTTGGGAACCTCAGTATGGAGATTGTAACACTTCTTGCTTCCCCAAGGAGCACTCAACCACCTGGTACCTTTCCACCAGGCTCACCATGTTATCAGCATTACACCGCTCTCCCTGGGAAACTCAGGGTTACACCAGCCTTGGTAGGGAGTGTATGAACTTGTCCATGATGACCTTCACTATCTTTGCTGAAGATAATGATTCAGGTTGCAACCACTTTTGGACCATGTATAAGAGATTGAAGATTTGGGACTGGTTAGGTTTGTCACTAAAATAGGCCCAGTGGTGTAACTGTTGCACTCTGACAATCTGAGTCATTTCTAAGGACACCAAGATCTCAGTTTCCAATTTGGAGTACTCTTTTGCATCCTGCAAGGCCAGATCATTATAGGCCTTTTGTTGTTCCCCTGTTAAATATGGCGCAAGAACATCTGCCCACTGAAAAAACTGTCAGGAACTCCTCAACGTTATCACCTGGGGTCATCTTTTGTAATGCTCTCCTTACCGTCTTCATCATAGACTTGGGGAAAATGCTGCCAGCCTACAATGAACAGCCTTTGAGAGGCATTCCATCTGTTGTGCAAGTACCTCCTGTTGCTATTGCTGCTGATGATGATTATGTTGGAGCTGAAGCACCAACTCTTTATTTGTTTCCTGTTGTGCCAGCTGCGGCTGCTGTTGTAGCTGCTGTTGTTGATGCTGCTGCTGCTATTGGACCTGGACCAGGTTCTTGATATCCAGCATCCATGCTGTTTGTCGTCGCTATCTGTGTTCCTGCAGTCACTTTCACCCAGGACATGCAGTATCTCTGTAGCAGTCACACTGCCCCTCGTGATTTGTGCACATGCTGCTAGCACTAATTTTAAGGGTTTCACTCATTCACCTGTGGTTGAGGTAGTCGCCAGAAGCGTTTTCAGTAAAACGTCCAGGGTGGTATATTAATCTTCAGAAATCGCACAGCCTTTTCCAGCAGATAGTGAAATAAAAACAGAAAATGCACAGTCCATATAATAGTGCGGGTCTTCCCGCTCAGGCACTGAATGAGACACTTGGTCTCCATTTTATCTGCCAAACCACACCCCTGGGGTGGCGATATGTGAGCAGCCATTCCCTCCCATCTCTTTGACTTCTTGTAAAACTCGACCCTGATACACCATATTATCTCTCTCATCACTATATGTGCTAGAGCATGTTTTCCTGGGCTTACATCACTGAAGCTACCAACCTCCATGATACATATATTTCCTCAAGGACCTGTCAGGTGGCTATCTTACAATATATACATACACTCACTGGCCACTTTATTAGGTACACCATGCTAGTAACGGGTTGGACCCCCTTTTGCCTTCAGAACTGCCTCAATTCTTCGTGGCAGAGATTCAACAAGGTGCTGGAAGCATTCCTCAGAGATTTTGGACCATATTGACATGATGGCATCACACAGTTGGTGCAGATTTGTCGGCTGCACATCCCTGATGCGAATCTCCCGTTCCACCACATCCCAAAGATGCTCTATTGGATTGAGATCTGGTGACTGAGGAGGCCATTTGAGTACAGTAAACTCATTGTCATGTTCAAGAAACCAATCTGAGATGATTCGAGCTTTATGACATGGCGCATTATCCTGCTGAAAGTAGCCATCAGATGTTGGGTACATTGTGGTCATAAAGGGATGGACATGGTCAGCAACAATACTCAGGTAGGCTGTGGCGTTGCAACGATGCTCAATTGGTACCAAGGGGCCCAAAGAGTGCCCAGAAAAAATTCCCCACACCATGACACCACCACCACCAGCCTGAACCGTTGATACAAGGCAGGATGGATCCATGCTTTCATGTTGTTTATGCCAAATTCTGACCCTACCATCCGAATGTCGCAGCAGAAATCGAGACTCATCAGACCAGGCAACGTTTTTCAAATCTTCTACTGTCCAATTTCGATGAGCTTGTGCAAATTGTAGCCTCAGTTTCCTGTTCTTAGCTAAGAGGAGTGGTACCCAGTGTGGTCTTCTGCTGCTGTAGCCCATCTGCCTCAAAGTTCGACGCACTGTGCGTTCAGAGATGCTCTTCTGCCTATCTTGGTTGTAACGGGTGGCAATTTGAGTCACTGTTGCCTTTCTATCAGCTCGGACCAGTCTGCCCATTCTCCTCTGACCTCTGGCATCAACATGGCATTTCCGGCCACAGAACTGCCGCTCACTGGATTTTTTTTCTTTTTCGGACCATTCTCTGTAAACCATAGAGATGGTTGTGCGTGAAAATCCCAGTAGATCAGCAGTTTCTGAAATACTCAGACCAGCCCTTCTGGCACCAACAATCATGCCACGTTCAAAGGCACTCAGATCACCTTTCTTCCCCATACTGATGCTTGGTTTGAACTGCAGGAGATTGTCTTGACCATGTCTACATGCCTAAATGCACTGAGTTGCCGCCATGTGATTGGCTGATTAGAAATTAAGTCTTAACACACAGTTGGACAGGTGTACCTAATAAAGTGGCCAGTGAGTGTATATTCAGTTACAACTCTGGTATCCTTCTAAACACACTCAGCCTGTAACAAAGAGATTAAGTGTTTTATATCTCAGATGAAAAGACTTTGCATATTTGAATTTTAGGCAGTGCCATAGACAGACTTAAGTGCAAATACAGTGGGGAAAAAAAGTATTTAGTCAGTGTCTAAAATGAAAAAAAAACAGACAATGTGATTTTCTGGATTTTTTTTTCTCAGTTTGTCTCCCATAGTTGAGGTCTACCTATGATGTAAATTACAGACGCCTCTCATCTTTTTAAGTGGTGGAACTTGCACTATTGCTGACTGACTAAATACTTTTTTTCCCCACTGTATAAGATATCATAAATAGGAACATATACTGTTTGCATCATACATTTCTAACAATAGTCTGCCAACTGTGGCTCTCCAGCTGTTTTAAAACACAGGTATAAGCCCTTTGTATGCTTGGCCTCTGTGTGGAACATAAGGAGCACAGGCTTGTATAATGTCTTGTCCTCTTCCTCTCTGAAGAGGCAATTTGAATTTTATTATGTCAGTATGAGCAGCGTAAGGGAATAAAGTAAAATAAAACAGAGTTGTGTTATGAGCTTAAAACTATATGACAAAAAGTGAGAATTAGTGATGAGCGAGCACTAAAATACTCGGGTGCTCATTGCTCGGGTCGAGCAAATTGGAATACTCAGGTACTCGGACAGAACAACGAGCCCAATGTAAGTCTGTGGGAGACCCGAGCATTTTTACCATGATCCCCCCCGAGGTCCTTTCATGGTCTAAAAACGTCAGAAAATGATGGAAACACTGCTAAAATGACACGAGAACATCATGGCAACTGCCCCTGGAAGCATTTCTCACTTCTAGGTCACAGCTCTAAACAATTTTGTCAGAGTCTCACGCCCTTTTTACAGGTGCACCCAAAAACCTACAAAAATGAAACCAAAATGGATGTTGCTGGGAAATATGTTAAGGAACATTCTTTCCAGGTTAATTACTTTTATCTAAGCCAAAATTATTAACCCAAAACAAAAATGTTCTTCCACCACTTGGGCTATGTTCACACACAGTGTTATTGAGGCATTTTGCAAATTTAGCACTGCTTTCAACAAATATAAATGCATTCACTGGGAAATGTCATTGTAACATTTAACAACCCTAGCTGACCATGTGGTGTGTGACACATAAGCAGACACATCTTGTTTCATTTCTGAAGGAGGGATTCTTATAGTCACAGAGCCTATTTTTACAGGGGCATCAGGCAGCATTAATCTTCTTAAAGGGCCAATATGGAGCCAGAGAACAAAACACTGAAGGAGCAATCAGAAAGATAGGAAGAGAACCAGGATAGAGCAGTGTCCTTAATGCCCAGTGACTGGAGCCTAGAGAGGAGGAGACAGTGGTCAGCAGTGTCGAAAGCTGCAGAAAGGTCGAGAAGAATGAGCAGAGAGTGGTGACCATTACGTTTTGCTGTCAGGAGGACTATGGTCACTTTGATGAGTGCAGCTTCAGTCGAATGTAGGGGGCGGAAGCCGGACTGTGAAGGGTCTAGGAGGGAGTGAGTGGAGAGGTAATGGGTAAGCCGGGAGTTGACTAGGCACCCCAAAAATTTAAAGATGAAGGGGAGATTGTAGACTAGTCTGCAGTTGTTTGTGCAGGATGCATCGAGAGCGAGTTTCTTTAGTAATGGAGTAACGATGGCGTGTTTGAAGGAGGATGGGAAAATGCCCGAGGTGAGGGAGACTTTAAAGATTGTAGTTAGGTTAGTTGTGACGACTGGAGAGAGAGACTGGACGAGATGTGAGGGAATGGGGTTGGTAGTGCATGTAGTCAGACGAGAAGAAGTGAGGAGTCTGGAGACTTCTTCTTCTTTGATGGGATCAAATGTGGAAAGTGAGCCATGGGAAATGCAGGGAGGAATGGGAGTCACAGCACTTGGAGAATGGGAGCAGATTTCAAGATGGATATTATCTATTTTTTCTATAAAGTGAGAGGCCAGGTCATCAGAACAAATGTCTGTGTTAGTGGCTTGTGCTTTTGGCCCGAGGAGGGAGTGAAAATTATCAAAAAGTTTCTTGGGGTTGTTGGCTAGTGAGGAGATCAGGGTGGTGAAGTAGGTCTGTTTGGCGAGGTGAAGGGCAGCGTTATAGGTTCTTAACATAAATTTGAACTGGATGAAGTCTTCTGGTGTGCGGGTTTTTCTTCAAAGACGTTCAGCACTCCTAGAGCATCGCTGAAGAAGTTGAGTTTGCGATGTGAGCCAGGGTTGTTGTACTCTGTGCTTGGAAGTTCTGAGGGTGAGGGGCACTACTTGGTCAAGGGTGCTTCTAAGTCATTGTAGTGACCACACAACTTTCTCTTATCCTGTGGATCATCCAGATGGTCATTGGCGAACTTCAAATGGGCCTGGACATGTGTTGGCTTGAGCAGGGGACCTTTTCATGCCCTACAGGATTTTAATCTTTATATAATCAGCCGCACTCACAACATGTGTTTCAAAGTATCCTTATTGTTATTTTGAATATTAAATGCAAAATTTAGTTCACCACAGTGTTGAAAATAGCGATAGATACAGCGATTAGTAGTTACATTTTGACCTAGCCAGAGTATTTTTCCAACCTCGCTGTGTCCAGAAAGAACAAGGTAGATGTGGTGTGTCATGCTTTTTAACCTCCTATGAGCGCTGACTGCTCTAACACCCTTCGTCCTGGCACCAATATTTATACCCATACAGATACTACTCGACTACTGGCAGCTTAGAAAGCGTGACACACCACATCTACCTTGCTCTTTCTGGACACATATCACATATAAATCCCCTACCACCTGCCATGCATAAATTAGCGCCTCAACGAGTTTTGCCTCTTTTGGCTCATCAGGAGGCTTGATGTATAGATATCATGTATCCCGATATGGTGTGATAGCTAGACTTCTAGAATACTCCCTAGAAAACCCTCCAATGTCACTGAATTACAATAATTCTGTAAAGATGAGAAGGCCAAAATTCCTCCAGAGTGTTGTAAAAGACTATGCTAGTTATTACAAATGCTTGATTGCAGTTGTTGCTGCTAATTGTGGCCCAACCAGTAATTAGATTTAGGGGGTAATAACTTTTTCCCGCAGGGCCCTGAAGGTTTGGATTTCTTTTTCCCTTAGTAATAAAGACCTTCATTTAAAAACTGCATTTTGTATTTACTTTGTGTTAACTTTGTTTAATATTTAAATTTGTTTGGTAAGCTGAAACATTTAAGTGTGACAAAAATGCCAAAGAATAGGAAATCAGGAATGGGCCAAACACTTTTACACACAACTGTACATGTAAATTAAATTTGCAGGGTTGTATTTGGCATTCAAGCTGCCCTAGGCACTTTAAGTGGTTACGCCCCCTACTGATCCATACAACTAAGGGTATGTGCACAAATATCCTCCATCAATACAAAAATATTCAGAATTGAGAGTCCGCAGTGGTTGATACCTTTTAATGGCTAACTGAAAAGATGGTACCAAATTGCAAGCTTTCGAGACTACTCAGGTCTCTTCATCAGGCATTGACCAATACAAAGTCCAAAGAATCACATATTTATGCACAACACAGCACAGAAAAAATGCAATAGATAAGACAAGTGAATATTTTTCTATCTACTGGCTAACACGGTACAAAGATATACATCTTTCCTCCATCAATACTGTAATATTTCTCCAGAACCATCGTTAGTGCAGTAATACACTATCGTCAGTACAGTAAATCACCAGAACCACCGTCAATTCAGTATTATATCACCAGATCCACAGTCCATACAGTAATACATCACCAGAACCATCTTCAGTGCAGTAAAACATCACCAGAACCTCTGTCAGTGCTGTAAAACATTATCATAACCACCATCAATACAGTAATATATCACCAGAACCATCATCAATACATGAATACATTGCCAAGTTTAGAACAGCAATCAATTGTATTGTCAGCTCAGCCCCATATTCAATTGTATTGCATTAACCTACATCTCACAGTATGTCCTTAACAATGGTAAGGATATCCTTGAAGTTGTTGTTACCAGCCATACAGGAATCACCATACTGCTTGATCCTAGGTAGGAGCTTTACTAAATATTTAAAAGTAGCATACATTTTGGAAGATATCTTACAGTATATGTTTTAGGTCCATTTATTCTCATCAGATTGGTGTGAGTCTGAAGTTGGCTCAGTGTGGAGAAGAGGCGTCATAGGGTGGGACCTGAATCCCACACAGATTGCTCAAAAAGACCTCAGGAGACAAGACTATGACTTTCTATTCACTGGATCTACTCTTCTCTGTGTGCATGCTCTCCTGTATCCTGTGCTGCGGTCTTCTAGGTGGTCTTTGTTCAGCGACTGGCTAGGGCCTCAGACCTGGGTGACCCACCGATCTGTTCAGAATGGGTGTAAAACATAAAAAATATCCCAAAAGTTTAAATGCTCTTTAAAATGGATATCTCAAGATGAAGGTTATTCCCTATCGACAAGATAAGGAATTTTTTTCCAATCACTGGGGGTCCAACCACCTATCCTGGGAACCGGGAATCTGAAGAGCCTTGGTTGAATGGAGGAAAGGCATCCACACTATTGCTCCAATCATTCTAATGGGAACTTCAAATATCAATAGAGCTCTCCACTTACTAATATCTCACACTCCCATGAAGAACGAATGGAGCGGTGAAGCAGATGATCGACTTCTCCAGTTTTTGGAAATGCTGAGGGTTCAACCACCTGCAGAAAGGGAATAACTTTCCAAGTTGAAACAACTCCTTTAAGGAGCATTAAAGGGGTGTATGGTCTACAACTACAAATCTGCAGTCACTCTATGTGACCTCGGAGTTGTGAATCCTCCCAGTGCACGCACTGCTTGCTGTGAGGATTTTCCATCGTCAGCACTAGAAACGGTGGTCATGTGACCATAAAAATGCAATATGGATACTCTCAATCAGTACCCAACTAGATGGGCATGGCCTTGCTCAATTTACTTGCATAATTGGATTGTTGCCAGAAGTATGCAAATCACATGATTGCCACTTCCAATGCTGACACCATAGAATCCTCACAGCAAGCAGTGCATGCACTGGGAGGATTCAAAAGTCTGCAGACACGTAGAGTGACTGCAGATTTGTAGCTTTAAACCAGACAACCCCTTTGACATTGCAGCTGATAAATGGATAATCAGTTTCCTACTATATAAACAGGCTGTCAATTACCCGATGTACAAGCAAATTGTTCATTCACTGGGTGAAATTTATTTTAAGCTTACAGAAAGGGAGTCTCTCACCCCAAAATTACACTTAGACTGCATAAAGATTTACATACTTTATATGGATGACGTGTCCAGTTTCATCATCACGGTGTGCCCCAATTGCACTTCTGCACAGGTTCACTTCTCTCTGCCTACCACGTTCTCCATACAGAGTCACCCTCCATGTTCTCCATACAGCACCCCCCTCATGGTCTGCATACAGAGCTACCTTGTTTTCCATACAGAACTCCACCCATGTTCTCCATACAGAGCTTACTGTGTTCTTCATACAGAGCTCCCCCCATGTTCTCCATGCAGAGTTCCACCCCCCATATTCTCGATACAGAGCCCCCTCTTCCATGTTCTCCATACAGAGTCCCCCCATGTTCTCCATACAGAATTCTCCCTCCCTGTTCTCCATGCATAGTCCCCCATGTTCTCCATACTGAGTCCCCACACCCCATGTTCTCAACACAGAATCCCTCCATGTTCTCCATACACAGTCCCCATCCCCCATGTTCTCCATACAGGGTCCCCTCTTCCATGTACTTCTCTCTGCCTACCATGTTTTCCATACAGAGTCCCTCACATACTCCCCATACAGAGTCACCCTTCATGTTCTCCATACAGCACCGCCCTCATGGTCTGCATACAGAGCTACCATGTTCTCCATACAGAGCTTCACCCATGTTTTCCATACAGAGCTTACTGTGTTCTTCATACAGAGCTTCCCCCTATGTTCTCCATACAGAGTTCCACCCCCCCATATTCTCGATACAGAGCCCCTCTTCCATGTTCTCCATACAGAATCCTCCCCCCTTGTTCTTCATACAGAGTCCCCACATGTTCTCCATAGTTTGTCCCCACACCCCATGTTTTCAATACAGAATCCTGCCCCTTGTTCTACATGCAGAGTCCCCACACCCCATGTACTCCATATTGAATCATTCCCATGTTCTCCATACAGAGGTCCTACTCTCCTTGATCTTCATACTGAGTCCCAATCCCCCCATAACATAGATGGCGTGATAACATCCCCCCATAGCATGGATGGCATGGAAAGAGGACTAGTCTGCAGAAACTAAAACTTCATGGACTAGTGAAAGTCTCATTAGCATAAGAAAAGGGAACATTATAAATGCCTTTTTTTTAGAGCTAGCACTATACAGGGCTGGTTAGGCAGAGAATTTACTCATACATAGGTGAATGCTTCTGGGTTAGAGAGCGTAGGGGGACCTGACAGGTTCCCTTTAAGTACTTGTTCACTTTAAGGAACCTGTTGGTGCAGTAACTTCCATTTAAATGCCTGAAGTCTCATGTGATGCTTTGACTTTGGAGTTAATGCTGCAATTCCCACTATGTTATGGAGCCTGTCAATCCCTGTCATTGCCATCAAATATGATATCCATTAATTGGTTACAAGGGTAATATAAAAACTTAATGAAGAATTTTTACATTTTAGCTTGGTTTCCCTTTAATTCTACAAGATCACACTGAAACTTTAGCATCCGATTAAATCTTTTCACTTAATTACTCATTTTAATTGTTCTCCAGTAAGGAAATGCTGCTGTACAAAACTTATCAAATAAGCGCTGTTATGAGAAATCAATAGCGGATTGACTTATACTATTTTCAATTACTGTGTCTTACAACCAATTTCTCTGCTGCTTTACAGAAGAATGCCACAGTAGATGCCTTGGGTCATTTTGAAATGTCTAGTTTTTACTGGTGAAGGTCATAATGTTAGACTTTTCAAATTCCTTCTGGATTTGTTTTTCACAGTGTGTTTTCTCTAAGTCTCAGACTTCAAGCTGCTGAGGCAATATACTCTGTACAGCAGGCAATTGTTGGACACTTATAATACGCTGTACATGATATTTAGCTAGAATTCAATGAGCAATGGAAACCTAACATTTCTAATTAACTGTATTTTTTTTTTCCAATTTATAGGAATTTATTTTTAACACTAAAAATCTTTAGAAATGTCCAGATAGTGCTTAGATGTGCAAAGTGACGCGCACAGATGTTTAATAATGTGGTCACTTTTCATACTGACTATATTTTTGGCCCTTAATGATCTGGCAATTTTTTTTAACTTTTTTTTCCTCCCCATCTTATAATTGCCAAAACTTGTTTATTTTCCCACTGACAGTCATATGAGATCTCATTTTTTGTGCAACAAGTTGTAGTTTTGAATGACACTGGCAACATGATTCTCCATTTCACCATGATTATGGAAATCAATAGCTTGCATAATTTCTTATTTTTTATCTACATAATGAAAAAAACAAATATGGAAATGTATTTAAAAAAAATACAATTTTGCTTGTGTCTCCATTTTTCGAGACCCATAATGTTTTAGTTTTTCAGTCGAATTCTTGTGTTTTGCTAACTGATGTTTTAATTAATACCATTTTGGGGTAGAGAGATGTTTTGATTGCTCCTTGTTGCATTTTTCTATGGAGTTACAGAGACTGAAAAATTGCAATTCTGGTGTTTCTATTTTTTTTCTCTTTATGGTTTTTACTAGTTTGGATAACTCATTTTCTATATTGATTGTATGTTTACAGAATTGGATATACCAAATATACTTTTTTATATTTTTATGTTTAATGTGAGGAAAAAGATGCTAAGTCAAATTTTCATTTTTTTTTACTTTTGTAATAATGTTCAAACTTTTTTTTTACTTGTTCCTCATTTTTTTTTTACTACTGTTAGAGGACTTGATCCTGCTTTTGTCTGATCGTCTATATTGTATACTACTGCAATCCAATTATATTCAAGTATATAGTAAAAATCACATTTCGGGCTTACAGCACAGAGGATCTCCTCTGCAACACATACCAGCCATTTACAATAATGCCAGTCACTATCTCACCATCACAGTTACGCCTCCATGTGTATCCTGAGGAGCTACAGCACCCCCTAGCTGTAGCAGGGGTCACTCTTTCACAATACATATATATACAGGGTGGGCCATTTATATAGATACACCTGGGTGGGCCATTTATATAGATACATCTAAATTAAATGGGATTGGTTGGTGATATCAACTTCCTGTGTGTGACGCATTAGTACATGGGAGGGGAAAAGCTTTTTAAGATGGGTGGTGACCATGGTAGCTATTTTGAAGTCAGCCTTTTTGGATCCAACTTTATAAATGGCCCACCCAGGTGTTTCCATATATATGGACCACCCTGTATATATACATACATATATATATATATATATATATATACATATATATATATATATATATATATATATACACAGCTCTGGCAAAAATTAAGAGACCACTGCTAAATTTTCAGTTTGACCAATTTTTCTCTTCATAGGTATATTTTTGAGTGAAATGTAAATTGCTCTTTTATTCTATAAATTGCTGACACCATTCTTCGAATTTCCAAGCACTAATTTTTGTATTTATTTTCAAAAATGAGAAATTGTCAAAATAACAAAAAAATGCAGTGCTTGCAGACCTCAAATAATGCTAAGAAAACAAATTCATAATCATTTAGAAAAAACAATACTAATGTTTTAACTCAGGAAGAGTTCAGAAATCAATATTTTGTGGAATATTCACAGCTTTCATGCGTCTTGGCATTCTTTCCACCAGTCTTTCACACTGCTTTTGGGTGACCTTATCCCACTCCTGGTACAAAAATGTAATCAGTTCTTCTTTGTTTGATGGCTTGTGACTATCCATCTTCCTCTTGATTACATTCAAGAGATTTTCAATGGGGTTCAAGTCTGGAGATTGGATAGAATGAACACAAATAGTAATACTTAAAAGCCTCCAGTTACCCTTAAAATAGTAGTGTAACACTCTTAGATCTCATCATTGGAGTCCTGTCATTGCAGGTATGGAATTCTTCAGCAGAATTGGCAGCCCATCAGCACCACAAGATCATGCTGAGAAGGAATTGATGGGCACTTGGCTCTGCACCACGCAATGTAAATACCACAGTCAGAGACTGACAACAAATTTCAACAGGCTAACAACAGGTTTTCCACTTTTCAGTACACGATTTGGTAAAATCAATGATGATGTTCAAAAGTACAATTCATCCCGCAAAACACAAGCCCCCACATGGTTATATTGATAGAAAAATAAAAAACGTTATGGCTTTGGGAAAACGGGGGAGCAAAAAACAGAAATGCAAAAGCAAAAATGGGCTGCGGCGTGAAGGGGTTAAAAGTCCTTCATTACGTTCGACATTACCAATGGCACGAGACAGGGGTGCCCCCTGTCCCCCCTTCTATTTGTGCTTGCCATAGAGCCCCTAGCCGAAAAAATAAGAATAAGCAATGATATTAAAGGCTTTGAACTGCCATCACGAAATTTTAAAATTGGATTATTCGCAGATGATCTATTCCTCACGCTACTGGATCCTGCAATCTCCATTAAAGCCCTTTCAGTTGAACTAGAAAAATTCTCTAGAGCATCTTATTTTAAGATAAACCCAAACAAATCAAAATTTATAACTCTAAACATGAAACAATCTGAAATTAACAAAATAAAGGCCCAAACCCAGTTCATTTGGGAGGAGAAAGAGATTGTCTATCTAGAGATTAGAATAGCAGGATCAATCCAAGCCACAGTTAGGGCCAATTTAGACAGCATTATAAAGACTATTACAGGCGATCTATCCTTTTTGGCTCAGCTAGAGACTTCCATCTTTGGGAAGATTCTGGCAGTCAAAACTTTTATCCTTCCCAAAATTTTATACATATTTAGGACTTTACCAGTTAGCTTTCCGCGCCGAACCATTGATAAAGCTCAAGAGCTCATCCGACTATTTATTTGGAAAGGTAAAAAAGCAAGAATATCTGCAGACTTGATGTACAAAAATAAAAAACATGGGGGCGCAGGACTGCCCAACATATACGCTTATTATCAGGCCTCGCTCATCAAACAGAGCTGGCACTGGTTTACTGAAAACATGACGCATCCAGCTTGGTATGGCTTGGAGAGAGATGCTAGTGATAGAGGTTCATTGCAAAAGCTTTTCTTTAACTTCCTTCTGCAAAAGCCCAGTGCGAACTCATCTCATCCTATATTCCGGCCGATAATCTCAGCCTGGAGGGATCTCATTAAGCCGACTAAAAATATCAAAAAAGCAGAGCAAATCTTAAAGTTGCCTCTTTCTTCATTGGCACTGATGGATGATCTCCCGATACCGGAGGTTTGGGGGAAATCTGGAATTAAAAGGGTGGGGGATGTTTTTAGTGGAGTGGAGTTCCTGAAATTCGGTGAGATCAGGGTTAAATATAATTTACCATCATCTGAGCTAGTCTTTTACACCATGTTGAAAGGCAGAATTTGGAAATTCATAAAAGGGAAGACTTTGAATTATGAAATGCTAACTTCACTGTTGTGCAACCTTAAAAATAAAAACCTCTGGAGTCTGCGTAATTTGTATAGATCTGTCGTCAAAGACCTAACGAGCCACAAAAACATATACATGCAGAGATGGGAGTCCGATTTTGGTGCTGATATCCGTCTCGAGAACTGGAACGATGCCATCAAAAACACTTACAATTCCAACATATCAATGGGTCTTCATGAGAGTTATTTCAAATTGTTAAATAGGTGGTACTATACCCCGACGAGGTTATCGCATTTTAACACAGAGCTATCTTCCTTGTGCTGGAGAGATTGTGGACACCAAGGGAACCTCTACCATATTTTCTGGGGTTGTTCAAAAATCAAAAACCTCTGGCTTCAAGTCACACAGCACATTAACCTCATTGCTAAGGACTTCACAAGTACACCCGAAAGAGCACTTCTTTCATTAGACATGGAACAATTTGATGATTCGGTAAGACACATTATCATACACATCCTCTTAGTGACCAAGACCATGTTAGCACAATGGTGGAAGAAAGCAGAGGTTCCCAAGTTTTCAGACATACTTGACAAGATAGGCCAACACAGCGATTTAGAACGCAGATTTGCGATTAACAACAATCACATTCACAAATACTCAAAAAAATGGAAGACCTGGAACAACAAATTTCATATCAAATAGACTTAACAAGAGGCACTATATTTTGAAGTTTAAACCTGGGCACTTTAGTACTGGGATGTTGTATCTCTTTCCAAGAATGTTCCCCATAATAAGGATTGTCGATTTTTTTTTCTTTTATGTTGTTATTCGATATATGTTATTCTATGCCTATTTGTGGTTTCTCTAGTTTTTAAATTTTTTTTCCGTACCTGTACAAGGTTGTTTATTCCCCACTCCCTTCCCTCCCTTCCTACCTTCCTTTCCCTACCCTGTTTATTTCTAAAAAACCAATAAAATTATTTGAAAACATCAAAAAAAAAAAAGTCCTTCATTACACATACAGCCTTAGAAATGTCAAAGTGACATCATCGTAGAAATGGATGGTAACCCATTAGTAACCAGCAGCCTATTTATGCTCTGACAGACTTTTCATGTTTTTTAAAACTATAAAAAACATTCTAAAAGAAAGGCATCTTTGTCATTTGATGGTGTCACACATCAGTCGTCTCCTGCTGTGACTGAGACCATTGATGTGCCAAATTTTCTGTTACACCCTTCACTTCCTCCCCACAAATATGCTTGATGGAGGCAGTGGAGGCCATTTCTAAGGTGTGTTTGATTGTACTACTGCCCAGAAGGGTTGTGTCATTGGTGGTGTTGGTCGTGTTAGTGTCTCCAACATTCTTAACCTTGGAATGTTTTTTTTTCCTTTGCACTACCCTGTACATTGCCATTGCCAATTATTCTTTTGCCATACATTTTGCACAACACTAATATGACGAACCCGCACCACGCTTGACATCACTAATACGTCAGAAGGATCACATAGTGCGGTCTCCCCACTTGCAAAAACATGATGTCCCATACTCCATGGGGACAAGAAAGGTCAGCTTGGTACAGTTTTACACAGAAACCCACTGTTCACAAGTGCCCAAGGAGGCACAGGAAGTGAGAGGATGTGGCCCACCACCACACTTGCGCTCAACCCTTACAGGCTGAGAGGCCCCTTTTAATAGCACCAGTGAAGCAGTGCCTGATTAGACCAATAGGACTGCCACCAGTGCCTCATTAGATAAAAGCTCAGTCCATTAATGAGATTATATCTGGCCAGAAACCACCCCCGTGGAAAGTTAAGCCGAGATAAAAGAGCAGCCCAAGGATAAATTATATATTTAATCACTTTAATGGCACGCTAGACATAACACTATATACACAATATTTATACATATACAATGGTCAGGTATTCAAATGTGGGCGAAGTACAAAAGATAAGAGCAGATAGATCATGTCAATAAAATGATGTGATTTTCATTAATGTGTGCACTGGGCTACATTGGGCTTGGGCTGCCAGCTGGTCCCTAGTTCCTTCATAGCATGTTACTTGACGTCGCCCCCTCTTTTGAAGTGAACTGCAAGCATAACAGAGAGAGAGACCACATGGCCTTACACTAGCCTTTATCCCCTTTGAGTCACTTCCCTACTGCCCTCTGAGCTTGACCTAAATCTCCTCCCCTTGCCTCTAGCAGCTAACAATTCCAAAACCTAAGATGGTCCACAACTCCTTAAAGGAGAGTCCTAGGGAGGCAGTTTTGGCTCCAACAGATCTAACCAGGCCTCTGATATGTATTGAGACCAATCATAGCTTTACTACCTGGCTCCTACTAGCCATTCTACATATCTCTCCAACCTTACATATGCAAACTAGAACGGAATTGTTATGCCGCGCTCACCAGGAGGCGGGGCTTTGGCCCCGACGTCACTCCCTCCGGTACGGCGGTCCCTCAGGGGTCCCCGTCGGGTGCGCACACGCAACTCTCATCCCCGGGTCTCCTCCTCCATGCCACGTTTGCGCTTGCGCGCTCCTGTCAGTGCTGTATAGGGCTCGGTCCTCTCTATGGTATTGGAGGACCTGACCCGGAACCACTAGTGGTCATGTGCTTTCTGGCTAGGTCCTGACCCGGAACCAGTAGTAGTCATGTGCTATATCAGACGACCTCCCCCTAGGGGAGGTGCCTGATTATTGTTTTGCTTCCTGGCTGGGTCAGCTGTGTCCCAGCCTGGCTGTGCGCTGTTCTCAGGTCCTCTGCTCTGTCTGCTATTCTGTGGTGCTCCTAGCACTTGCTCTGAACCCTTGTTGCTTCATGCTCAGTTGTGCCTCCTGGCACATCCTCTCGTATCCTGTCCCTTGTTTCTTGCTCCGCCGTGCCTCCTGGCATTCACTCTATTCCTGTGTTCTGTTACTTGCTACACGCCTTATGTGCCCACGTGTACCCATCTAGCACTACCCTGTACTCAACGCACTCCCGTGTTCTCTCCTGTGTTCCCTAGTATCCTGCACCCTCCAGTCACACAGTCTCGTATCTCCTGTGAGCCGGCCGCCTGGTGCCAGCAGTCGTGGTATTGTATCCCCTGGGGCTTGCTCCTGACACTCCCTGTATAGGGGGTGGTCCTCACTAGGCTAGCTCGCCCTGGGAGGGTTGGTGCCGCGACCCAGAGGGTCCACTCCAGGAGTCGCTAACACTCTAACAGGAATACATTATTCCTGCATCATAAATGATCCTCAAAACTTAAAGGGACCAAAAAACAATACCAGTTTGGAACACTCACTGATTACTGATATACAAAAAAACAAAGTGAGCTTCCAAAATAGAGATGATAAAAAATTCAATATTTTATTATATTAAGAAAATCATCACATAAGTATACAAATACATGGACAAGGAGTACAAAAATAGAGGGATAAAGACAAGCAATTGAATATGTAAAACCGGGTCTTACAAGGCATATATATAGAGGTGGGGAGTGACACCATGTATTTGTATTCTTATGTGATGATTTTCTTAATATAATATAATATTGAATTTTTTATCATCTCTTTTTGGAAGCACACTTTGTTTTTTTGTATATAATATCTCTCCATCCTGTGATGCTAGAACGGATAGAGAGCCTGGAAGTCTTTCCCTGTATTCCTGAGATCTTGAAAATGTAACTGCTATGTGATCAGAGCATACGATAAGTCCATATTCTCCTCATCATAGTTGATGCAACAAAGCAGTTCTGCGTGATATCTACAGGGGATCTTCCTGTAGGAACTTGATACTAGCTAGTTGGTAGGGGTGAGAACTTCTTTTTTGAAGCTTAGGTGGCTGGACCCCACTGCTGAGCCAGACGTCCTGTTACAAAGCAAATGGGTTTTATAATCCAGAGGTAGGACATTCATCCACTCAATGACGACTTTTATTCCCCATTGACTTGCATTGGGGTAGGGTTTCGGACGAAACTCCAACTTTTTTTGCTCTAGTCGGACCAGTTTCATCTGAAACAAATTTTGTTTCATGAAACCCGATCCGACCAAAGTCGCTCAACTCTAATACTTGCGCTATGGTTTATGTGCAAATTGTCATACCACTGTACAGTGTTAGAGAAAGGTTAATTCATCAAAAATTAGTAGAATTAATGTTATGCAAAGAAATGTAAGCGTTCCAAATCCACAGAATAAGAGTTAGATTATTATTTCACCTGTGATAATATGATGATGCCCGTGCAGAAGATCTCCTTGGTGTCTCAGTCACAGTTGATTTCAGATGTAGGGGTCTTGGTAAAAAAAGAGTAGCTTGCCAATGCCAGCATGGTAGCTTGAGGGTGTTGGCTGTTGAAGTGCTGCCCTGGCCGGTGGCAAGCACTTGGTAGATCAAATCTGGCGGTACCTCTGTGCACGTCAAGGTACTTCTAGGACCTGCGTGACGTTTGCGGTCATTTGACACCCGCGGTCATGTGATGTTAGTACAATCAGGTATGGTGTGAGAAGGGGACCATTAATTCAACGTTTTTCGGAATACTACGGATTCCTTCATCAGGGATGGTCCACAAAGGAACTGTATGGGTTTTATATACGCAAGATGGGTTCATTTTATGCAAGTTATTCAAAGGCTAGCAGCTCAATCTCATTGTTTAAGCCTTTTGGCTTCGAGGTGTCAAGTTGGAAAATACAGCGGGTTTCTGCTCTTGACATCTGCTTGATAAAATCGCCATTCTGCCAGTGTGTGTATACTAGTTGGATGCCAATTACATTAACCACTGTAGGAATCCTCCATGCGCTTCCACAAAATGTTTTGATAGAGAATGGTCATCAAACTTTTTTCTTACAGTATATTCCGAACGTGTTTATTTATTCTTTTGTTCATAGGGCGTTTAGTACCTCCCACATATACAGTGGGGAAAAAAGGATTTAGTCAGCCACCAATTGAGCAAGTTCTCCAACTTAAAAAGACGAGAAAGACCTGTAGTTTACATGATAGGTAGACCACAACTATGAGAGTCAAAATGACAAAAAAAATCCAGAAAATCACCTTGTCTGATTTGGCAAGATTTATTTTTCAAATTATGGTGGAAAGTAAGTATTTGGTCATTAACAAAAGTTCATCTCAATATTTTGTAATATATCCTTTGTTGGCAATGACAGAGGTCAAACATTTTCTGTAAGTCTTCACAAGGTTGGCACACACTGTAGGTGGCATGTTGGCCCATTCCTCCATGCAGATCTCCTCTAGAGCAATGATTTTCAAATCCCTCCAAAGGTTTTCTAAGGGGTTGAGATCTGAAGACTGGCTAGGCCACTCCAGGACCTTCATATGCTTCTTACAAAGCCACTCCTTTGTTGCCCTGGCAGTTTGCTTGGGATCATTATTATACTGAAAGACCCATCCATGTTTCATCTTCAATGCCCTTGCTGATGGAAGGAGGTTTGCACTCAAAATCTCACGATACATGACCTCATTCATTCTTTCATGTACATGGATCAGTCATCCTGGTCCCTTTGCAGAGAAACAGCCTCAAAGCATTATGTTGCCTCCCCCATACTTTACAGTAGGTATGGTGTTCTTTGGATGCAACTCAGCATTCTGTCTCCTCCAAACACGGCGAGTTTTGTTTCTATCAAACTGTTCTACTTTGGTTTCATCAGACCATATGACATTCTCCCAATACTCTTCTGGATAATCACCAAATGCTCTCTAGCAAACTTCAAATGAGCCCAGATATGAACTGGCTTAAGCAAGGGGACACATCTGGCACTTCAAGATCTGAGTCCCTGGTGGCGTAGTGTATTACTGATGCTATATAATTTTAGCAAAATTACTATAATGCTTAGAGCCACTTGTTTTATGGGGTTCTGCAAGAAGATGAAATACACTAGTAAAATGAGAGAAATCTCCAACAGTTAAATGCAGATACAATATCGCTAAAAATTAAAACTATAAATACACATATACCAGATTAGGACAATAATAATAATAATAATAATAATCTTTATTTTTATATAGCGCTAACATATTCCGCAGCGCTTTACAGTTTGCACACATTTCATAAATCTTGCCAAATCAGACAATAAAATGACAATTATAAGTTAACACTCATACAGTTCCCCTAAGGTGCTGGAATACCTAAATGTAGCATATGATCCTAAGGATAAAAAAATATATACTTCATATGTCATTTAGGGGAGAATCCACCACAAGTTGAAGAGGAAATCCAAATAGTAAACAAGAAAAGCAGTGGTTAGGAAACCAATGGCCCACGGACACTGGTTTAGATGGCGATAATCAAAATAAGTCCAAGTGAGAGCCGGTTCCAAACGGTCAGCAATTACACAGATAGCGGTACTGCCCCGGCTGGTGGCAGCAGCTGCTACGTTGCCAGGCAGAAGAAAAATGCAGTATCCTTCATGCTGGACTGTCACGCATGTGCTCGTCAGCACAGGACCTGCGTGATGTCAGAGACCGAAGCTAGAGGTAATGGTCACAAGCTTTCAGTGTAAGTCTTTGAGAGCCTTATTCTGGCCTCGTTCTGGCTCTCAAAGATTTACATTGAGTAGTGACCTCTGGCTTGTTCATTGAACACTGATCAGCAGGTCACAAGTTGCAGAAGACAAGCGGAGCATCACCAAGCATAGCTGAAGACAATGGCTCGTGAGTATAATACTAAAGGCATGGAACTTAGATGAGTGCCACCACTTTAGTGCTGCAATAAAAAAACAGCTGGAGTGGTTCTTTAAGTCTTTTTACTGCCATTCCACTCTCTAAATAAGATATATAAGAAAGAAGTGAAGAGCTTCACATCCTGACTCATGGATGGTATTACTTCTTACTACCATTATTCTTGTTATTACTTTTTAATGTAGTGTAGATTCTCACAGCTTAAATATTACAGCCATTAGCAATCTTAGTTTGATGGAGATCAGACCTGGGACCTTCTTTAGGCAAGTAGAGGGACCTGAAAAAATCCAAGATGTTAATCGAGTGGAGGAAATAACTGGAAAGCTTTTTTGTTTCATTCTTTTTTTATGCATAGGAATACATTGTAGTCTAAAGAGAATAAGAAAGCCTAAAATAATATAACGTTTTTAGTAAGAGAAGAAAGAAAGTATTATTTGGTGATCCTACTTTTCAATTGCTTACACAAAACACTGTTTTCATTACTCTTTCCAGTTTTCCGCCTTGTTTTTGCCTTTTTTTTTCTTTCATACCAACAAAGTAAAAAAAGTCAGCCTGTTTTTCTGTCTTCTTGAGTAAATTACAGTATATCAAGCAAGCGGCATAAAAAGATGTAGTTAACCCAGGCATGCCATCCCAGATCAAGTGTAAAATACTCCTCAGGCAAATGAAAAACATCTTGGCTGCACCAGCAGGAAGGTGGCTGTGTTCTTGACAAATCTTTCTAAATGAAATGACACACACAGAAATTGTCACAGCCATTTTTACTGTATTTTCCGTAATATTTTATAAAAGTTAAGACTGGTCATCTTCACGTTTAATCATTATCAGAAACACGCTGAGAGGAAAATGTTGTGCAACAAGGTTAACATTTGTTCGTTCTGTCTCTTTTCAGAGGTTATATGTATGTCGCCCTTGTTTCTACAAAAGCAGCATGTAAAGTATTACTGAACAATGTAGCACAATGATAAGCTTGTAAATTGTATCATAGTCATGGTTCATTTGTAAAAACATTGGGAACATGTAAGTGAAGCTTTATATATCAAATAACAGGCCTTTACAGTTGAAACTAGAAGTTTACATACACTATATTAAAAAGACAAATATGCATATTTTTCTCAAGATCCGACATGAAATCAGAATAAACCTTTCTTGTTTTAAGTCAATTAGGATTACCATAATTATTAATATTTGCCAAATGCCAGAATAATGAGAGAGAATGTTTTAAGGCATTATTACTTATTACTTACTGCAAAGTCAGTTTACGTACACTAAGATTACTATGCCTTTAAACAATTCTGAACTGCCCATATGATGATGTCATGTGTATGGAAGCTTCTGGATTTTTTGCAACAGCTGAATGAATTAGATACACACCTGTGGATGTATTTTAATGCACACCTGAAACACACTGCTACTTTGTGTAGCATCAAGGGAAAGTGTAAAGAAATCAACAAAGATATCAGGAAGAGAGTTGTGGACTTGAACAAGTCTGGCTCATCCTTGGATACAATTTCAAGATACCTGAATGTGCCTCGTTCATCTGTACAAACAATAATATGCAAGTGCAAACAAGATGGGAATGCCAAGCCATCATACCACTCAGGAAGGAGATGGGTTCTGGGTCCTAGAGATGAATGTGCTTTGATCTGACATGTGCATATTAACCCAGGACAAAAGCAAAAGACCTTGTGAAGATGATGTGTTAATATCCACAGTGAAACGAGTACAGTATCAACATGGGCTGAAAGGTCACTTTGCCAGGAAGAAGCTATTACTGCAAAGACCTCAATTTTGGGAGACATGCCCCGTGGTCTTATGAAACTAAAATTTAACTTTTTGGGCATAATGACCATTGTTACATTTTGTGTAAAACTGAAAAGCTTGGAAACCTAAGAATACCATCCCAACTATTCCAACCAACTATTATGAGAAGCTTGTGAAAGGATATCCCAAATGTTTGACCCAAATCATTCACTTTAAGGGCAATGGTACCAAATACTAACAAAATGTATGTTATCTTTTGATTTTGCAATAAGTAATAAAAATGCCTTAAAACATTCTCTCTGTTTCTCATTATTCTGTAATTTTGCAAATATTAATAATTATTGTAATCCTAATTGACCTAAAATGGGAAAGGTTTATTCTGATTTCATGTCAGATATTGAGAAATGCATGCGTATGTGTCTTTTTATATAGTGTACTATCTGAAGAGCCCGGCGTTGCCTGGGATTAGTAACCAACTGTGGTTAGTTATAACAAATTATAATGATTATATTCCACATAAAAACATTTCACATCATATATTCAACACTACAGATTTGCAACACAAATTAACTAAACGATTACCCAAGTATTGATAGTATTTTATTTTCAACTCATTCAAGAGCCTTTTGATAAACATGTTTGGTTTTTCCTTTCGGTGCAAAGATGAACAGATTTTTGGCAGTTCCAACTCTACAGTATCACACAGGATAGGATTACACGGCTCAGCAGTCAGTATCACATAGGATAGGATTAGATACACAGCTCAGCAGTCAGTATCACACAGGATAGGATTAGATACACAGCTCAGCAGTCAGTATCACACAGGATAGGATTAGATACACAGCTCAGCAGTCAGTATCACACAGGATAGGATTAGATACATAGCTCAGCAGTCAGTATCACACAGGATAGGATTAGATACACAGCTCAGCAGTCAGTATAACACAGAATAGGATTAGATACACGGCTCAGCAGGCAGTATCACACAGGATAGGATTAGATACACAGCTCAGCAGTCAGTATAACACAGAATAGGATTAGATACACGGCTCAGCAGGCAGTATCACACAGGATAGGATTAGATACACAGCTCAGCAGTCAGTATAACACAAATAGGATTAGATACACGGCTTAGCAGGCAGTATCACACAGGATAGGATTAGATACACGGCTCAGCAGACAGTATCACACAGGATAGGATTAGATACACAGCTCAGCAGTCAGTATCACACAGGATAGGATTAGATACAAGGCTCAGCAGTCAGTATCACACAGGATAGCTCTTGAATGAGTTGAAAATAAAATACTATCAATACATGGGTAATCGTTTAGTTAATTTGTGTTGCAAATCTGTAGTGTTGAATATATGATGTGAAATGTTTTTATGTGCAATATAATCTTTATAATTTGTTATAACTAACCACAGTTGGTTACTATGCCCAGGCAACGCCTGGCTCTGTGTGATACTGACTGTTGAGCCACGTGTCTAATCCTATCCTGTGTGATACTGACTGCTGGGCTGTGTATCTAATCCTATCCTGTGTGATACTGACTGCTGAGCCATGTATCTAATCCTCTCCTGTATGATACTGACTGCTGAGCCGTGTGTCTAATCCTCTCCTGTGTGATACTGACTGCTGGGCTGTGTATCTAATCCTATCCTGTGTGATACTGACTGCTGAGCCATGTATCTAATCCTATCCTGTGTGATACTGACTGCTGAGCTGTGTATCTAATCCTATCCTGTGTGATACTGACTGCTGAGCCATGTATCTAATCCTATCCTGTGTGATACTGACTGCTGAGCAGTGTATCTAATCCTATCATGTGTGTTACTGACTGCTCAGCTGTGTATCTAATCCTATCCTGTGTGATACTGACTGCTGAGCCATGTATCTAATCCTATCCTGTGTGATACTGACTGCTGAGCAGTGTATCTAATCCTATCCTGTGTGATACCGTCTGCTGAGCCATGTATCTAACCCTATCCTGTGTGATACTGACTGCTGAGCCGTGTACCTAATCCTATCATGTGTGTTACTGACTGCTCAGCCGTGTATCTAATCCTATCCTGTGTGATACTGACTGCTGAGCCGTGTATCTAATCCTATTCTGTGTGATACTGTCTGCTGAGCCGTGTATCTAATACTATTCTGTGTGATACTGTGTGCTGAGTTGTGTATCTAATCCTATCCTGTGTGATACTGACTGCTGAGCTGTGTATCTAATCCTATCCTGTGTGATACTGACTGCTGAGCCGTGTATCTAATCCTATCTTGTGTGATACTGGGCTCCCCCTGCAGTCTGTGTCAGAGGGTGGTCTGTGTTGGCACGGTAATAAATTGTGTTATTTCCAGCTTTACAGAAGGATGATAACACCATAGAAATGATAAGAATAATAAGCAAAATTGTTTGGTGAATTGAAACGCGCGGGGTTAAAATTTCACCTCACAACATAACCTATGATGCTCTCAGGGTCCAGACGTGTGACTGTGCAAACTTTTGTGGCTGTAGCTGCGATGGTGCAGATGCCCATCCCAGACATACACACATACATACACACACACATTCAGCTTTATATATTAGATGTAAACTTCTAGTTTCTCCTGTATTACATATACAGCTTTTCATAGACAGGTGGCTGAGCAGTTGGCCCCTGTCCTGCTCTGCCCTTATTCACATTGAGGTAGGCTGACAAAAAGTAAGGTTTTAATGCTAGAGACAGGTTAGGACTGACCCGACTGGATACACCTTGCTGTGGTGGGATGGCTTTTAAGCTTTTTGATCAAAATAGTGTTAACTAAGTATCTTATGTTATTTTAATGTAATATTACTATTTACTTACTATAAGGTCTATGCTCATTTTGTTTTTTTTTCTTGGACTTTGTTTATGAATTGGCCACGGTGTGAACCTGCTTTTACGCCTTGCACATATACCAACTTATGCGCCAGCACATTTATTTGATTTTGATATATCAAATACTATATTAAAATTTAAAGTGTTATTACCATACCATATGTTTGTGTCCATAATTGTATAGTAGATACAAATCCAATCAATGGGACCTGCATCTGTCTAGAAGACAGGTCCCTGAAGTGCCCCACCATCTTTGAAATTAGTTAGAATTTCCATTCATTTGTACTGAAATTCTGAGCCCCTATTGGTTGAAAGAGGCACACAAGTGGACCCCGTTCTGGAGAGAGATGTAAATCTCATTAATAGGACTTGCATGTAAAATACCTTTATTACTTATCTTGTCAATTTGACATATGTGTACAAGATGGGAATACCCTTTACATTTTTCAAGTAAATATTAGAAAATCAAAAATACAGTATATAATGACATGAAACATTCACGGGATATCTATATGATTTGTAAAAATGGCTGTTTTGTGGAAATGAAACAAACTGTTGAACAATAAAAATGGGTAGTGTGTTCCTTATTAATGCTCTCAAGAAAGAAAGAAGAGATTCAATGATTGAAGTAATTAAGAACAGGGTGACAGTGTTGCTCATACTTGCCTTGTCATGAAATTATGTCTGAGTTCAACCATCCAGAAATTCCCGGACAGCTGATAAAAATAAAGGAATAAATATTCACCACATTCCACACCCATGGAAGTGGAATGCGATGAATATTCATTCCTCTTAAGTAGCACACACGTGACTGCCCGGCAGCTGCAGGAAGCCGGCAGCTGACCTTGTGTGCGCTACTGAAGAGCAATGAATACTCATTGCTCACTGCGCACAGTCCCGGCATGCAGAGCAGTGAGTATTCCGGCAGCTGCCCTTCGGCTTGGAAGCAGCGCATGGCGTCCCAGGCAATCATAAAGCATAAAGCATTCACAGTGCTTTACAGACATTATTGGCACTGTCCCCGATGGGGCTCACAATCTAAATTCCCTACCAGTATGTCTATGGAATGTGGGAGGAAACCGGAGTACCCGGAGGAAACCCACGCAAACACGGGGAGAACATACACACTCCTTGCATATGTTGTCCTTGGTGGGATTTGAACCCAGGACTCCAGCGCTGCAAGACTGAAGAGCCACTGTGCTGCCCTCTTACCAGGTTAAGGATGGGGCCCTGCATACAGGGATAGGGATGGGCCATGCATACTAAGACGAGATGGGAATCCTGCATACCAGGATAGGGATGAGGCCCTGAATAACAGGATAGGGATGGTGCCATGCATACTAGAATGAGATGGGGACCCCGCATACCAGGATAGGGATTAGGGGGCCATGCCTTCCAGGCTAGAGATAAGGGGGATATGCATACCAGGCTAATGATGAGGGGGCCATGCATACCAGGGTAGGGATGAGGGGGCGATGCATACCAGGGTAAGGATAAGGAAGCCACGCACACCAGGATAGGGATAATGAGGCCATGCATATCAGGGTAGGGATGAGGAGGGCCATGCATGCCAGGATAGGGATGAGGGGACCTTGTGTATCAGGATGGGGATGAGGGCACCATATTTACGAGGATAGGGGATATTAAGTACAGAATTGACCAGACCTCATTTTTTGCTTCTATTTTTTTTCCTAATTTCCTCCTCTAACACCTAGGTGCGTCTTATGGTACGGTGCGCCTTATAGTCCGAAAAATACAGTAATTGGCAGCAGCCTCTATGTGCTGAGAGAGCTAGGAGACTAAAAAATGGTAGTGGATAACCCCATTAAGTACTGTAAAAGCGCAGGGGGTCTCTAAAATGAGATCTTATGGCAGGTATGTAGAGTAAGTATTATTGTAGAGTTGTGATCACTGATGTGATATGTTATTAAAAAGCCAAATTAAAGATTTAATAATATGCAAAAACCAGAATTCTGAATGCTGAGTTTTCATGCTAACTTTTCTCAGCTCCAACAAAATGGATGGGGGGGGAGCGTGACAATACAGCTCATCTAATTCATATCAAGCTGTGGCGCAGCTTACGACAAAAATATTACTCCAGTCAATTACTGGAATAAGACTTGTGGCAAGGTGCTTGAAGGTACATATGTAATTCTTAACGAATCAGGAGCATCTGACATCAACATGTATCTCCATCTAGACCGGCAGTGTTGGTCTTAAAGAATCTGGATTATAAAGTCTTAAAGCATTTTGGAATTATGAATATATTATGGAACAAAACTGCAATATACTAAAATACTTTACTGGATCCTTATTACGGTGTCTTAAAGAGTTTCAGATATACTTCAGCATATCAATTGAAATGTTAGTAGTACCTATAATTACTTTTAAAGGGTACAGTTCCTCCTGGTGACATACAGTTTAATGAGCCCATTATAGTATGCATGTTCCTATTATAGCAAACCTACAGGGGGCATACACTTTGATTTTATATAGACTTGATATATAATTGCTTGGAAAAATTAGCTTCTGAAGTCGGTGCCAGCGCTGTACCATTTATTTAAAGGGTTCCTGACAGGAGGCTTTACCCCTAAGATGTGTTAGGGTTGTTTTATCAGCCTCCTAATATTTTTACTGTTCTTGTATTACACAGGTCTGCAAGGGTAAAATTGTTAGAAAAGTAAAAGGTGATTTTTATATACATTTGATTGCTGAAATAAGAGAAATATTGAAAAAAAAACCATCACGTAAAGTTTTTTCACAAACACTGACGCACGAACGTTTTCTTGCACCATACTTTGACCGTTTTGTGTGACCTTTGGTGGATGCTTTTGGTGTTAATAAATTGGTTAGAAATTAATGGACATTGTGTTGTCATTGACTGCTGTGTGAGAAGATTTTCTTAGCCCAGCTTCCAAAGTGTGTGGTGGTGTCCATAGCAGCCAATCAGAGCACAGCTTTCATTTTACCTCACCAATGATAAGCAATGACTTAAAAGACTATTCCAAATGGCGTCATCAAAACATGCGAAAACTAGAGGATCCCATTGAGCTCTAGTGGGCCAGTCCAGTCATGCATACAAAGTACATGTCAAACGTTTGCACCCACCTGTTCGTGCAATGGTTTGTTTTGTACTTATTGAAGTTTGGACATTGTAGATTCAGACTGCAGGCAGAAAAATCACAAAGGAACACATATGGAAACAAGGAGCAAATTAGCTCAACTTTACATTCCTCAAAGTACCCCCTTTTACTAATTACAGCTTTACATACCTTCAAGCAACCTCATCAAGTAGTCACCTGGAATGGTTTCCAATGAACAAGCATGTCTCGGCAAAAGTTCATTGTGGAACTACTTGTCTTTAGAGAAAGCTTGCATCCATTAAGTGTCTTTTACAGAGACAGTATTGGTTCACTGTTCCACACAATGCTGATCCCTATTTTGTAACTGTTCAAAGCCAGAAGATGGCAAAAAACACCTAACCGGGTAAAGCGAAATGACAGTTGATCATTCGTTTGAGACATGTTACTGAGTCCATCCAGAAAATTGCTGGAACCTTGAAGGCGTCCTCAAGTGCAATAGTGAAAACCATTAATTGCCATGATGAGACTGGCTCTCATGAAGACAGCGATAGGAAAGAAAGGGCAAGAATTACCTCTGCTGCAGAGCATAAATTCATCAAAGTTACCAACCTCAGAAATTGTAAAATGGCAGTCCTCAGAGATAATGACCCTCAAAAATAATGCACAGACACATTTCAACCTCAACTATCAGAGAAAGACTGTGAGGAGCCGTTATGGCTGAATTTCTGCAGAGAGGCCAGTTGGACTGCAAACAAGAAAAAGATTTGTTTGAGTCAAGCTACACCTTTAATGTACCTTAGGTCAGTGGATCTCTGTACTGTGGTCGAATACGTCAAAATTTTAAGTTTTTTGGTACCAACCACCATGTTTTTGGTAGACACCGAAAAGATGAGTTAATGGTCTTAAGGGGAATAGTACACACTATGCCGCATTAAAGAGGAGGTGTGATGGTGTGGGGGTGATTTGCTTATGATACTTTTTGGGAAATTATTCTAAGTTCTCAGCACTCATACCAAGAATGGTTACCACAGCATTCTGCAACAACATGATATACCATTTTGTTTACGCTTAGTGTAATCACCATTTTATTTGCAAAAGAAAATTGACTCAAAATACATCTCCAAGCTATATAAAGGCTATCTAACCAAGAAAGAGAGGGATGCAGTGTTTCATCGAATGGTGGCATGACCTCCATAATCACTTGACCTCAACTCAATTGACATGGTTTGGGATGAGTTGGACCACAGAGTGGAGGTAAAATAGGCAACTCCTTTAAGACTATAGGAATGCCAGTCCAGATGACTACCTGATAAAGCTGCTTGAGAAAATGACAAGGGTGTAATGCTGTCAATATAGTAAAAACTTTGAGGAATCTCAAGTTTAATGCAGATTCTTTTCTGTTTTATATTTCTAGTTACTCCTTTTCTATGTGTTTTTCTTTGTTTTTCTTTGCTGCATTTCGTTTGTATCTACAATGTGAACATTCCAATGAAATTTCAATTTCCGATGTAGTTTAGTGCACATAAATATAAAAGGTTACCACATAAAAATATCTAACTTTGGTATAGATTTTTTTTCCATTAATTCATGCATTACAGTGCAGGTTACTTGTACAATGAACTGTATTTACAAAGTACAAGATGTCCTAGTTTCTTTTCAAGTCATTGTTCTCTTGAATAAATCAGGACTTTGGACCTGGAGGTTAAAGTCTTGCGTTTTATTGATGGAATTTTAAATGAAAGCACCTCATTTAATCCTTCAATATCTGGTCATACTGCATGGCCTCTAGCACTGATAATTCATGGCCAGGAGCAAACAGACACCAAACATTATATCCTTATGTGCTTGTTTAACATTTTAAACCAAGGATGATATTATGGATTTCTTGTCTTCTTCACGACTGTAGAAGTTTATGCCTGCTCTGAGAAGGAATTTCATTTATAATGCTGAAATATTCACAGCCATCCAGATGTATAAGCATTGAAGAATGTGTCCAGGATATCACAAAATTGACTTAAGTAGGAAGCATTATAAATGGAATTGATATTAAAGAAGCACTACCATCAACGTTTTTATCCTCTTTAGTGCTTTTATTGTAAGCACTGTGCACTTACAATTGCTCATTTTGCCTTTCTACCCACTAATTCTTCTCTTTTGTCCACTCTTTGTTGAAACAGGAAGTCTCTTGTTCCTGCATTTATCATTCCCCTCTTCAACATGTGACTCAGATGTTCCCTCCTTCCCCCTGCCAGGGACTTTTGCACTGACTCATGATTCATGCAAAGAAAATAGACTTTCTGTTTTTACATACAGCTTAGAAGGATTCAATTAGTCTGTTTTTAATTACATGATGTCATAGACCTAATAGAAAAAAGAAAATTTAGCTGGGTAAAAAGGTAAAATGAGCATGTGTAAGTGCACAGTATTATATAACATGTTGAGTGCAATATATTAATAGGATAACAATTTTGATAGGAGTGCTTCTTTAGTTACTGTAGTGTTGCTGCACTGGTGGTATCCTGTCCATTGTTCAGGTTACTGCAGCTAATAACCGACCTTAGCAGTCACATTTCATGAATGCAGACGTCACCGCTAAAGTCAGTAGGTAATTTTTTTTTTAATTTTAAAACATTCCTTTATTCATGGACAGTTCTGTAAAATCCAGGAAAACACCTTTAAATAAAACACTAATAATGTTCTACATTTACATAAAGAGTTACATACAGCTCTGGCAGACACAAATCAACCATGAAGTAAATGGATGGCCTTTCACTAGTTGTTACGCCGCCATCTGCCTCCCAGCCCCGGGATACTTACCTCGCTCCTCGGCATGCCATGGGCCGGACTCCTCTGGGGGTCTCTCCTCTGCTTTCGGCTTGGCAGGCGCGTCGAGGGTCCCATCCATCTGGCGCGTGCACCCGGCTGCTTAGGCCACGGCTGTGCACCTCCTCTGCTTCTTATGCAGCCTGTCCTGGAAGTACCCTCCTCTGGGAGACTGCAACAGCTATATCAGGCCACTTGTTTTAAGAAGTGCCTGATTATTACCTTTGCATCTGTGCTGGACCAGTCTTGGTTCCAGCATGAGTGCTCCTCTGTATTCAGGTCCCAGTGTGCATCCTAGTGCACCCTGCTCTCCTATTTTTAGCGTGCTTCCCAGTATGTGCACTGCACTCTCCTGTATCCAGCGTGCTTCCCAGTGCGCGCTCTGCACTCTCCTGTATCCAACGTGCTTCCCAGTGCACACTCTGCACTCTCTTGTATCCAGCGTGTTTCCCAGTGCACGCTCTGCACTCTCCTGTATCCAGCGTGCTTCCCAGTGCACGCTCTGCAATCTCCTGTATCCAGCGTGCTTCCCAGTGTGCGGCCTGCACTCTCCTGTATCCAGCATGCTTCCCAGTGCGCGCCCTGCACCCCCTGTATCCAGCGTGCTTCCCAGTGTACATCCTGTGCTCTCCTGTACCTGGCATGCTTCCTAGTGCATTCTTCATGCTCTCCCGTGCGTACTCTGCATGCTCCTGTACTACGCGTGCTTTCCCCAGAACCTCGTGTGTTTCTCCGTACTCGCCCTGCTAACTTCTGTTTCTCGCGTACCTTATTCCCTAGTCTCCTTTGAGCCAGCCTCCTGGTACCAGCAGTCTTGGTAGTTTACCCCCTGGGTCTACTCCTGAAGCTCCCTGTATAGGGGGGTGAGGGGGTGGTCCTCATTAGGTCAGCTTGCCCAGGGTGGGTTGATATCACGGCCCAGAGGGTCATAACACTAGTGCAATGATTGCGACTGTTGCATTGATATGACCTGACATCAAAATGGAAAATTCATTGCAACATGGCTTTGTTAACAGTAACAGGTAGGAGTCTCACAGTGGTGAGAGAAGCTTTTCAAAACTTTCAGCAATATAACCTAATTAGTATGATTTTATTTGGAGATCGAGGGAGATAAAAAGTCACCCTCAGTAGGGTGCTATCTAACAAAGGCAAGAATGTCCTTGTACCTCACCAACACACTGTGATCCCGATTCATAAAAGTCTTTAAATTAGAATGGGAAAACTGGAATACAATAGTGCAAAATAGGTTGGAGGATGGGAGAACAGTAGATGCATGGATGTGCTCTCCTTTTAAGATTATGGGCCCACAATATAATAAAAAGCTCAGAAAGCCATCTGCTGCAGATCCAAGGAAGCATTCGGAGGGAAGGATAAAATGCAGGATGGATATTGGATATTGGTTTGCAAAATATATGAAGAAGGGAATACAGGAGGCGATGTGTAGAAAATTGCATTTTTTAGTTGTCACCGTATTTCAGAGTTCACAGACTTCTTCATGAGGGCAAACCACATGTGTATTCAGTTTGTCCTGATGCAGAAGTCCTTGAGCTTTGAAACACGGTGACAATTTAAAAATGCAATTCTCTACCCATCGCCTTTTGAATTCCTTTCTTCATCAATTTTGGAATCCAAAACCAAAGTCTGTGAACTTTGAAAGGTGTTGACAATTAAAAAATGAAACTCTCTACACATCACCTCCTGGATTCCTTTCTTCATCAATTTTGGAAACCAATATTGGTGTCTTCGACAGAGGAGAAAAGATCCATCCTATATTTTATCCTTCTCTCTAAACTCGAAAAATGTCATAAAATACTTTGAAAAGTAGCTAAATTATTGTGCAGCAAATATTTTTCACATTTTGTTGCTTTAATACAAGTTTTATGCTGCTCCGCCAAAATGGGAGTAGCTGGGAAGGACCCGAGGCAGGACAAGGCGTTAATCAATAGTGGCAGCATTTCTTATGCTTTTCAAGTTCCTGACAAGAGTAACATTTCTGGTAGATGCATGCACACTCCATTGATAAGATCCACCGAAATTCCTTAGGTTGCATGCGCGTGTTAATGAATTTGGTGCATTTTAATGCTGCAGGCCCATTATTAAGACTGACATATGAAGCAGCAGTCTTAAAGGGAATCTGTCAGCATGAAAATGCAGTTCAATCTGCAGGCGTCATGGTATAGAGCAGGAGGAGCTGAGTAGATTGATATATAGCTAAGTAAGGAAGGATTGCGTACTCTATATTTTAATCATTTAATCCTCTGTTCTTTCTGGGATTTTTGGTCGAGTGGGCGGTCCTATCAGTGATTGATAGCTATCTTATTATCCACATTTATACAAATAAAAGCTGTCACTCACTGATAGGACCTCCCACCAAACCAAAAATACCAAAAAGAACAGAAGAATAAGTGTTTAAAGCATAGGCTATAGTGAATATTTTCCCACAAAACTAAATATCAATCCGCTCAGCTCCTGTTCTATAACATGGTACCTGCAGAGTGGGCTGCATTTTAAAGGGGACAGGTCCCCTTTAATAAATGGGGGATTTTATCTTAAAGGACATAAAGGACAGCATCTATCTATATCATCTCATTGTTCTTCACATGATGCATTTTATTTTACCTAACACAATATATCAACAAGAATATGATACAGAAGGATATCTCATTGCAAAAATATTTAATTTGACACCTCAAGGGGTTGTCCCCCAAAACAAAGCTAATTTTAATTGATAGATTTTGGAATAAAATTAATTTTCACAACTATATGCATAAAATATATTGTCCCCGTGCTGAGATACAATAAGTATTATAAATGTGCACCTGCTGTGTACTGTGTAATGACCGTGTCTCACCTTACAGAGACATAGTCCTGGCAAGGGGCGTAAACAAAAGAGTATACCGACAGGACAGCATGGGATCACAGCTGTTTTTTTCTGTGAGGTAAAACAAGTTTTTAAACAGTCAGGGAAATGTTTACCTCATAGAAAACAACTTCTGTAATGTCTGTATACTATTTTCCTTCCTCCCCTGCCAAGGAGCTGTGGTATGATCAGACCATGTTCCTGCATGGTCAGACACGGCCGTTACACAGTACACAGCAGGGGCACATTTATTTGATTATTTCAGCACAGGAACATTTTATATAAACACATCCAATTATGGAAATTATTATTAGTCAAAGATCTATTGAATAGAAAGTACTTTGTTCATTGGAAAGCCTCTTTAAGACAGCAAAAGATTACAGTTTAGGCAGAAAACTATAGTTTTCTGCATCAAGTTACGGTATCTTACTTCATCATGAAATGTGTGTCAAGTTAAAATGTTACACCTGTAAGGCTAGGCAAAAGATGTCCTTTGTCAATGGGATATCAAGATAACTTTTCTCAAACTCAGATTAAGTCAATTGGTTACTTATAGACTGGGTAGAACCAATGTTCTACTTCTATAAAAAAATAATATTCCTCAAATTTGCCTAATTTCTACAGAGTTCTTATTTGTACAGTACGTTTAGAAAAAGGGCTATTGTACACTTTTCTGATTGTGAACAATTGACCCTTAACTATCAAGAATGGTTTATATTCAAGTGAGTTGCATGCAGAGGGGTCAGTAGCAAGCTGTTTCAATCAGGATGTATTTACAATATTTTTTTAACTTCTCACCTCCTCGGTTCCTCAGTTTAGAAATGGTGTGGTCCAACCTTCTCCAGTCAATTAGGATTGGGGATAAAGGTTCATGAGATATTACTTCAGTTACTTAGATGTTTAATGGAAACAAGAATCAGGGGGCACTACCGAACTATTAAGGGGATCCAACCTAGACCTATAGCAGAGTAAGTGATTATCAAAGAAAAAATAAATAGGCCACAAAGCAGGGGATCACCCTAGGCAGGAGATAGCATAACCAATTCAAATTTTATTCAACACAGAAAACCAGACAAACAATTGTTAAAAACATTAAAAATGGTCAAACATATGACACATATACACATTGCACAGAGCTCATAATAGAGCATACCACCTACCGCTAAAGACTCCACAATGGGAAAATGACCCTAGGTCCATGTAAACAGTAGTAAAGGTGGACAATAAATTCATTACCTGAAAAGAGGGTTAACACTAATACCATAAGTCACCACAGATAGAGATATAAAACTCATGAAGTGTCTTGTCCGAATGCAATAAAAAAGAATATATTAGAGGCAAACGGTTTAAATCACCCCCTTTAAGAACATATATTGCACTGCTTCAAAAATACACATGAAGCATACAAATAACCCACATGGTCTAAGCCCCTGAAATAAGGAGAGAGAGGTATAGGCTAAAATAGCCTCCTACAATGATCAGCACATGTTCACATTAGCGATATACAAAACCCATGTAGAGTGGAGCAGGCAGAGTGGAAAGACCCGACGCGTGTCGCCACACTTGGTGGCTTCGTCAGGGGTACTGACTGCCTGTCTGCTGTGCCAATATATGTGATTATTTAATTAATCAGGGGCGGCTGCGCTGCTGCTTACCATAGAAAGACCAGTGATATGAGACATCTGATAGCTGTAGCCCATGGCGGTAGCCATTATCCCATGGTATCGGCGTGTTACATCACAGCTTGTGTACAACAGCGCAGACGTCGGCGTCCCGAGGGCCAAACACACCTCCAAAAAGAGGAGGAAGTGAATAAACAGTCACTGTAACTGCGCAGGCGCATACAGCCATAAGAACGAAAATACGTCATTTTGTTTGCAGCTCCATCACTGTAACTGCGCAGGCGCATACAGCCACAAGAACGAAAATACGTCATTTTGTTTGCAGCTCCGTCGCTGTGGCGACTGACTATGTGAGCGGAGAGCAAATGAACACTCCAAAGGCAGGAATGGGAAGCCCAACTGCACAGGCACCAGAAATCAAACACAAGGTTACAACACGGAGTTATTTTAACTGCAAATCCCGCAATGTGGTCTATGCTTTGGTATGCCCGTGCCCAAAAATATATGTTGGGCAAATGATGCAGGAGTTGAGGAAGAGAATACAACATCATTTCTCAAGTATTACAACAGCTAAGAAAGATTTGGAGAAGGGCAAAATGCCTACCTCTGTAGCATTGCATTGTGTGACCACACACAATTCACGGTGGAGCAGCACCAGGATTTTGGGACTTGAGTCTGTTCAATCTGATATAAGGGGAGGAGACATCAGCCTCAAAGTCCTCAGATGGGAATCCAAGTGGATCATTAATCTTAAAATTTTGGTCCCTTCGGTTCTATAAACAGACTTGAGCATGTTGAGTGATTTCTGGACTTATACTATGGACCTCTGTATGACACTGTTCATATCAAGTTTTGCTTTGTTATAGGTTAGAGTCAATGTAAACAGCAGTGTAATGTGGTCCACTTAAACAGCATACCCTCCTCTTACCGATGCCTTCAATGATTTTTTATGGTGGATTCATCACAATTTTTTACTATCTTCATTTTGGATCTTTATCGTATGCCTTTTCTATCATTCACCTTATGAGGTCTTTTTTCCCATTGAGGCGGCTATACATAGGAATATTTATTCCTCATTACCCCTTTCCTGGGTTCCATTGTTTTTCTGTGGACCTTTCGTGAGGGATGTTTGTCCTATGGTTGTGTACCCATTGATTTATGTCCATACCATAACATTTAAGACTCAGCCTGACCCTGGTCACACATAAATTGAATGTTCCTTTCTTACCTCTATCCCTTGGTTGGGAGAGAGGTTTTCTTTAGTGCTGGATATATATTTGACCATATGTGCACGGTATATGTACCTGTTGTGAACAAGGGATTATGTGGTTTGACCTTTTGCCCGAATTTGTCATTTAAGCCCAAATATTCGTGCTCTGTTCTCATCAATGTCTGTGAATGATGGTTGTAAAGTGTTTGCAACAAGTTTTTGTACACGGCTTGCTTCGCCTTATTTTATTTTCTATGGTTTCTAAATATGGATTATGTCTACTTTCCTTTTTTTTTTTTCTATAACAGCATTATGCGCTATTAAAACTTTGGCCATTACATATTGGCCATTAATATTGCGTCTCTTTAACTGAGTGTGCATAGTTGCGATCCGGCCTAGGCGCCTTTGGGGTGGTTTATTATACTGGTTCATTATATTGGGTTCCCCTTTACTTCTAAGTGAGATTGGGCATAATTATCTACAGTGCGGCCTTTTGAAATATTCTATGTATTATATTTATTAAATCTATTGCTGTGCTTCCGCTCATCCATAGATATGTTTGACTATAGCACATAGGGTGTCCAGGCTTCCTCGGCATGGAAAATAGTCCCTGATTAAGGTATATCTATATAAATCCATGCATATTGTGTAACCTCAAGAACCATTTGTGGAGAAGTTTTTTCACATTATTGATTCACCTATAGTGGAGTCGACCCCAATATTAACATTGTTTGTATATTTGACAATATACCCTTTTCCCCCCCTATGTTCATACTATACTATATCTCTTTCGGCGCCTTTATACTGCTTGAGACTGGTATCTACATAATACAACAACATATGTCTAATTCTATGGTATGCGTGTGTAGCACAACTGAGTACAAGTATAACTTTTTCTACGCATGGGTCTTTCCTCTCTGCCTGCTCCACTCTACATGGGTTTTGCATATCGCTAATGTGAACATGTGCTGACCATTGTAGGAGGCTATTTTAGCCTATACCTTTCTCTACATGGGTTTTGTATATCGCTAATGTGAACATCTGCTGATCATTGTAGGAGGCTATTTTAGCCTATACCTTTCTCTACATGGGTGTTGTATATCGCTAATGTGAACATGTGCTGACCATTGTAGGAGGCTGTTTTAGCCTATATCTTTCTCTACATGGGTTTTGTATATCGCTAATGTGAATATGTGCTGACCATAGTAGGAGGCTATTTTTGCCCATACCTTTCTCTACATGGGTGTTGTATATCGCTAATGTGAACATGTGCTGACCATTGTAGGAGGCTGTTTTAGCCTATATCTCTCTCTACATGGGTTTTCTATATCGCTAACGTGAACATGTGCTGACCATTGTAGGAGGCTATTTTTGCCCATACCTTTCTCTACATGGGTTTTGTATATCTGATGTAAGTTTTTTTTTAATCAAAACAGTAATGCCTTATTTGTGTATTGGTGCTTGTATGATGGTCGTGCGTCACGCTCGAGCAGTGGAATCTGTTTTGGCACTTTTCTGGCTTGCACTCAGTGGCGCCGTCCCGTTATATGACTCTTTGATGGAATGTTCTTTCTATTAGATTATCGGCGCCCGTATAGTACTCCCTGATGGCACCTGTATAATTGAACCATTTATATGCTATTCTGACTATAATGTACACAGTGTTATTTATAAAAATCATAATGCTGTATTTGGGTATTGGTGACTGTGCGATAGTAGTGCGCCGCACTTGCGTCATGGAATTAATCTGTTTTGATATTTTGCGGGTCTGTATTCTGTGGCGCCTCCCTTGTGTTTGATTTCTGGTGCCTGTGCGGTTGGGCTTCCAATTCCTGCCTTTGGAGTGTTCATTTGCTCTCCGCCCACATAGTCAGTCGCCACAGCGACAGAGCTGCAAACAAAATGACGTATTTTCGTTCTTATGGCTGCATGCGCCTGCGCAGTTACAGTGACTGGCTACTCACTTTGGCATCTTTTTGGAGGTGTGTTTGGCCCTCGGGATGCCGACGCCTGCTCTGTTGTACACAAGCTGTGATATAACATGCCAATACCATGGGATAATGGCTACCGCCATGGGCTACCAGCTATCAGATGTCTCATATCACTGGTCTTTCTATGGTAAGCAGCAGCGCAGCTGCCCCTGATTAATTAATTAAATAATCACATATATTGGCACAGCAGACAGGCAGTCAGTACCCCTGACGAAGCTACCAAGTGTGGCGACACGCGTTGGGTCTTTCCACTCTGCCTGCTCCACTCTACATGGGTTTTGTATATCGCTAATGTGAACATGTGCTGATCATTGTAGGAGGCTATTTTAGCCTATACCTCTCTCTCCTTATTTCAGGGGCTTAGACCATGTGGGTTATTTGTATGCGTCATGTGTATTTTTGAAGCAGTGCAATATATATTCCTAAAGGGGGTGATTTAAACCGTTTGCCTCTAATATATTTTTTTATTGCATTCGGACAAGACACTTCATGAGTTATATATCTCTATCAATGGTGACTTATGGTATTAGTGTTAACTCTCTTTTCAGGTAATGAATTTATTGTCCACGTTTACTACACTACAGGTGTTTCCTACCTTCTGCATGGTTAAATATTTCTATTTGAGGGGGTGTATTTTTTCACACTCTGGTATGCTGTTTACATGGACCTAGGGTCATTTTCCCATTGTGGAGTGTTTAGCGGTAGGTGGTATGCTCTATTATGAGCTCTGTGCAATGTGTATATGTGTCATATGTTTGACCATTTGTAATGTTTTTAACAATTTTTTGTCTGTTTTTCTGTGTTGAATAAAATTTAATTGTTTATGCTATCTCCTGCCTAGGGTGATCCCCTGCTTTGTGGCCTATTTCTTTTTTCTTTGTTAATCACTTACTGTAGATGTTTAATGGGGAGGCTTCTATCTTGAACGTAAAGTTACCGGTCTGAGTTTAATTCTTTAGTAATAAAGCGAGAATCAATAAGAATTCAGACAAGACAGTACTATAAAATGTGAAAAATATAAATTTTTGTTTTAAACTGAAATGGTGAACCTTGAGATTGATATTGAATAATATTTCAGTTCATTTATTCCTCATACATAAAATTTGGAATCTATGTTTTCTTAATGACTTTTGTCATTGCCCTAGATTTTGACAGTGCAGAAAAGTATGTATGAGCGACTTTTAACTCAGAAATTATGTGAAATTCAGATATTTGAAGTGTGTTCTGTCATTCATATTCGTGCATGTAGCAAATATTTATGATGTTTTGTCATTGGCATTTATTATGCTAATCTAAATCAAGCACTCATTATTAAAAGTTCACAGCACATTTGCTGCCTTTTACATATTTGGTGCCCTTCAGGCAAACCTTCCTTATCTTAACAGAGGTTCAAAGATTTACACTTTTATTTTATGAATATAGTTTGAATTACAGAATTAATGCTGCAGCAAAAAAAAAAAAAACATGAACCTCCAAACATCAGAGTATTGGAAAACTGAAGCGATAAAACTGAAATCCATTAATTCAGAAAAGTAATAAAATAATGTGTTTGAAACAAATACAGTCCATCAGCTTCAGCCACTAATGAATTCTGTCTTTGGAATAAAATTCGGGAAGTTGCATTTGTATTAAGTAAACCCATATACCCATAGAAAATAGATCAAAACACACATAGAATGCAATTGAAATTCTATATTTTATCTTTAGTCATGCTGACAAAGTTTACATGTATTTTATTAACTTTTATATCAGTGAAATATATTTTGTTAATGTGGCACATCTAAAAAAAAAATTGATGATGATGCCCACGGTTATATAACATTTTTCTGCATGATTCATTATTTATCTAAATGTTGCATGTCATGACTAGATCTAGAATAAATCCAGCCTATTAGTTTGGGAAGACTTATACCACTCTGCATTACACCAAGACACCCAAACACCAACATGTGCAACACATATATCTTCTGCCTTTTTGCCTCCTTTAAGAAAAGTTCAAGTATATTATTGAACGTGGGCTCGAAATTGTTTCAGTGCCTCTGACTAATCAAGCATATAGCAACAATAGGTACAATTATTTTTTACACTTGGTGATAAATTTCTGTGTTGATCTTTAACCTAGATGTGATGTTATCTTTTTCACTTAAATCTTGCTTTTCTTTTCCTTTTTGCAATTTAATGTGGTTTCATAGTTTCAAGGTTGAAAGAAAACAAGTTTGTCAAGTTTAACCTATAACCTAAGATGTTTACCCCAATGAAGGCAAAAACCTCATAAGGCATATGCCAATTGTCCCATATGAGAGGTGAAAATTCCTTCCCAGGTCCATACAGTATATGGCAATAAGACTAGTACTCTGAATCAATGCCCCATCATAGAATCTACTACCTGTTACCTCTAATATTATAGATTTCAAGAAAGGCATCCTGTCTCCTGAAAAATTGTGGGCAATTTTATTTTTTGTAAACTGTAAACTTACTAGTGTAAATAATTTAAAGAAAAAGTGGTGTCTGTTTCCCTCCCTAATTCTAATTAAAGGGAATTTGTCAGTAGGATCAACCCTTCTAAGCAGTCTATATGGACATGCAGGCCACCTACTATCGCACATGGACGCTTGCGATCTGCGCACCCTATCTTTAGCAAAGGGTGCGCAGATTGTGCGCTGACCATGCGCTAGTAGGATTTTGGCGTGCGCTGTGCACTTTTGAAGGTGCGCCGTGTACGCCGAAATGCAACATGCTGCATTCGGCGCACCTTCAAAAGTGCGCAGCGCACGCCAAAATCCTACTAGCGCATGGCCAGCGCACGATCTGCGCACCCTTTGCTAAAGATCGGGTGCGCAGATCGCAAGCGTCCATGTGCGATAGTAGGCGGCGATGACCGGATGGGGCGGGCAGGGAGCCGGCAGGGGGCGGGGCTTAGCAGTGCCGTGCGCTGCGTCGAATAAACGCTAGTGTGAAACTAGCCTTAGCAGCTCATTTGCATAAAAAATGTATTTCACTGGAATAAGACATCGGATGTATCTAGATATCATTTTATTCATCTTCCTACATGCCCATATAGTTGGGCTTGTAGGGTTGATCCTACTTGCAAATTCCTTTTAAATAAGTTATACAGGTATCTAGGGGAGTCAGCCCCTATAAGAATCATACCTGTAACATAGATTTTAGTGGTTTAATTGGTAATAAAAGATTTATTTCATATGAAAATAAAGAGGCTCCAGTGCACTGTTACACTCCTTCAATTTGCATACTGAAGACTTTCATGTTTTGATTGATGCAGCGCCTACTGCAGGTGGACTCACAAAGTATCATTGCCAGCTCTTATTGTTAGCCCGTCTGCTGCTATGCTGCAGACAGGATCAAGTGATGAGAGCCCACAATACTACTACTAAGTGAACATAGCTGCAGAGTGTGCTGTCAATAAAGATATGATAGTGTTCAGTATGCGATTTGATAGGGAGTCCATTAGTGACACAAAGAGTGCATCACAGTCCCATCATTTGTATTCTAAATAAATTGTTTATGTCAACTAAACTGCTAAAATTTATACTACATGTATAATTTTTTTGTAGGGTCTCAATATCATGCATACCTATGTAAGTGGTTTAGTTAGTGTTTTGTGGGTGACAGACTCCTTCAAGATACAGTGTGAATTGCATTGTGATAAACATGAAAATTAAAATTTGAATGTGTTTATTTTTTGCCTTTTTTTAGGACTATACTCTCACTATGTATTTTCAGCAGTCGTGGAGAGACAAAAGACTTTCTTATTCAGGAATTCCACTTAACCTTACCTTGGATAACAGGGTCGCTGATCAGCTCTGGGTACCTGATACATACTTTCTCAATGATAAACGATCATTTGTCCATGGAGTTACTGTGAAGAATAGAATGATACGTCTTCATCCAGATGGAACTGTTCTTTATGGACTAAGGTAGGATACATTTCCATCATAAATTATCAAGTTTTTGGTCTGATATATGATGAAAATATAAAGGCCACTGGACCTTGGTTGGACTATATCTACAGTACAGACTTTTGAGTAATAGGTGTATTGAAGGGTTATGAGCAAGTGAATACTTAATGCTGTATATTTTTTATGCTTGGTTGAAGGGAGGTCAGAGTCGTATTCTGTATTAATATTAAACATTGTAAAAACAAAATTGCATGTTACAGAGATTAGCATCTTCTTATTTATAGATGGCCTACCTTTAGGATAGTCCAACAATATTTGATTGATGGGGTGCAACACTCAGCACCCCTGCTGATCAGTTGTTACTGAAAAAGATATTTGGCACTCATTAAATGTGTTCAACAGGAGTATTTTTTTTACATGTGGAATATCCAGAAAAGGTTAAGACGTTTCGGTCAACAAGACCTTCATCAGTCCTCTGGATCATAAGAAACTGCAAACAGCAGCGCAGAAGCAAAGTGCGTCATGTCTAAGAGGTGGATGCCGCAGGCTTTAATTGAGCGCTGCCATTTGCAGTTCCTTATGATCCAGAGGACTGATGAAGGTCTTGTTGACCAAGAAGTTTTATTCTTTTCTGGATATTCCACATTTAATAGAACACTCCTGTTGAACATATTTAATGAGTGGTATGTATCTTTTTCATACCACTAGTGGATCAGGATCCTTCTTGTGCACCTTCGTATCCAAAAGTGCCATGCGTCGATTTAGCCAACACAGAAGCTTTGTCCATACTATAGTGACTGTGATCAGGTATTACAGATTGATCCCCAATTCATTCAAATAGGGGGTGGATCTGCAGTACAAAGCCTTGGCCACTATAGAAATGACAGAGTTGCTGAGAACTGACAGCATCCCAGAATTTCTAGCCACAACTGGTAACAGCTGATCGATGGGCATGATGGTTGTCACACCTTGAACAATCTTATATTGATGGCCTTTCCTTGGATATGCCATCAATATAAAAGTTGTGGCCGCCTCCTTTACTGTCAGACTTGAAACTTTTCTGATCAGTAGTAGAACTGGTAAAAATTGGGCATGTAATGTTATAGAAAAGTAACTGAAAGAAAAATAAGGCAAAAACAATGTTCAAGTTGGGAGTAATCATGTGACATCACTACAAAATGTAAATGATAATTTCAGTTATATGCCAGCTAAAGTTGCAGGAGATAAATGCAATCCAAATCAATATAATTTGCATAGGGAAGTAAAGAGGAAATCAAATGTAAAAGGCATTAAGCATAATTTTCACTGGCAATTTCAAGAGGTGCTTGAGCTAAAAAAAGAAAATATTTCCGTCTGCTGTGAGACCAATGAATTTGTTCTCTTAATCAGTCAGATTCTTCCAGCGTCAAAATTGTCAGCACGGTGCATCATATAAGTGATTTATCATTATTTTCTTATTTTTTTTAAGATGGATGTGCTGAGCTTAAGTGGGGATAAGTATCCGAGTTTAATTATCACAAAGTCGAGCACTTGTTATTTACCAAAATAATGAAAATTGGCATGAAAGAGAGCAAATAGGTTAAGTGTGTAATGTCATTGTAACTCAGCCACAAAGTTCAAACAAAAGTTCTTTAGTAACTTATCAACTTCAAGTTTCTTATACTTTAAAAAATGGTCATTCAAAAAGGAAGGGACTAGGTTTTATGTACATTTTCCAATCTCTGGTATGTTCTGTTAAAGTGCAATTTGGTGATGAATCATGCACCACATACGGTACATAGAAAAATCTATATCTACTGTACATTGGAAGATGAAAGATAGATGGAGTTGGTCAGTAGTAAGAACTGATGCCTTGCACTGATGGGTAGTTTGAATGGAGTGACAGCCCATTCCAAATTTCTAGGGCTGGCAGAAATCAGAAAAGATCTGTATTTTGTCAGTCTAATAGACTCTGAATGGATCATAATGGAACATGTTCGAATGCATCTCTACTCAAACTTGCACAGGTTCCCCCAGCGATCAAACATTTATCACCTATTTTGTAGATATGTAAATACATTTTGTACATTTATATATGTGTGGATACACAGAGCAATAAATCTGGGAAGCACCATTTAGAGGGTGACCTATTCTGGCATTTTTTGAGACGATGGAAATGCAAAAACCTAGTTACAGCAAACACAAAGAAAAATTTGCCCTTAAGCCTCTGAATTGATAATAATGTCTAGTTTTGTATGATTGGTTATTTGATCAGCATGTCATTTTGTATTTTGATAAGAAATCATATATGTTGGAATATGCAACAGCTGCAGGCTTATGTTGCGGAGGGACTGTGTTGAGCAAACAATAGAGGTCTCTTTGTTTATTATTAGTTTGGCAATACTGTACTACGTGACCTCTTTGCTTTCGTTATGTCAGCTCTTTGCTATAATCTTCCATGTTGTTATTATGAAGTTAATGGTGGTTGTATTTCCCAAGTAAAACAGTTAATTTTCAAAAAAGTGTCTAAGCGCTGAATTATTTCTGCAAAATTTCCCTCTACCTTTACCTCTAAATTTTTGTATAGCCTCGATAGAATGTAATCAGTGTAGCATTATATAGCTATTTGTTCACAATTATTAATCATGTGTTTTTGTCTATATTTCATCACGATCCACATTAAGATAGATATTCATCAAATATCAGCTTGAGACCAACATCACCAATGTATTTTCTTAGTTCCATTATCATACCTATAATCATTAATTTCCTTTTCTCCATTATTGAAGAATGGGGCATCAGTTGCATTAGTTTGGTGGTAATGCAGAGGATAGTGGTCAAGATGCAACTGGCAAAATTGGAGAAAACTGATGTCGGCAGTCAGCCTCTTCAGTGCTATGATGAAGCGTAATGTCAGCGTCATAAAACTGAGGTCTTGTAAAGGTCATGAAGAGTGTAAAAAGAAGAGCTTGAAGGAATTGTTTGTTTTGGTTTTTTTCAGTTGTACATTTAATATGATAAAATTGAAAATATAACTTGTTTCAAATAAAAATAATTTAGAACAAGGATTAAAAAAAAAAGTCTGATCCATAATGTGTGAAAAAAATAAATTGCAGTCCTAAAGTCACAAATGGTCCTCTATGGGTTAAAGAGCAAAAATGAATAATAGGAAAAATATCAACATCGTCATAGCCGATATGAAAAAAGAATGAATCATCTCTTCAAAGGGAAGCTGCAATTTAGAATTATCTCCTGATAGGTTATCATCCCTTACATTTCAGGAAATGCATATAACATAACAGTCACTAATGGCTACTCCTTGCAGTCTCTCAGATTCACAGAAGGTAGATTCCATTTACTGGGAAGATTGCATGTGGTACTTTAGAAAAATTGTTTCATCTTTGCAGTGTCTTAAGAGAAATATGTTCTGTTAAAGTGAATGAACACTGATCTTCCTTGACATCAGGATCTTTAGATAACCGCTGAAGAAATTTTATGCAGCATGAATCCAAACATTCGGAAACTTTTTTTGTTTGCATCTTATCTAACTACAAGGTTAAAAACTATAGTCAAGTCATTGTCAGATGTCACATTTCTAATTTTAAGATTTATGAGAGATCAATATTTCTACCTAGAGTGATTAATATGGTTATCCATATATTTAAAAATGATGGCCCATGCTTATAAATAATAATAATATTTTATAATAATAAAATATAATATTAATATTTTTATAGCATCAACATGTTCCGCAGCACTTTACAATTCAGAAAGTTTTTGTACAGACCATCTCTAACATTACAGAATAATACATAGTACCAAAAAGAGTGAGAGCACTGCTCACAAAATTACAATCTATGAGAAATTGGGAGAGACGCAAGAGGTAAGTGGTAAAAAATTCTTACAATGTATGGTCCAGTCATCAATATAATAAATAGGGTAATATAATGAACATACTGCATGGACCAGTACCCAGTCAGTATCTGTGCAAGTTGAAATACAGAGTGCTATTGAGTACATGGAGGGTGTGTAAACAGATATTACAAGGGACCATATTTTGAGGAAGTTTCGGAAAGGGCGAAAAGGGCATTGTTAGATTTGTGAGAAGTGATAGGCCAGGCTAAAGATATGCATTTTTAGGGCACTTGTAAAACTGTGACTATTGGGATTTAATAGAATTATCCATCGTAATGCAAAAGAACTTGCGCAGCAAGAGAGAAGTCTTGGAGTGGCAGGTTTGGATTATTAAGGATGTTAGTGTTAGGTCATTAGGAATGGAGTCTAACTCTTGGCCACTGCTGTTCAAAGAAGCCACTCTTAATAGTGCCATATCTCATTTTGCTTATACTCTTCTAGAGATAGAGTGTCAATTTTAAAGAACAGGGTAACCCAGTTATGTCACTGGATAATTTCATAAGGAATAGTGTGAACTCACTTTTAAACTAATCAAATGTAAGATGACAAAAGAGTTTCTGAATGTTTTGATAGAAATGATGGCGTAACATACATTATTGGCTCCCCCGCATGGTTCCCCTGCTCTTTCCATGTGGGTACGCTGATGTACTCACTGCTGCAGCAGCATCCTCATGTTCCTCTCCCTCCTTCTCCTGTGCATGCTGCACTGAATTCAGGTGACAAGCCTAGTGCACGTGCACTCTCATCTGCTCTTAAAGGAGCAATGCATTCACCTACAAAGATGCCCCCAGCCAGTAGCTAAGAGGCTTCTTGTATAAAAGGCACCCTCCCCAACGGGAAGGTGCCTGAGCCACCCCTATAGTTATTTAGTAGTGGTTTGTGTGTGCAACTGTATGTTGCCAGGTCCCTTATCCTTAGTCTATTAAAGCATTTCCCTTATCCAGTGTTATCCCTGTAGTCTTGTTTAGTATATACATAACCCTGAAGCTGCGTTGGTGGTACCTGAACCATTTAATGAGACCTGTGTGTCTGAATGAGAACCTGTCCAAGAAGTACACGTTGTCCAGACAGTCTATCAGTATCCGAATCCTGCCTGTCAGTGACTCTGGTCCCATGTCCCCGTCCAACAAATTCGACCCTTGGGATCCGCAGCTGCGGTACTAGAGACTGCCTGGGATTTGCACCTGGTGGCTAATTGCAGCTCAAGTCTGACTTCACCATCAGGAGCTCCAATGAACACCAGGTAGTTGCTTAACTGCGCCCCTCCTAGGCAAGTTCGGCCCCATGGTGCAGTGGGTTCACGAAATATGCACGCCACCTGCGGGCATGACAGATGGTAGTGGTAATGATAAAACACTTGTAGTCATCATCTAATTTCATCCATGGCTTTATCCTTTGTATAAATTCAATGATATGTGTCATGGCTTCACACAGATTATTTTTGATACTAACTGAGTAATACCTGGGCAACCTTCTGAATTTACTATGAGCACACTGCCTCGTTTCCACTCCTTTTCTTTCTCTGTTGGAGTCTGTGGACACCAGCCGACTGGCAGCTCTAAATGACTGCAGATCCATTACATGTTTTCTATTCACTTATTAGACTGCTTAAACAGGAAGACCACTCTTTAGATGTGAACTGAATGATCTGTGATAGGTTTGCAATGCATAGGACAATTCACTGCCAAAAAAAGATGATCTTTTGTGCAAACCGTTCGTTGGGTGATCGTCAGCATGTTTAGACTGCACGATTATCATGAAACGAGTATTCCTAAGAATGATCGTTCATGATAATCCTGCACCTTAAGACTTATACAACGGCATACCTTTTTTGTTGATGTGCTGAATAGACTATATAGTGGTATATGTTGGGAAATCCTCCAGGTGTGTGTATATGCCATATTGGTGGTCTTATGAAGCCGAGTCTTTGTCTTCACTTCACAGAAGATCAATAACATTTCTTAATATTGCAGTACTGTAGAATTACAGTATTTGAAATAAGCAGTCAAATGATCGCATGTTCAAGTCCCATAGGGGGGACTATAAAAAAAGGAAGAATGAAAAAAGTGCTTTACAAATATTTAAAAGTTAAAATATCAACCCAATTGCCAATTCAAAAATAAAGAAATAAAAAATGTTTTGAACATAATTGGTATCATCATCGCAATGAAACTGTGATCTATACAATTCAAACATAATACTTTTTAAACTATACGCCAAAAAGAAAAAATAGACTTCATTTTTTTGGTCACACATTTACCCCCAAAAAGCCAATAAAAATTTCTCAAAACTGCTTATATACCCCCAAATAAGGTCAATAAAACACCAGCTCAGCGTCCAAAAAGCAAGCCCCTACACAGGAAGATTGATGTAAACATAAAACAGTTATTGGCTTCAGAAAATGGTGACACAAATCGATTTTTGCTAAAGTGAGCTATGTGTCTATAGTCCTGAACCCTGTGTGACTAGCTCTTGTCTTCAGGGAAGATACTGCTGGATATTCAATTTAGTATTGAATGTCATCATGTCAGATAAATTGCTGACCATACATGGACAAGCTGGGACTTCTAGAGGAAGAGAAACTCATTGATGCAAGGTCTCCACTCTGACTATTTAGACCAGTATTTCCCAAACACCGTCCTCATGGCCCCCGAACACATATTGTCCTGAAAATCTGTGTCCAGAGCAGTTGCATTGTGAGACATTCTGCTCTCCTATACTATATATCTCACAATGGTAACTCTCCTTTTCATTTAAAACATGACCTAGAGTCGCACTCTGGGGAAGGTCTCTGTCCTGCCCACAGATCTTAACAGCTCATTTACATATTAAGAAAAACTTGGATTTCTTGGGAATAATACATTGGATTGAAGATATCAAGGTATCATTTTGTTTCATTTTCTATGACCTAATTGCACATATGGACACTTAGGAGGGTTCATCTTAATGACAGATTCCTTTTAAAGGGGTTCCCTGGGAATAAAAAATATATAAAGAAAGAAAATGTAAATATAAATAAATTCCTGAAGACATTTAATTAGTGATCACATTCATTTTGACTAGGGAGGTAATGATTATACAGTAAATTGGATGCCATCTTATTACACTGAAAGAAACCGATCCTAGAATGTTAGGACAGGTCACGTGTATTTTGAGCATGTGCAGTTGGAAGCTCCTCTGCGGTGACCTGGAGACAGCTTGACAGCATGTCTTATCACTTACCTCCAGGTCACCGCAGAAGAGCTTTCTACTGCAGTTGCTCACAGGCACCTGAGCTGTCCTAACATTCTAGGATAGGATTCTGCCAGAGACAAAGGGTAGCACAGTGGCTTAGTGGTTAGCATTGTTGCTTTGCGGTCCTAGGTTTAAATCCTACCAAGGACAACATCTAAAAGAAGTTTGTATGTTCTCCTTGTGTTTGTGTGGGCTTCTTTGGGATACTCATGTTTTCTCCCACACTCCAAAAGACATAATGATAGGGAATTTAGATTGTGAGCCCTAATGGGGACACTGATGACAATGTCTCTAAAGTGTTGTGGAATTAATTGTGCTAAATAAGGCTAGTTTCACACTAATGTAGCGTTCAGGAGGGCTGTGGATGGCAGCATACTTCCTCCTTTCTTCCTCCGTGAAGCTCCGCCCACACTACGCCTACTGACGCAATTGTCCAGCGTTTCCCTGCGTACCTTTCTTTAACACAAAATTTTGAGTTTCCGTGCCGTCGTCGCACACATCAAATTGCCGCATGCAGACGCATCCACATGCAACGCATGTCCCTGCATACCCAATGTTAAAGATAGGTACGCAGGGAAACGCTAAACACATGTGGCAGTAGGCGGAGCGTGGGCGGAGCTTCATGGAGGAAGAAAGGAGGAAGTAGGCAGCCATCTGCAGCCCTCCTCAACGCAAGTCTGAAACCAGCCTAAGTGAGTAAAATAACATTAAAGATATTTAGGAATTTATTCACAATGACATTTTCTTTCTTTCTTTAATTTTTCGATTCTTGGAAAACCCCTTTAAGTCTTTTTTTCATCTGATTATGTAAATACTTTTTTGCGCTTCTTATGCTCCTTTTTTTTCTCCAGTTCCACATAAACAAGTTAGGTTTATACAGCAGCAAAATAACAAAACATTTGCCATTTAGATTGCTTGCCCTACTGATGAAATTGAACTTTTATTAAAACTATTCAGTAAGCATTAATCAAACATTAATGCATAAATTAATTGCCGGTCTATAAATAAATTAGTTAATTACGGGAAGACAAAAGCTCTGTTTTTCTGTGCAGCATGTTATAAACAGAGACAGTTGCCAGCAGGGCACTGAGAATAATTTGAGACACATAAATGTTGGAAGGGAATGGGATTATGTAAGATTTGCCTTAACTTTACTGTACTGAGTTTTTATTAAATGGACACGGAACAGAACTAGTGCATTCACTGAGCCATAATGAACAAGAGTGTTACGTTCCCCTTGTGGCAGCTTGAACAGGAGTTTAACATTCTTTCAGTTTCCCTTATGGGTAATGGTGCTGAGTGGGGGGCAAAGCTTGTCCTTTTTATCCTAGGCAACGTGTCCTCATATCCTCTCCTTCAGCTCATCTTTGCTTTTCTAATCAAGGGAATGGATTTAAGAGATGGAATTTATATCTCATTATTTCAGTCTAGTGGGACATGGAGGTAGATGCATATTGTATTTGTTTCTCTTCCATGCATGACATTATCTCATTTTCAACCGAATCAACATTTAAACATAGAGGAACTTTTTTTTTGCCTTTTCTAAAACAAACTACAAGATTTATTTTAATGCATTTTTATCCCAAAATTTGTGGCACACTGAGCAATGCAGCAAAGCTGAGAAAGCTAACCTGACCCCCACCAGCCTCTGTACAGTACATTGTTTATTGACAGGAGGAGCAATTGGACTAGCGTGCACGTGCCGCTATAGTCCATACAATGATAATCATCAGGTGATAAAACCTTCAGTATAAGTAAACAACAACACACAGTCTGACAGGTGACACATCATTTAATTCAGTGTTTTAACTCCTACCTCATGCTATCCTCTGATTACATAGCAAAAACCTGCTGACAGATTCCCTGAAAATCAGATAGACAGGAACTTAGAGGACATGCCTAGGAACAAAAATTGTATTAATAATATCCTCCCCTTATATTTAGTTTGGGTTTCTTCAATTTTCAAGGCTACTTTTATGTTTCTTGGTGTCTTTCCTCAGACTGCCCTTGCTATGTGCTATAGAACAATATGAACCAGTGGTGGAATGAAGGGGATTTGGATCTCCTCCTTTTTTATGAAATTTTTAAGTGTAACTGAATTGTCATTGTATTGTATTAGAAATATTGTATATTACAGGCACTGCATAGTGTTGCTGATGGGTTGGGACCCAGGTCCTCAATCTTTTACCAATTCATCAAAACATTGATCTGAAGTTTGCAGCTGTTGCCCAGTGTAAAGACTCAATAGTAAGTCTACATTTGTACATAGCTCTGTGAGTTAAGAGAAGGAATGAACAAATCCTTAGGCTTACTATTGAGCCTATACAACACTCTGTGCATGCAGCTTATAAAGGAGCTGTGCACTTCAGAGTGGTGTTTTTACCAATATGTGAGGGTCTTAGGACCCGGACACCCACCAGTTAGCAACATTGTGCAGAGCCTATAATATATAAAAACTTCTCTAGAAGGAGAGGTAACACTTGCTTTATTTTTGGCATTTGCACTTACAGTGGCTTGCAAAAGTATTTACCGCCTTGTCATTTTTTGTGTTTTCCTACCTCACAACCTGGGATTTTACATATTTTTTTAGGGCTTCCATCAGTTCATGTAAAGAACATGCCTATGACTGTGAACATTTGGTTTTCTTTTGTGAAGAAATCAACAAATAGGGCAAAATAGCTGAAAACATTAGTGTACATAATTATTCACCGCACTAAATTTGTAGAGGCTCCTTTTGAGGTAATAACAACTGCAAGTTGCTTTGGATAAGTCTCTATGAGCTTTCCACATCTTGCCACTGGGATTTTTGCCCATTCCTCAGGACTAAACTGCTCCAACTCTTTTAAGTTAGATGGTTTCCGCTTGTGAATGGCAATCTCCAAGTCTGATAACAGATTCTCAATTGCATTAAGGTCTGAACTTTGAATTGGGCACTCCAAAACATTTACACATTTCCACCTAAGCCACTCAAGTGTTGCTTTAGCAGTATACTTTGGGTCATTGTCTTGTTGGAAGGTGAACCTCCGTCCCAGGGTGAAATCACTGACAGACTGAAACAGGTTTTGCTCAAGAATATCTCTGTATTTCACACCATCCATCATCCCTTTGAAGAGGACCAATGTCCCTGACCCTACTGCCAAAAAAAGCCTCAAAGCATGATGCTGCCACCACTATGTTTCACTGTGGGGATGGTGTTCTTAGGGCAACGATATTTGTTGGTTTGGCGCCAGACATAGCGTTTTCCTTGGTGGCCAAAAAGTTCAATTTTGGTCACTCCAGGGGATAATCAGAGGTTGGGATATTTTTATAACCCAATCTTGACTTGTACAGTGGGTACGAAAAGTATTCAGACCCCTTTACATTTTTCACTCTTTGTTTCAATGCAGCCATTTGGTAAATTCCAAAAAAGTTCATTTTTTATCATTAATGTACACTCTGCACCGGATCTTAACTAAAAAAACAAATGTAGAATTTTTTGCAAATGTATTAAAAAAGAAAAACTGAAATATCACATAGTCATAATTAGAGATGAGCGACTTTGCCTTTTTTAGGGTCGAGTCGGGTTTCATGAAACTCAACTTTCTCAAAAGTCGGGTCGAACGAAATCGGCCGACTATAGGGAAAAGTCGGGGGTCCGACTGAAACACGAAACATAATGCAAGTCAATGGGAAAACAAAGTCGGCAGGGAGTGGAGGACAGTAAACATACCTACAGTGCCCATTTCAATGCCAAAAACATCAATTCTTATTACTGAGGCTTGTCAACCTTAACTTACTTTATAATAATAGTTACGCACAATAGCTCAAAAAAAGGACAGTATATTACTCCATACAGTATTATGGCCACCACATTGTGCACCATACAGAATAATGAGCCCCATATATTTCTCCATACAGAATAATTGGTCACATATAATGTTCCATACAGTATATAATGAGCTCCACATAATGCTACAGTATATGATGGTCCCCATGGACGATGCTGCAGTGTGTTATGGGCTCAAATAATGCTCCATATATAATGGGCCCCATTTCTAATGCTCCAGTGTATAATGTGCCCCATAGATGCTGCTCCAGTGTCTGATCTGCCCCATTTTGAATGCTCCAGTATATGATGGGCCCCATTTTTATTTAACCCAGGCATGGTAGGTGAAAAGAGCTCCATGGAGCAATCTGAAGTGTGTGCTGTCGCATCCTTCACTTTTGGTGTGGGTGAAGGACACAAGGAAAGTGGTTGCTCCTGACCAGAAGCCTGCACTTACGACTCAGTGCTTGCATTTTTTTAAACTTAAGAAGAGGAGGCGATAGAACTGGAGGCCAAAAACAGTTCCTGATGCTCCGGCTTTAAAAGCAGTCTACCTACTCCCATAAAACGGAGCCTTACAGGCCTTCCAGAGCTACACCATGACACAGGCTCAACACCTCCTGCCTTAGCTGCTATTGTGTTTTTGGCACTACCAGCAGATGCACCACCACCACCATCAGTACCAGGTGGCCCCCCAACGCCCACATCCACGTCCTCTTCCATCATACTTCCTCATGTTTTAGAAAATTGACCCAAAATACCAGCAGATATATGGTACTGAATCAGAAGCGTACAGCTCTATACCGTCTAGGGATAACAGTAAATCTCTGTATATATTTCATGAGTCATACACAGACGCTCACAGGCTCAGTATGGATTACCCAATAAAATAAAAAGGTGAAAAAGGGTACAGTATCACGAGATACAAGGTATATATAGTATAGTGTAAACATTCTGAGATCTGTATACATTTCAGGAGGCAGACACAAACGCTCTCAGGCCCAGTATGGAGTACACAAGAATATGAAAAGCTGTAAATGGGTAATGTAACACAAACGTACACCTGTATACAGTGTTGGGCAAATTTGAAATCTCGGTATATATTTCCGGAGTCACCCTCAGATGCTCACTCAGTCTGGGTTTGACCATAATAAGAAATGTTGTAAAAAAGGTACTAGATAACAAGATCGCAAGTATAGATATTATAGGGTACAATTGAAATCTCCCTAAACATAGTCCCATAGTCAGTCTCAGACGCTTACCCAGTATGGATTTGACCGTAATACTAAATGTCGAACAAAGGTACTGTATAACAAGATACAAGTTGTATCAAGTATAGGGTAAAAATTGGTATCTCCGATTCACCGTATATATAGAAGGTGTAAACCACACACACTCACACATGCTCACTCACTATGGATGATACCGTAATGCAAAATTTTGAACAAAGGTGCTGTATCAGCACATACCAGGTGTATCCAGTCTAGGGGTAATTGTAAATTTTCGTCTATACTTCCGGAGTCAGACACAGACACTCAAAGGCTCAGTATGTATTACACCAGAATTTAACAAGTAGAAAAAGGGAAAGGTAGTCGAAGTGTACAACAGTATGCAGTGTTGTGGTACTTTTAAATCTTCGTATATATTTCAATCTCAGTAAGCCAATCCAGACTCTTCGCTACTGGAAACTACATGGATACAAGTACAGATGGAAATTCAAGTGTTATCAGAAATTTGGGAATTACTCATCGCGGGAAAACCTCCCGATAGATGTTGCAGAGGCGATGCAGACCCTCAATGGTTCTTTGTGAAGAAAGGATTGCTTCATTGCAGTAGCGTGGAACACATCACCGTTACTCGTCTCCATCAAACTGTGATCACAGGGAGAGATTTACACATGGTCCTCACTGCCTATCATGATGTGTCTGGTCATTTTGGAGTGCCGAAGACAGAAGCCACAGGCTGTAGGTGATTCTATTGGATTGGCATGAGAGGAGACATTGAAAAATGGTGGCAGGAATGTCACACGTCTGTGACTATCACAACTGTGAAAGGTGATCATAAAGCACCACTGCATCCGCTTGTAAGTTGACGTCCATTACAAATGGTAGCCATTGATCATCTGAAGGTAGAGGCCAGCAGGACAGGGCATAGCTACATCTTAACCATCATCGATCAATACACCAAATTTCTAGTGGCCGTCCCTGTGAAGAATTTAAATGCCCAGATTACACAGCGGTGGAGCAGGGAGAGGTAAGTATTTCAACTTGCAAGTGCTATGTCTTCCCTCAAACTGCCTGCCCGTGTATCCTCCCACAAATGCATTACGGCGTGCCTCTGTTTGCACAGCCTCTCAACCATGTGCAGGGTGGCGTTCCACCTTGTTGCAACGTCTATGATTAGGCGGTGCTTGGGGAGGTGGTGCAATCGCTGCAGCTTCTGCATATGACTGGAGTGTACAGGCGAGCGACGGATGTGCGAGCACAGTCTTCACACCTTATGGAGCAGGGATGTTAAATCCGGATAATTATTAAGGAAGCACTGCACCACCAGGTTCAAAGTATGAGCCAGGCAAGGTATGTGTGTGAGTTTTGCACGGGCTATGGCTGCCACAAAATTACGGCCGTTATCACTGACTACCTTGCCTGCCTCAAGATGTAGACTGCCCAGCCATGACTCAGTTTGTCGCTGCAAGTAGTCGGCCAGTACCTCCGTGGTGTGTCTGTTGTCACCCAAAGACATCGTCTTTAACACAGCCTGCTGACGCTTACCACTAGCTGTTCCATAGTGGGACACCTCGTGTGCAACACTGCAAGCTGCGGATGGAGTGCTCGTGCGACTGCTCTGTGGATGAGCTTTCGCTGATAGAGTAGGAGGAGGAGGTTCGAAAGCCTACAGCCAACTGTTTCCTATACCGTGGGCTAGGCAGCACTGTTCCACCACCACTGTCCCCAGTGGAGCGTGCATCCACCACATTAACCCAGTGTACAGCGATGGACACGTAATGGCCCTGGCCATGCCTACTGGTCCATGCATCTGTTGTGAGGTGCACCTTTCCACTCACTGACTGTTTTAATGCATGGACAATGCGGTCTTTCACATGCCGGTGGAGGGCAGGGATGGCCTTTCAAGAAGAGAAGTGCCGACTGGGTAGGTCATAGCGTGGGACAACGTAGGCCATGAGGTCGCGGAAAGCTTCACTTTCAACCAAACGGTAGGGCATCATCTCTAATGAGATTAGTTTGGCAATGTAGGCATTCAAACAAAGTGTACGTAGATGAGAGGATGAGTACTTTCTTGTCCTACTCAGAGTGTCTGGTAGGGTGAGCTGGACTGGAGAGCTGCATATGGGAGAAATAGCAGTGGACCGGACGGAGTGAGAGGGGGTTGGTGATGGTATTGGTGGTGATGGCCTAGATTCAGTGTTGTGTTGCAAAACCATTGTGATTCCCTGAGTGCTTTGGCCTCGCGATGACACCTCCTCATTTAGTGCTGGTGATGTGCTTAACGGTGGCGGTGGTCTTACAGTGGGGGTAGCGATGGAGCATTGCTGGCTACCTTCAGTCGGAGCAGGTGCACACGTGCTTCCTGAGGTTTTGTAGTCCGTCCACGCTTGCAAGTGCATGTTGATTAAATGTCTAAGCATGCAACTGGTATTCAAATTTCTGAGATGTTTACCTCGGCTAAAGGTCCTTCCGCACTTCTTACAGGTAACCTTTGCCTCATCAATAGGATTTTGGACAAAGAAATGCCACACTGCACTCTTCCTACTATGGTATACATTTTCTGGCCTTGCACGCTGCACCTCCTCTTCAAAGTCATCTGCACTTTCCTCTTTACCTTCCTCTGTATCACCGTGTAAAGTGGTATAGTATGCGAGAAGGGGCACCTGAGTTTCATCAGGGTGAGATTCTGGCTCAATAGACTGCGAGGGCAATGTAGTGCTCTGGGTCGATGTACCAGTGGAATCATCTAGCAGTGGCTGTGCATCAGTGCACTCCATGTCAGATTCATCTTGGACTGGGGAATTCTGGATTTGACTGGATAACCCAGGCATGGTATGTGAAAAGAGCTCCATAGGGTAATCTGAAGAGTGGGCTGCCGCATCCTTAACTTTTGGTGGGGGTGAAGGACACAAGGAAAGGTGTTTTTCCTGACCAGAACCCTGTACTGACGACTCCGTGCTTGCAGGTTTCGAACGTTCAGAAGAGGAGTCAATAGAGCTGGTGGCTGTTTCGGCAATGTACTCCAAAACCTGTTCCTGATGCTCCAGCTTCAAAAGCGGTTTTCCTACTCCAAGAAAAGGCAACCTTACAGGCCTTCTTGGGCCAGAGGATGACGCAGGCTCAACACCTCCTGCCTTAGCTGCTATTGTGCTTTTACCAGAACCAGCCGATGCAGCACCACCATCAGTACCAGCCGCGCCCCCCTGCCCACGTCCGCGGACTCTTCCACCATACTTCCTTATGTTTGGGAAAATGTACAAAAAAAAACCAGCAGAGAGATGATACTGTATGAGGAGCATCCAGCTGTGTAAGGTGTATTAAAAAATTAAATCTACGTATATATTTTGTTAGTCACAGATACTCTCACAGTATGTATTGGACCGTAATCCAACAAGTAGATAAACTGAACTGTATCAGAAGTGTACAGCTGTATACGTTTTTTGTGTAACTAACAATCTCGTATATGTATTTACGGAGTGTCACACACACACGCTGACTCTGTATAGATGTGACTGTAATGCGAACGGCAGATATACATTACTGTTTGAGAATCGGACAGCTCTATACGGTGAGTGTATTGAAAATTGTCAATCTCCGTCTATTTCTATAGGGACTGACACATGCTGTCTCTGTCTAGTTTTGACCGTCATCAAACAGCAGATATACAAAACTGTTTGAAAAGCAGACAGCACTCACTCTAAGGTGTAGGTCTGGAAAAACGGAAAAATTCCTCGGCTTTTTTTCCAGAGTTACACACAGATAGCTTCTATTTGTCCGTGATACAAACCGGTACATGGTAGTGTGTGAGGATCGTACACCGCTATACGGTGTCTGTATGGAAAATTGTCAATCTCTGTCTATTTCTATAGGGACTGACACATGCTGTCTCTGTCTAGTTTTCACCGTAATCAAACAGCAGATATACAAAACTATTTGAAAAGCAGACAGCACTCTAAGGTGTAGGTCTTGAAAAATGGTCCTTGAGCAGATCAACCCTGTGGTCTACCGTCTGGCCCTGCCACCACACTTGGCTATCTCTGACACCTTCCACGTGTCTCTCCTTATGCCTGTCCACATGTCCCAGTTCTCCGAGTCACCTGTCTGGACATCAGACCTTTTCTCGGATGAGTTTGAGGTTAATGCCATCGTGGGATGCAGGATGGTGCGTGGTAAAAAGTTTTATTTGGTGGACTAGAAAGGTCATGGTCCAGAGGCTCGGACCTGGGAACCAGTGGAGAACATCCACGCTCTACTTCTCCTTGTGGGGGGTAATGTTAGGTGTTGGGTTCCTGTCGCTCCACAGCAGGAATCCCGAGTCTTGCATTCGGCAGTCTCCTGTTATGAACGGGTAGCCGAGGAGAAAATAAAAAAACAGTACAAGCTAAGTCTCAGAAAACCAAAGAGGTTGGTAACTATGCAGACTGCAGACCCCTCATCCTAACACGCAACTAGCAGCAGTCATGGAGCGTTTCTACGGTGGTCCTAGACGCCTTGTCACAACCGGAGAACTAAATAAGCCTAAAGCAGGAAAAGAGGAAAACTAACTGCCCCAGAGCAGGCCCCAAAGGAGAGACAGCCCCCCACATGTATTGACAGTGAAAAAAGATGAAAACACAAAGGCAGGAAAATAGGCTGAGCAAGCGATGGGGCCAAACTAACTTGAAAGGACAGGAAAGGAAAGACACTGTCTGCAGTCTGCAAAAAAACCCTACAAAATGTCCAACACAACTGATAGCAAAATTAACCCTGAAGTCACTAAACTTCTCCCACTATATCAGCACTCTGAAATATTCTGAGACAGAGCAAAAAGAGGCCAATCTAATAAGGGACAAAAAAAAGGCAATTTGGCAAATAAGAGTGGAATTCAGCACAGCCCAGCCGGGCTGGCTGACCACACAAAAAGCTGAAAAGACCAACAAGAGCAAGTGTGAACATTAGCAAAAAACAAACTTATCTTGAGAAGACTGGAACAGAGCTGAGTCCTAGACCTGAGAAGCAGACTGAATCACCAGCACTAGGATAGGGCGTCGGCTGTCTTATATCCAGTCTGATACTCCAGAGATCCAATCATTATCTTCCTCACCAGGTGGCAGATCACTACCACTTAAACCAACCTCACTACCTCCTGTCACCACCAGAGGGAGAACGGAAGGGGAACTCTCAACTGGTGGAGCAGAAAATGAGCTCATAACAGTCTCCCATTTCTCTCCGGCCGCAGAGGAGGCTGCTCAGCAGACTCGTCAATCCAGGCGCTCTGCTCAGGCCAGCTGTGTAGGTTTAGTTGCTGCTGCCACCTCTGGTCCAGCTATAGCAATGCATGCTGGTCAGTAGCAAGCTACTCCAGGGACTAAGTCCTCCTTTCGGTCCACTGAGCATGCCCGTGGAACGATCTCTCATTGGAGATCAGAGGTCACATGCTCAGGTCCTTCTCCAGCTCGGATTGGACCATCAGGAAGGTCCCGGAAGGATGCAGCTATAAAAGGTTCGCATGGCCGCCCGGCCATACGCTAGTATAGACTGCATTACCAGACTATGATGAGTGAGTGTTGTATGCATGTATGAATGTCTCTGGTGAATGACTCATTAAGAAACTCCTACCCTTGGTACACATGTGTTGTGCAGCCTAGCCTGTTAAGCACCCAGGCTTAGGTGTAGGTAGAGGCAGAGTCTGAGACTGGCATCAGTGTCCACCGGTGGCTCGGCACGCCACGGTGCATGTGCTCAACACTCCACCACAGTCAGCATCTATAGTGGCGTCTGCAGGTGTGATGCCACACGCTCAGAAGGTCTAGAGGGACTCTGACCCCGTGTCCTTGGGGGCACAGTTCTGTGACCACATTCTGTGCACTACGTGGCCGAGCTCTGTGAGCTAAACAGGCTCCGGCATTTTTGTTCTGCGGTAGTGCGGCTCTGTGAGGTAACAGAGTTCGCCCTGTACACACCGGGTGACATTAACCCGCGTGTGTTCTTCCTTTATACCGCCATATAGGGTCCGCCGTTACCTAGCAGCAGTATACCACCTCTGCACAGTGGACCCCGGGTTGCGATCGCACTTTCTCATATTTTATATTTAGTGCGATCCGCAACCCTAACACTGGCCATCCAGCGAAACTGAGCAATCGTGGGAAAAGAGCCTTGGTTTGAGAGGTAAATAAGAACCTCAAGATCACTGTGGCTGAGCTCCACAGATGCAGTAGGGAGATGGGAGAAAGTTCCACAAAGTCAACTATCACTGCGGTCCTTCACCAGTTGGGCCTTTATGGCAGAGTGGCCCAACAGAAGCCTCTCCTCAGTGCCAGAGTTTGGTAAAAAGCACATGAAGGACTCCTAGACTATGAGAAATAAGATTCTCTGGTCTGATGAGACAAAGATAGAACTTTTTAGTGATAATTCTAAGCGGTATGTGTGGAGAAAACCAGGCACTGCTCATTACCTGCCCAATACACTCCCAACAGTGAAACATGGTGGTAGCAGCATCATGCTATGGGGGTGTTTTTCAGCTGCAGGGACAGGATGACTGGTTGAAATTGAAGGAAATATGAATGTGGCCAAGTTCAGAGATATCCTGGATGAAAACCAGTTCCAGAGTGCTCTGGACCTCAGATTTGGCTGAAGGTTCACCTTCCAACAAGACAATGACCCTAAGCACACAGCTAAAGTAACCATAACAAGGGAGTGGCTTCAGAACAACTCTGCGGCCATTCTTGACTGACCTAAACCCAATTGAGCATCTGTGGAGAGACCTGAAAATGGCTGTCCACCACCATTCACCATCCAACCTGATGGAAATGGAGAGGATCTGCAAGGAAGAATGGCAGAGGATCCCCAAATCCAGGTGTGAAAAACTTGTTGCATCACTCCCAAAAAGATTCATGTCTGTACTAGCTCAAAAGGGAGCCTTCTACTCAATACTGAGCAAAGGGTCTGAATACTTATGACCATGTGATATTTCAGTTTTCATTTTTAGTAAATTTGCAAAAATTTCTGCATTTCTTTTTTTTCAGTCAAGATGGGGTGAACTTTTTTGAATTTATCAAATGGCTGCAATGAAACAAAGAGTGAAAAATTGAAAGGGTATCTCAATACTTTCCATACCGACTGTACTTCTCAACAACTATGTCCCTGACTTGTTTGGAGATCCCCTTAGTCTTCATGGTGGTGTTTGGTTAGTGGTGCCTCTTGCTTAATGGTGTTGCAGCCTCTGTGGCTTTTCAGAAAAGGTGTGTATATGCTGACAGACTGATATACACGCAGTTGGCGCATGTGATTTTGTGGACCCATTGTGCCACTGGATTGGGCTTATCTAAGAAGTGCATAGCTAAGCAGCTACCAGGTGTTCACTGGAGCTCCTGATGGTGGAGTCAGGCTTGGCTACAGGTAGCTGCCAGGTACCACTGCTAGGCAGTTTCCGGTACTGCAGCTGCTAATTCCAGGGTTCAGGTACACATACACGAATAGGACTAGCGCTCTGGTTCAGACTACTAAGTTTTGAATCCCATGTAGAATGGTTCCTGACATGGACATGCACTTGAGCTTAATTCAAGAGCAATGAAAAGAACTGTTAATGATATAGAGTGTAAGACATGGCTAAATCTGAGACTGTTAGGACAGTCCGTATAAATGTAATACTTAGATACAAGTTCAGACACACGGGTCTCAATTATTGATTCAGGGACTGGCTACACATGGTTCCTGGGATGAGGTTCAGGCACTGGCCTCATTAGGACCAGGGATTTTTAGTTCAGGACTGGCCGCACAAAGACCATGGACTTCCGGTTCAGCACTGGCCACACAAGAACAAGGGACTTCGGACTGGCTGCACTAGGACCATGGACTTCAAGTTCAGGACTTTGGCCACACCAGGACCAGGGGACCTCACATCTTCACTAAAAGTCCACCTCACTCACTAATGATTCACTGTGTTGCTTTGTACCTCCCTATTGGGGAGGGTGCATTTTAAACAAGATGCCTCCTATCTATTGGCTCTAAGCTCCTAACTACGCCTGCATATGCCCAAGAAGTACCTTCCAACATACCTTCAGTCTTATGTGCATCTTTTTTCTTTTCTAGGCACCTCCTCAATCCATGTGGTCATCCACAGATCATTGTGACTCTTGTACTTGTGCAGTTGAAGCTCAGGCATGCTCAGATAATCTATGGTCTTCCAACTAAGAGCAGAGCAAAGTCCCATATTGAAAATGTGCTGAAACTGACTTCACTTCTGGGTTATTATGTTCTGGTGCATTATGGAACTTTGCTCTGCCCTTAGTAGGGCACTTCAACTGCACATGTACAAGATTCACAGTGATTTGTGGATGACGTAGGACCTGTCATCCAACATCCCTCAAGCCAGGAGGCCGGTCTGTTGCAGGGATTGAGGGGGTGCAAAGAAAAGAATAAAGACACCCATTGGATCAGGGGGAGAAAGGGACATTTCAATAATTGCATTATTTTCTTACTTCCCTTGTAACTAGGACTGCTATATTAGCTCAAGTTACAGAGGAAATGCAGCATCCTGGCAGCGTAGCAGACCTGTCTGGGATTTCTATGGCCCATTATCTCCTGCTCCCTTTACAAAAGTAATTACATGACCACTGTGTATGGAAGAGGAATTGCTGTGAGTGTTTCCTATTTCTGCAGACATTGTGTAATGCTGTGTATTCAGCGATAGAGCAGGCAAAGATGGTAATAAACCTTCTGGGCTTTCTCTATGGGGATATGTTTCTACATCTACACGATCACATTTTAGAACGTCACTGCAGAGAAGGAGTCAGACTGCCCAGACATTTAAAGTTAACTAAATGATGCAAATATGAAATTTTTTATTTTCTATGTATTACTAGTTTTTTTACATCTGTACATCTAAGACCCAAAATAGGTATCAAGAATTGCCTCATGGGGACAACCTATTCTCTAATGTTAGCTTCCGGCTCTGAACTGTTATTGTTGCAGGCCATACGGTTTCCTTGCAGTAGCTAAACATATGGAAGACTATGACCAATATGACTGTATTGTAGAATACTTTATTTGCCAAACTTTTCAGATAATAAAGTCTGGCATCAATAATGTATAATTCAGAAGTGAGAATATACACATTCTTTGGTCACTGAGAAGAAACTCGATGAAATACTTGTTATATAATTAGTGGATGTCTTCTACAAAAGGATAATTATATGTTTCTACCTTTTTTATCATTTCTAACCTCTTTGTTTTTGGACTCTTAAACCTCCTACTCATTCTGCAATGTATATGACTCAACAAAAGCTTTCAAAATTGTATGTTTACCCATTCGGTTAATTCAGTCCCATATACTTTGCGTGGAAAAAATGCGCACATTCAATAAAAGGCAGCCTTGACATTGTGGGAATAAAAAATTCATTAGGCTCAATCCACCTAAGCAGTAATAAACAATCTTATAGCTATTGGAAAGTTTCCAGAATCAAGATGTGATGTGACTCCGTTGGGAGTTATTGTGGGTATTTAGCAACGACGCTACAAACATAGGAAAGCAGGTGTCGCATCTTTGCAAATTTCATACAAAATACTGCAAGATGCTTCTTTTTAAATGCCATCCAATTATATTGTGAAGGTTAATGAGATCTTAACCGGTTTTCCAAACAAAGACTATCTACATTGGGTTACACAGGAGCACTTCCAATGGATGGCTTATGTTATACACTAGGAAACTTTTTATGAATTCTTTTTTCAAGTGATGTAGTCTAGAAACCATCTGTCTGCTGATGTTTAGTACATACATCTTGCATAAATTCAATGATTTTTGTTCAGTAGCATAAAACAAAGCTTTCAGAAAGTGTAATAAAGGTTTTATTTTACAATGTATGCTAATTAAGAGAGACGGGTGGAAGTGTTCAAGTGAAATTGAATTTTACTTGCATTTAAAAGAAAAACATTCTGCTCTGGGCAAATTCAGCAAAACGGCGGTCAGCTGTAGCCACCATTTTGTTAAACAGTAGACAGATAGCAAAAGGTTAAATAATTAAAAACATAATACTCACCTGACCTCTAACTTGTACTGACACTCTCACTGCCTCAAGTGCCTGCAACTTCCTCATCTGGTCTATGAGGCCTTTTATTTCCACAGTGCATGACTTCACTCTAGAACAAGAATTCTGGCCAATACCATGCCTCAGAGGTCACGGCACATCATAACATTGTCACGCTACGAGCGCCATAGCCTGAGACCTGCCTGCGCACTGGAGTCATTTTCTAGAGTAAGGCTAAGTTCACAAGTAGCGGAATTCCCACGGAAGTTACCGCGAGAATTCCGGAATTCCATTCCGCGGGAAAATTGCATTTTAAATTCCAGCGATTTTCCCACGGAAAAACTAGTGATTTGCAAGCATTATTAGCTTGCAGAATGCTAGCATTTTCCAAGCAATCTGGAGCATCGCTTGGAGAACTGATTGACAGGTTGGTCACACTCGTCAAACACAGTGTTTGACAAGTGTGACCAACTTTTACTGATGCTGCCTATGCAGCATCAGTAGTAAAAGATAGGATGTAAAAAATAATAAAAAAATTAAAAACATTTCTATTTTCACCTTCCAGTGTCCCGCGCAGCCTTTCCGCCTCTCTCCACGCTCGTGGCATCTTCCAGTCCCAGTAATCCTTTGCGCGAATGACAGCGAGACTTTGCTTTCCCGCGACGTCATCGAAAATGACCGAGAGATGTCGTGCTCTCGCGAGACCGCGCCGTGATCGCGGTCCTTCTCGAAATGGATTACTGGGACTGGAAGATGCCACGAGTGTGGAGAGAGGCGGGAAGGCTGCGGGGGACGCCGGAAGGTGAGAATAACAATATTTTTTATTTTATTTCTATTTTTTACAGTCTCCTCTCCTCCGGACCGTGGGTACCATCCGCAAATGTTCTGCTTATTTTCGCATAGTGGGCACAGCCACATGCGGAAAGTAAGCAGAACAATGCATTCCTATGTGGGCGGAATTGCCTCGATTCCGCTAAATTAATGAGCATGCTGCGTTTTTTACTATGAAGTTATTCCGCCACAGAAAAAAGCGCAGCATTAGCACAGCATTGCGGAATCCCATAGGATTGCATGGGATGCTTATTTTTCGCATTTCCGTGGCAAAATTGCGCATTTATAACCGCCACGAAAACTCCAAAAAACCGCGACGTGTGACCGCAGCCTAAAGACACAAGGCCTTGGAGGCCATAACATGTTGTAACATCAGGATGCGCTCTGACCTCAACTCTGAAGTCTGTTCTCAGCCAGAAGCCCCATCATACTTATGTAGAAGAAGACAGGACAGGAAGGCAGCAAAAGAAGAGTGGTCCAAAATTCCAGTTGAGAGGTGTAAGAAGCTTGTTGATGGTTATAAAATAGCAATTGATTGCCGTTATTTATTCCAAATGGTGGGCAACTAAATATTAAGTTCAGGGTGCCAACAATTTTGTCCAGCCTATTCTTGGGGTTTGCATAAAATTATGTCTAATTTGCCTTTTTTTCCTCTGTTTTTTTGTGTTGTTAAAATACACAGAAAGGAAATAAACATGTATGTAACAAAACATAGTAACATAGTAACATAGTTTTGAAGGCTGAAGGAAGACCTTATGTCCATCTAGTTCAGCCTATTTTTAGTGCAGCTGTTCTGCATTGTTGATCCTGGGGAAGGCAAAAAACCGTCAGAGTAAAAACCAATTTTCTCCATAGGGAAAAAAATTCCTTCCCCTAAGCTGGGTCAACCATCTACCTATAATATTCTGTTATTCGTAACCTTGTATGCTGTTACTCACAAAACGTGTACTCATAAAACGTGTAACTGAAATAATTTTTTGGTAGAAATACTTCATTTTCTGGAACAATTTTAATGGTGCCAGCACTTAGAGTCATGACCGTATATCTAATCTAATTTATAGCCACTATTTCCACAGTTTTTTTTATTTCTCTCTATTACTGTGTAACCCCAAATTAAGTGTTTTCTCTTCATTTTACATGTTTTACATTACCATTGTTAAATGTAATGATAATGATTCACAGATTTGTTCCCATTATGTTCATTACCTTAGTCACTAATGCCCATATGGGCAGCTGGTGATGCTTCGATTGGCCACCTCTCACCTCTCACCATTAATTAACCATTCTTTGATGTACTGCTCTGTATAAAGATATCCACTAGTTTTCCGCTAAATATAACGGGACCTTTAGCCCCACCCCCTCAGGTGGCTTGTTAAAGGGACCCCTCTACTTCCACCCTTCCACATTGTTTATAATAGGTAAATTTTGTATTGTTTAATGCCCAGACGATGTGTGCTTGAATTTTTACCTTTCTACTCGTACACTTGTTAATTAGTTTTCTTTTTCTTTTTAAAACTCTAAAAAAATTTATTGACGCTTGCAATATTTTTTAAAAAGTTATGATAGTGTTATCACGTTGCGAATACACGTAGTAATGGCAAAAAAATGGAAGATTTTTGTGAAGCGGAAGAGCATCATGACATATTTAGGCATTACAATAAAAGAATAATAAATCAAATATAAAAGGTATCTTAATTTGGTATTTTCCATTTTTAAACAGCTTTTACTTCCACAATTCATACACTGGTAGGACGAATAAGAGAAAAAAATATTAACATCAATGTTAAACATCTAAAAAGATTGCTATAAATTAAAATTTATCAAACATCTTCAGTATTATTAGAAGATCAGCCTCACATTTATTATTGCTTCCATTTGTTTCATTTTTTTGTGCAATGTCTTTGCTACTTTTCTTTGATATGTTACCAAGGAAACATAGTTTTCAGCTTTGAAAAGCTTTTCTTAGACATCTTGTGTACTAAATACACTTCTCAGAGAAAAGAAAGCACATGCAGATATAATACGATAGTAACTGTATCAACTATAGTAAAGCAAACTATGTTTAACAGTCCTTCAGCTCAGAAGGGGTTTCCACGGACAAACTATCCACAGGACACTGTTTACCAGGAGCAGAAACTCAGCAGAGTTAGTTTTAATATTTTTATCCCTAAAAAAAGGATCTGGTGCTCAGAAGCCCTCAGTTTATCTCTGCAGAGCAGCAGATAATGATCAGTGGAGTCAACTGAAAAAATCATGGTCCAAATCATGTAGAATTTATAACTGTGACAGCATAAAAATTAAAAATATAATCAGAATTAGCAAGGTCAGAATCCAATTAGTCAGACAGAAATGAAGACCAGAGAATGATCAACCAGTCCATGGGTCAAACCAGTAATGGAACCAGGAGAATGGTCAGGAAAAAAAGGCCCAAAAACAGCAATCCACAGCATACTTTGCTGGTCAGACAAATATCCTGACTGACCCACAGCTCCACCAGTAATCCCACCTGGGCAGCTGTTACACACATGTCCCTGTGGGTCGTCGTGATGACCTCAAGTTGCCATGACGATGATTGGAATCCCCTTCCTCATCTCTTAAATGTTGTGATCAATATCCACTGCGAAATTTAGAGGCCATCGCACTTACCTATATGTTTTCAGCAATACAATTTTTATTTAAATTCATCTTTTTGATAGCGTTTAATTTCTTTTTTTTCTGTGGCGAGAAAGCATCGTTTTTTGCCATGTTATTTATTAAATATTTTTTAACAATGTTCACTGACATGTGCGATAATTTAACAGCTCCTGTATTCGGCAGGTGATGAGCAGTGCCTGGTTTTTCCCACATATACCGCTTAGAATTATCACCAAAAAGTTCTATCTTTGTCTCATCAGACCAGAGAATCTTATTTCTCATAGTCTGGGAGTCCTTTGTGTGTTTTTTTAACAAACTCTATGCGGGCTTTCATATGTCTTGCACTGAGGAGAGGCTTCCGTCCTGTCACTCTGCCATAAAGGCCCGACTTGGTGGAGGGCTGTAGTGATAGTGGACTTTGTGGAACTTTCTCCCATCTCCCTACTGTATCTGTGGAGCTCAACCACAGTGATCTTGGGGTTCTTCTTTACCTCTCTCACCAAGGCTCTTCCACGATTGCTCAGTTTGGCTGCACAGCCAGGTTAGAAGACTTCTGGTGGTCCCAAACTTCTTCCATTTAAGGATTATGGAGGCCACTGTGCTCTTAGGATTCTTAAGTAGTGCAGAAATTCTTTTGTAACCTTGCCACAATTCTGTCTCTGAGCTCCTTGGCCAGTTCCCAGATTCTCATTTAGTCTGACATGAACTGAGAGCTATGAGGTCTTACAAAAATCAAGTCCTATCAGCTTAATTAAACACAGCTGGACACCAATGAAGGAATAGAACCATCTCAAGGAGGATCACAAGGAAATGGACAGCATGTGACTTAAATATGAGCGTCTGAGCAAAGTGTCTGAATACTTATGACCATGCGATATTTCAGTTTTTCTTTTTTAATACATTTGCAAAAATTTCTACATTTCTGTTTTTTTCAGTCAAGATGGGGTGCAGAGTGTACATTAATGAGAAAAAAATGAAGTTTTTTGAGTTTACCAAATGGCTGCAATAAAACAAAGAGTGAAAAATTTAAAGGGGTCTGAATACTTTCTGCACCCACTGTAGCTAATGAATGCAGTCAACATTTCACATATTCAATGTTTGCATACATCTTAGCATATAAAGGGTGCTGTTGTTGTTTTTTGTTTGTACATTATGCAGTCATAGTGGCTTGTAACTGGTCACACTTGCTTTATTCTGGTATTTTTTTTACATTTTGCATAATATATATAGTAATGATTGAAAGTGTTGACACCCTTGAAATTGTTCCATTAAATGAAGCTACCCTAAAATTATTTCAATTACATATTTATTTCCTTTGTGTGTACTGGAACAACACAAAAATTGAAGAAAAAAAGCAAATTGGACATCATTTTACACAAAACCTATCCCATGTTGCAACCTTTTATCAATTTTTCTCTGCAGTCCACATCCAGGGGGATTAGCTAGACTGCCATGGGTAGTAAACCTCTTGATTATGTTGCACAACATCGACAAAGCAACATCAAGGTCTCTAGAGATGGATTTATAAACTTGAGATTGTTTATATTTTTCAACAATTTTGGTTCTCAAGTCCTCAGACAGTTCTCTTCTCCTCTTTCTGTTCTCCATGCTTAGTGTGACACACACAATGCAAAGATTGAGTCAACGTCTCACCTTTTTATCTGGTTTTAGGTGTGATTTTCATATCGCCCTGTTTCTTGCCACGAGTGAGTTTGATGGAGCATTGCATTCTTGAAACAAAGTTCTTTATCAACATTTTTGGAAAAGTGACACAAATTTTGTCCGGCCCATTTTTGAGGTTTTGTGTGAAATTATGTCCAATTTGCTTTTTTTTCTTTGTTGTTTTTTGTGCTATTCCAGTTCACACAAAGTAAATAAATATGTGTTTAACAAAACATGTGTAATTGCAATAATTTTCTGATAGAAATACTTCATTTTCTGGAACAATTTTAAGGGTCCCAATGTAACCCTATATAAATATTTATTTTTGTTAATTAGTACACCACTTTTCATATGATTGAGTCACTTATTTAATATTAAATTAATTAGAACATCTCTGGACTCATACATTTTGATATGGAAACAACAGGAAATGTTACACACGTAATACACATCAAGACAAAAATGCAAAAGGTCTACAAAAAGAAAGTATATCAGTAGCCCAGTAAAAGATTTTACTCAATGCCATATGTTTCCACAAATTTATCTAGTGAACCAAGATATGTCAGGCAATTACTCCAGTCTTTTTGGGACTCTTCTCAATTTTTCTTCATTTTGGGAACAAAAGCTTAATTTAAATCTATTAAATAACAAAGCTGGCTAGACCCAAGGAAGGCAGCAGAGTGAAATAATACCTTATGGCAAAAGCCAGTATTCAGACAACTTTTGCACTCAAGGGTTCTGTTTCAGCTCATTAACTACAATAAATATTTGTTACTGGAGAATTAAAATTCAGCATATTGATAATTGACACGATGAAAAAAAACATAGGTCTAGGGCAGGGATTTGGTTCTGCATGTAAATTCATACTCACAACTTTAACCAAACCTACCAAGTACTGTACAGATACAATTTGAAATAGATTTTATCTAAAATAAGTATTTTCCATTTATTTTACAGTAAAGCCTCACTTATATTATGTACCTTGATAACTTGAAGAGTGATCGGTGCTTCAAAAACTAATTTTGTATTTTCACCAGAGATCAGCGACTTTTCCTTTTTTAGGGTCGAGTCGGGTTTCATGAGACCCGACTTTCACAAATGTCGGGTCAAACAAAATCGGCTGACTATAGGGAAAAGTCGGAGGCCGACTGAAACACGAAACCCAATGCAAGTCAATGGGGTAGCAAAGTCGGCAGGGAGTGGAGGACAGTAAACACACCTACAGTGCCCATTTCAATGCCAAAAACATCAATTCTTATTACTGAAGCTTGTCAACCTTCATAATAATAGTTATGCACTGAAAACTGGGGGTTATTTGGCTAAAGTTTTAGGGGGGTAGGGCTGGCTCCAGGTTTTCATGTGCCCTGGGCCAAAGAGCGCCCCTTTAACACATGCCACAACTCATGATGCTCCGATATGGCACACAAATATATGTATAGTACAATGACAAATACTTCACTGCTTACATGACATGACTAATATCTATTTTAAATTCTACAATGGCTCAAAAAAAGGACAGTATATTATTCCATGCAGTATTATGGCCACCACATTGTGCGCCATACAGATTAATGAGCCCCACATATTTCTCCATAAAGAATAATTAGCCACATATAATGTTCCATACAGTATATGATGAGCTCCACATAATGCTACAGTATATGATGGTCCCCATGGATGATGCTCCAGTGTGTTATGGGCCCTAATAATGCTCCACATATAATGGGCTCCATTTCTAATGCTCCAGTGTATAATGTGCCCCATAAATGCTGCTCCAGTGTCTGATGTCCCCAATCTGGAATTCTCCAGTATATGATGGGCCTCATGGATGATGCTCCAGTGTCATATGGGCCCAAATAATGCTCCATATATAATGTGCACCATTTCTAATGCTCCAGTGTATAATGGGCCCCATAAATGCTGCTCCATTGTATGATGTCCCCCATTTGGAATGCTCCACTATATGATGGGCCTCATGGATGATGTTGCAGTGTCTTATGGGCCCTAATAATGCTCCATATATAATGGGCCCTATTTCTAATGCTCCAGTGTATCATGTGCCCCATAGATGCTGCTCCAGTGTCTGATCTGCACCATTTAGAATGCTCCAGTATATGATGGGCCTCATGGATGATGCCCCAGTGTCAGATGTCCCCCATTTGGAATGCTCCAGTATATGATGGTCCTCATGGATGATGCTCCAGTGACTTATGGGCCCTAATAATGCTCCATATATAATGTGCACCATTTCTAATGCTCCAGTGTATAATGGGCCCTGTAAATGCTGCTCCAGTGTCTGATCTGCCCAATTTGGAATGCTCCAGTATATGATGGGCCTCATGGATGATGCTCCAGTGTCAGATGTCCCCCATTTGGAATGTTCCAGTATATGATGGGACCCATAGATGCTGCTCCTGTGTCTGATCTGCCCATTTAGAATGCTCCAGTATATGATGGGCCTCATGGATGATGCTCGAGTGTCAGATGTTCCCCATTTGGAATGCTCCAGTATATGATGGGCCTCATGGATGATGCTCCAGTGTCTTATGGGCCCAAATAATGCTCCATATATAATGTGCACCATTTTTAATGCTACAGTGTATAATGGGCCCCATAAATGCTGCTCCAGTGTCTGATGTCCCCCATTTGGAATGCTCCAGTATATGATGGGCCCCATTTTTAATGAACCAAGGCATGGTATGTGAAAATTGCTCCATGGAGTTATCTGAAGTGTGTGCTGCCACATCCTTCACTTTTGATGTGGGTGAAGAACACAAGGAAAGGGGTTGCTCCTGACCAGAAGCCTGCACTGACGACTAAGTGCTTGGATTTTTTAAAACTTCAGAAGAGTAGGCGATAGAGCTGGAGGCTGTTTCAGCAATATAAGCCAAAAAAAGTTCCTGATGCTCTGGCTTTAAAAGCAGTCTACCTACTCCCATTACAGGCCTTCCAGAGCTACACCATGACACAGGCTCAACACCTCCTGCCTTAGCTGCTATTGTGTTTTTGGCACTACCAGCAGATGCACCACCACCACCATCAGTACCAGGTGGCCCCCCACACCCATGGCCTCTTCCACCATACTTCCTCATGTTTTGGAAAATGGACCCAAAATACCAGCAGACATATGGTACTGTATCAGAAGCGTACAGCTCTAGACAGTCTGGGAATAATAGTACATCTCCGTATATATTTCATGAGTCATTCACAGACGCTCACAGGCTCAGTATGGATTACACAATAAAATAAAAAGTTGAAAAAGGGTACAGTATCACCAGATACAAGGTATATATAGTATAGTGTAAACATTCTGAATCTCCGTATATATTTCAGGAGGCAGACACAAACGCAAGGCCCAGTATGGATTACACAAGAATATGAAAAGCTGTAAATGGGTAATGTAACACAAGCGTACAGCTGTATACAGTGTTGGGGCAATCTTAAATATCCAAATATATTTCCGGAGTAACAGACAGACGTTCACAGGCTCATTATGGATTACACCTGAATCTAAATAGCAAAAAAGGTTACTGTATCAGAAGTGTACTGCTCTATACAGTGTTGGTCACATTTGAAATCTCTGTATATATTTCTGGAGTCACCCTCAGATGCTCACTCAGTCTCGTTTTGACCATAATAAAAAATGTTGTTAAAAAGGTACTGGATAACAAAATAACAAGTATATACTGTATATTATAGTGTACAATTAAAATCTCCGTTTACATAGTCCCGTAGTCACTCTCAGACACTTAATCAGTATGGATGTGACTGTAACACTAAATGTGTACCAAAGGTACTGTATAACAACATGCAAGCTGGATCGAGTATAGGTTAAAAATTGGTATCTCCGATTCAACATCTATATAGAAGGCGGAAACCACACACACTCACTCATTATGGATGATACCTTAATAAAAAATTTTGAACAAAGGTACTGTATCAGCACATATCAGGTGTATCCAGTCTAGGGGTAATTGTAAATTTCCGTCTACACTTCCGGAGTCAGACACTGACACTCCCCGGCTCAGTATGTATTACACCAGAATTTAAAAAGTAGAAAAAGGAAAGGTATTTGAGGCGTACACCAGTATACAGTGTTGTGGTACTTGTAAATCTTCGTATATATTTCAATCTGAGTAAGCCAGTCCAGACTGTCCGCTACTGCAAACTACATGGCTAAAAGTCCAGACGGAAAGTCGAGTGTTTACAGAAATGTGGGAATTACTCATAGCGGGAAAACATGACGGTAGATGTTGCAGAGGCGATGCAGACCCTCACTTACTGTGTCTGTGGAGAAAGCAAAAATGGTTCTTTGTGAAGAAAGGATAGCTTTATCGCAGTAGCGTGGATCACATCACCGTTACTCGTCTCCATCAAATTGTGATCACAGGGAGAGATGTAGACATGGTCCTCAGTGCCTATCATGATGTGTCTGGGCATTTTGGAGGGAAAAAGACAGAAGCCACAGGCCTTAGGTGATTCTATTGGATTGGCATTTGAGGAGACATTGAAAAATGGTGGCAGGAATGTCACACGTCTGTGACTATCACAACTGTGAAAGGTGATCATAAAGCACCACTGCATCCGCTTGTAAGTTGATGTCCATTACAAATGGTAGCCATTGATCATCTGAAGGTAGAGGCCAGCAGGACAGGCCATAGCTACATCTTAACCAGCATCGATCAATACACCAAATTTCTATTTGCCGTCCCTGTGAAGGAATTAACTGCCCAGACTACACAGCGGTGGAGCAGGGAGAGGTAAGTATTGCAACTTGCAAGTGCTGTGGCCATGACCAAGCAGGGGGGGCACACTCGTGGGCGATGGTACTGGCACAGGGCCCCTCATAGTATGCTGTTGTGTCTGACGGCGAGTGGGCCCCCCACCGTCAGAGACACTGTGTTGTACTATGAGGGGCCCTGTGCCAGTGCAGTCGGCCAACAGTGGGCCCATCCACCTATTCAGAGCAGCGGCACTTGCCCGGGTGTGCCAGGTGTTGACCCCAGCCCTTGGGGGGTGTAGGTCAGCCCTGCTAGGTAGGTATAAAAAATGGCATATCTTGATGTGTAGGCTGGACATTCAGCAGCTGTAAATGGCGGAATTGGGCAAGTCAGAGGAAGAAGAGAACAAAAGCGAGACAGTTTTCTGGCAACCTATGTGTCATCAGGGGAAGGTAGTACAAAATCCTTTGAAACCCATGCATGGTTCATTTTAATAAAGGTTAGATCATCAACATTTTGGGTCAACAGATGGGTCCTTTTTTCTGTGAGGATTGAGCCAGCAGCACTGAAGACTTTCAGATAACACACTAGCAGCAGGGCAAGCGAGCTCCTGTAAGGCATATTGTGCCAATTCAGGCCAGGTGTCGAGTTTAGAGGCCCAACAGTCAAAGGGGAATGACCTGTGAGAGATAACATCGATATGGGAGGAAAAGTAGTTTGTCACTATAGTTGACAACTGCTGTCTCCTGTCACTTTTAATTGATGCAGTATTAGGAGTCGTGTGAGCGGTACTTGAGAAATCAGTCCGCAACATGGTCAGGAAACCCCTGTCTCCAATGCCACTTCGGCTGTGTGCACCACGAACACCTCTTCCATTGTGCCCACTACGGCTCGTGGGAGAAACAGCACCGCTGCCGTGTGCTGGGAAAGCCTCAAACAAACGGTTTACCATAGTTGCTTGTTTGTTAGCCAATATTATCTCGAGGTTCTTCTGTGGCATGATGTTGTGTAATTTGTCTTTGTAGTGTGGATCGACGATGCTGGCCAGCCAGTAGTCGTCATCCTTCATTATTTTGGCAATGCGGGGGTCCCTTTTTATGATCCACAAGGCATAATCGCACATGTGGGCCAAGGTTCCACTAATGCACTGCCACTGCTGGGTGGAGGAGCACTTTCTGGAAAATCCACATCCCTGCAGTCATGCACTAACCCTGTACCTGACCTTGGAATGCCAACATTTTCTCTTGCCCCCTGAGAAGCATCCTCCTGCCCAAAATAATCATCCCCTTCATCCTCCTCCTCCTCTTCCTCTTCTTCCTCCACCTCATCCAGAACGGTTCCCTGACCAGACAATGGCTGAATGGCTGACTGTCAGCAAGGCTTCCCTCCTCCTCCTCCTCCTGTTCCTCCTCCGCTCCAGATGCCTGTTCCTTAATGTGCGTCAAACTTTGCATGAGCAGACGCATAAGTGGGATGCTCATGCTAATGCGCTTACCAGCCGTGTGCATTCCTCAAAACACTGAAGGACTTTACACAGGTCTTTCAGCTTTGACCACTGCACACCCGACAATTCCATGTGCTCCCTCAAACTGCCTGGCCGTGTATCATCCCACAAATGCATTACAGCCTGCCTCTGTTCGCACAGCCTCTCAACCATGTGCAGGGTGGAGTTCCACCTTGTTGCAACATCTATAATTAGTCGGTGCTTGGGGAGGTGGAGCAATCGCTGCAGCTTCTGCATACGACTGGAGTGTGCGGCCGAGTGACGGATGTGCGAGCACAGTCTTCACACCTTATGGAGCAGGGATGTTAACTCCGGATAATTATTAAGGAAGCACTGTACTACCAGGTTCAAAGTGTGAGCCAGGCAAAGTATATGTGTGAGTTTTGCAAGGCCTATGGCTGCCACAAAATCACTGACACCTTGCCTGGCTCAAGATGTAGACTGCCCAGCCATGACTCAGTTTGTCACTGGAAGTAGTCGGCCAGTACCTCCGCGGTGTGTCTGTTGTCGCCTAAAGCCATCATTACCACTAGCTGTTTGATAGTGGGACACCTCGTGTGCAACACTGCCAGCTGCGGATGGAGTCCTCGTGCGACTGCGCTCTGTGGATGAGCTTTTGCTTATGGAGGAGGAGGTTCCAAAGCCTACAGCCAACTTTTTCTTATACCATGGACTAGGCAGCACTGTTCCACCGCCGCTGTCCCCTGTGGAGCCTACATTCACCACATTAACCCAGTGCACAGTGATGGACACGTAACGGCCCTGGCCATGCTTCTGGACCATGCATCTGTTGTGAGGTGCACCTTTCCACTCACTGATTGCTTGAGTGCATGGACAATGCGGTCTTTCACATGCAGGTGGAGGGCTTGGATGGCTTTTCGAGAAAAGTGCCGACTGGGTAGGTCATAGCGTGGTACTGCGTAGGCCATGAGCTCGCGGAAAGCTTAGCTTTCAACCAACCGGTAGGGCATCATCTCTAACGAGATTAGTTTGGCAATGTGGGTGTTCAAACACAGTGTACGCGGATGAGAGGATGAGTACTTTCTTGTCCTACTCAGAGTGTCTGGTAGGGTGAGCTGGAATGGAGAGCTGCATATGAGGGAACTAGCGGTGGACCGGACGGAGTGAGAGGGGGTTGGTGATGATATTGGTGGTGATGGCCTAGGTTCAGTGTTGTGTTGCAAAACCATTGTGATTCCCTGAGTGCTTTGGCCTTGCGATGACACCTCAACATTTAGTGCTGGTGGTGTGCTTAACGGTGGTGGTGGTCTTACAGTGGGGGAAGTGATGGAGCGTTGCTGGCTATGTTCAGTCGGAGCAGGTGCACATGTGATACCTGAGGTTTTGTAGTCCGTCCACGCTTGCAAGTGCATGTTGTTTAAATGTCTAAGCATGCAACTGGTATTCAAATTTCTGAGTTGTTTACCTCGGCTAAAGGGCCTTCCGCACTTCTTACAGGTTACCTTTACCTCATCAGTAGGATTTTGGACAAAGAAATGCCACACTGCACTCTTCCTACTATGGTATACATTTTCTGGCCTTGCACTCTGTGCTAAGTTGACCGTCTGGCCAAGCTGTCCTGCAACTCTTTTTCTATTTGTTCCACGTTTTTGCTCAGCTACGGGCCTGCCAGATAACCGCTGCTGCGATGTCAATGCCTGCTGCGGATCCTTCTCCTTATCTGAACTATTGCCAGCGCCACCCTCCTCCCCCAATGGATGCCAATCCGGGTCAAGAACTGGGTCTTCCATCACCTCCTCTTCAAAGTCATCTGCACCTTCCTCTTTACCTTCCTCTGTGTCAGCGTCTAAGGTGGTATAGTATGCGGGAAGGGGCACCTGAGTTTCATCAGTGTCAGATTCTGGCTCAGTAGACTGAGGGCAATGTAGTGGTCTGGGTCAATGTACCAGCAGAATCATCTAGCAGTGGCTGTGCATCAGTGCACTCCATGTCAGATGCATCTTGGACTGGGGAATTCATGATTTGACTGGCTAACCCAGGCATGGTATGTGAAAAGAGCTCCATAGAGTAATCTTAAGTGTCGGCTGCTGCATCGTTCACTTTTCGTGGGGGTGAAGGACACAAGGAAAGGTGTTTTTCCTGACCAGAACCCTGCACTGACGACTCCGTGCTTGCAGGTTTGGAACGTTCATAAGAGGAGGCAATAGAGCTGGTGGCTGTTTTGGCAATGTACGCCAAAACCTGTTCCTGAAGCTCCGGCTTTAAAAGCGGTTTTCCTACTCCAAGAAAAGGGAACCTTACAGGCCTTCTTGGGCCAGACGATGACGCAAGCTCAACACCTCCTGCCTTAGCTGCTATTGTGCTTTTGCCAGAACCAGCCGATGCAGCACCACCATCAGTACCAACCGTGCCCCCTGCCCACGTCTGCGGCCTGTTCCGCCATACTTCCTCATGTTTGGGAAAATGTAACAAAAATACCAGCAGAGAGATGCTACTGCATGAGGAGCATCCAGCTGTGTAATGTGTATTAAAAAAATTAAATCTACGTATATATTTTGTATTTTGTTAGTCACAGACGCTCTCCCAGTATGTATTTGACCATAATACAAGAAGCAGATATACGGTACTGTATCAGAAGTGTACAGCTCTATACATTTTTTGTGTAAGTAACAATCTGTGTATATGTGTTTACGGAGTGTCACACACACACGCTGCCTCTGTATAGATGTGACTGTAATGCGAACAGCAGATATACAATACTGTTTGAGAATCGGACAGTTCTATACGTTGTAGTTCTGGAAAAATGGAAAATCTCCTCGGTTTGTTTTTCCAGAAAAACACACAGATAGCTTGTATTTATCCGTGATACCAGCCGGTACACGGTAGTGTGTGATGAGCGTACGCCGCTAGACGGTGTCTGTATGGAAAATTGTCACCGTCAGGCTATGTTTATATGGAGTGACACACGCGTCTCTGTATAGTTTGGACCGCAATGAAACAGCAGATATACTAAACTGTTTGAAAAGCGGACAGCACTCTAAGGTGTCGGTTTGGAAAAACGGAAAAACTCCTCGGCTTTTTTTTTCAGAGTAACACACAGATAGCTTGTATTTGTCACTGATACCAGCCGGTACACGGTAGTGTGTGATGAGCGTACACCGCTAGACGGTGTCTGTATGTAAAATTGTCACTCTCAGGCTATGTTTATACGGAGTGACACACGCTGTCTCTGTATAGTTTGGACCATAATGAAAAGCAGATATACTAAACTGTTTGAAAAGCGTACAGCACTCTAAGGTGTCGGTCTGGAAAAACGGACAAACTCCTCGTTGTTTTTTCCAGAGTAACACATTTAGCTTGTATCTGTCCCTGATACCAGCCGGTACACAGTAGTGTGTGAGGAGCGTACGTACACCGCTATATGGTGTGTGAAAAACTGAACGCTCGGTAACTGAGCAGAACAAAATAATAAAAGTTGGAGTGCTTTGAAAAAAGCAGTTTGAACAGCAGTGTGCACACACCAATGCAGCTATCAGGTAGCCTTAAAAGGCAGCCTAATCACCACCAGCAACTAAAATTCTCCACTTTCACCGCACACTAACTGTACAGTGAAAAGCGCTAGCAGCAGAAGCAGTTTTTTTTCCTTCTTCCCTGCCTAACGCTCTCCCAACAGAATCAGCAGCAGCTCTCCCTATTCTAAGATCGGCAGAAGTAAGATGGCAGTCGGCGGTCACGCCCTTTTATAGCCCCTGTGACGCCACACAAAGCCAGCCAGTCACTTGAATGCCCTTCTCTAAGATGGTGGTGACCGCTGCCCATGTCATTGCGTTGCCAACAGTGTGCGTCCTCCATTATTGTCTGAAAAAGGGTGCTGGAAGCATCATTTGAAACGTGACTTTGGCGCTCTGATCGGCGACCTCATGGCCGACCTCATGCTATGGTCGGGTTTCGTTTCATGAAACCCGACTTTAGCGAAAGTCGGCGATTTTTGAAATTGACCGACCCGTTTCCCTCAACTCTAATTTCCACTGATCATTGTCAGGGGAATAAAACTGATCCAAAGTAGATATTAAAATGCAAATTAATAAGACACAATATACAATGACAGAAGACAGAACTGCTAAAAAAAATAACTATTTTTAATATCTAGACTATGTTCTTTTCCTTCAGGTAGGATATATTCAAACAGACAACCTACAACCAGCATCACAGTGGAGCACCTTGGGCCCACCAGAGAAAATCATTCTTGAGGCCCACTATGTAGCTACATAGAAATATATACAAGACCACCAATTGTGTTGTAAAACACGCTAATATCAGGGTACAATATAAGGTAGTATGTAATTCTAATTATGTAGCAGGGGTTAGGGTAGCCCCCTCACAGAATATAATGTAGCCCCCTCATAGAATATAATGCAGCCTCCGCTCATAGAATATAATGCAGCCCCCTCTCATAGAATATAATGCAGCACCCCACAAAATATAATGCAACCCCCTCATAAGGTATAATGCAGTCCCCACCATAGAATATAATGTAGCACCATCATAGGGTATACTGCAGCCCCTTTCATATAGTATAATGTAGCCCCACCACAGAATATAATGCAGACCTCCCAGAGTATACTGTAGCCCCCTCTTAGGGCATAATGCTGCCCCCTCATATAGTATGATGTAGGCCCCCAGAATATAGTGTAGTCCCCTGAGAGAATAATACAACCCCACCACAGAATATAATGCAACCCCCTCATAAAGTATAATGCAGCCCCCTCATAGGGTATAATGCAGCCCCTCTCCACCTCCATCATTGTTCTCCCCCTCCACCCCATCATTGTCCTCATCACCACCTCTATCATTGCCTTCTCCCCCACCACCCCTATCATTCTCCCCCACCACTCCTATCATTCCCATTCCACCATCTCAATCATCGCCTACTCCCCCACCACCACTGTCCTTTCCACCACTACCGTCATTGTCCTTTACACCACAACCATCATTGATTTCTCCCCATCACCCCCATCATTGCCCATTTCAACACCTTCTTCATTGTCTCCCCCACCACCCCATCATTGCCCATTTCACCACCTCCATCATTGCCTCCTTCCCCACAACGCCATCATCCTTCCCCACAACCTCATCATTGCCAATCTCCAATACACACATCTCCAATAGACACACACACAGCGCCACTCTCTCACACACACACAGCAATGCACCACTGTCTCACACAAAGCACCGCACCGCATACACACACACACGCACACAGACACACAGCACCATTCACCTCTCTGCAAGTTCCCCGCAGCCCATCCCGGCAGCCTCTTCCTCGCCAGCAGCTTTCTGTCTGAAGCAGCCACGCGCTGAATGATAATGTCATCCAGCTGCGCTTTCTCAGAGAGGAAGCGCCGGGCAGGAAGCAGGACGCCAGGATGTGCTGCGGGGAACTTTTGGAGAGGTGGGGGGCTGTGTGTCTGTCTACATGCATCTATGTGCGATGCTTTGTGTGTGAGTGTGAGAGAGTGGAGCGGTGGTGGTGGGGCTTTACATGCAAGTAGTATTAGCTGTAGCCTGCAGCTAACACTGCCCACTATTAAAGTGAAATGGTATTCACTCCTCTCCATGCCCATGGGGGGTGTGGGGAAGCGTGAATATTCATTTCTCTTTAGCAGCGGGGACAGGATCCTGTCTCCAGCTGCTGCTCCGCTGCCACAGGGTGGGCCCCCTTCACTCAGGGGCCCCATAGCCACTGGTTGGGGGCCCCTGGAGCAGTGGGTGCCCTAGGCAGCTGATGGCCAGTATGCAAGCAGGTGTCAGTGCCTGGACCCACCGGATAATGGTTCTCCAGTGGGCCAGTATGATCCTGCCTACAACTAGCAAACACATATAATCAAGCAAGAGGCTGAAACAACAGAGAGGTAGTATGGTCATTGGCATATAAGAAAGAAGAAAAAAAGAAGGATGTGAAAGAGAACATGAGGAAAATAAGATGAAGCACTAGCATAAATTATATATGGAAGGAAGCGGCACAGAAGTGTGTGGAAGTAAGATATATCTGACTATGGAGGACTGTGAAGGATAATTAAAAATATGATGTCATAGACCTAATGGAATATAGTAAAATTTACTAGATAGACAAGCAAAATGAGAAATTGTAAGTACACATTGCTATATAATATGATGACTGCAATAAAATAATGAGGATGAAAACTTTAATTGGGGTACATATTTAAAATAATCATTAAATTTGGGACAACCACTGGGCAACAAATTTACTATAATATATGCTACAAAACTGTATAAAATCATACCACAAATCTACACTAGCTATGATTCATCTACAATTTTATTTCTGATGCATATAAAGATCAAAAATTAACCTCATTTACTAAGAGGAATACGCTTCTTAATCTTACTCCAGTTCCCTTTTTATTCAAGACTAGGGTCTGAAATTATAGTAAATTATAGTAATGACCTATAGGCTTTACAGCCGGATGAAATTGAATTCATAAGGGATGGGAGGATTATTCAAGATATGCAATGTTATAGCCTAATAATTAGTAATTAGGGAGAATGATCGTTGTTCGGTTTTCCTGAGCATGCTCGGGTGAGCTCCATGTATTTTGACATGCACGGAGATTTAGGCGGCTGCTAGACAGCCTGAATACATGTGTGGAATTCCTAACAAACTGGCAATCCCCATATGTATTCAGCCTGTCTAGCAGCCGCAAATCATGCAACTGCGTCGACAAACACTAAATCTCCGGGAACGGCAAAATACTTGGAGATCACCCAAATATGCTCACTCATCACTACTAATAATCTGAAACATGTCTCAGGAGAATGGATTCTGCAAGGCTAATATCATGTAGAGGATTTTAAATCATAAAATTAAATAAATAATAATCATGGTATTGGTTATAGTTACAGACTAGTGGATCTGACAAAATTTGAATTCTCTAAATTGCAAACATTTTCCTGGGAAATTCTATTTGAAACAAATTGATTTGCTGTGAATTGAATGTCCCATATTATGTCCTGGGGGGTCTCTCCACACCCCAGAGCATAATAATCATAACATGTATAAAAAAAAGAAAAATCTTATACTCACATCATCGCTCATCTGTCTGGCCCCTCCACTGTTCAATATCTGGTCCTCAGAGTCACCTTTTCTTCTCCATGTTCTGAGCCACATTTCCCTGCCTTTTTACCATAGGTTAGGACTTCTGTCCATGACCAGGCCTAAAACTTTCATTGACCTCTGAGGCTTAGCTGTGGCTGGAAGTCTTGTCCTAAAATGAACATACCATACCTACAACAGCATGGAAGAAGAGGCTCTGGGGACCAGAGGGCATGCCTTGTGTAGCGCTGCCTGCTGTTTGGGCCATTTGTTTCCACTGTCACATCTTTGACCTGTTCACTCTAGGCCAAGAATTCTGAAGGTGACCAGGCCTCAGAGGTTACATAGTTAAATAGTCACATAGGTTGAAAAAAGACTCATCAATTTCAACCTGCATCACATGTCCATAACATTGTGACATGCGATGCACAGTGACCTCTATGACTTTGTCACAGCCGAAAGTTCCAGCCTAGAGTGAACAGGCCAGGATATGTTGATTGGAATGGGGGAAAGAAGAGGCAGCTATGAGGACCAGATGGCAGACAGCAAGCAGTGGAGGAGTGGAACAGGTGAGTGGCGAGGTGAGTTTAAGTTATTTGCTTGTCTTTTAACCCCTTGGTGACGGAGCCAATGTACAGCTAAATGACCAGGCCAATTTGTACAATTCGCCGCTGTTATTTTATGAGGTTATAGCTCTGGAACGCTTTAACGGATCCTACTGATTCTGAGACTGTTTTTTTGTGACCTATTGTACTTCATGATAGTGGTAAAATTTCTTTGATATGACTTGCATTTATTTATAAAAAAAACAGAAATATGGCGAAAATTTTAAAAATTTTGAAATTTTAATTTTTATGCCCTTAAATCAGAGAGATATGTCACACAAAATACTTAATAAATAACATTTCCCACATGTCTACCTTCAGCACAATTTTGGAAACAATTTTTTTTTGTTAGGCACTTATAAGAGTTAAAAGTTGACCAGTAATTTCTCATTTTTACAACAAAATTTATAAAACCATTTGGTTTTGACAGAAAATACCCAAAAGTGACACCCTTCTAAAAACTGCACCCCTCAAGGTGCTCAAAACCACATTCAAGAAGTTTATTAACCCTTTATGTGCTTCACAGGAACTGAAGCAATGTGGAAGGAAAAAATTAACATTTAACTTTTTTTTTACAAACATTTTACTTCAGAATCAATTTTTTTTATTTTCACAAGTTTAAAAGGAGAAAATGAACTACAAAATTTGTTGTGCAATTTCTCCTGAATACGCCGATACCCCAAATGTGGGGGAAAACCAATGTTTAGACGCACAGCAGTGCTTGGAATGGAAGGAGCACCGCTTGATTTTTTCAATGCAGAATTGGCTGGAATTGAGATCGGACCCCATGTCGCATTTGGAGAGCCCCTGATATGCCTAAACAGTGGAAACCCCCAAGAAGTGACACCATTTTGGAAACTATACCCCTTAAGGAACTTATCTAGATGTGTGGTGAGCACGTTGAACCTCCAAGTGCTTCACAGAAGTTTAGAACGTAGAGCTTTGAAAATAAAAAAATCATATTTTTTCCACAAAAAATGATTTTTCACCCCAAAATTTTTATTTTCACAAGGGTAACAAGAGAAATTAGACCACCAAAGTTGCTGTGCAATTTGTCCTGAGTGTGCTGGTACCCCATATGAGGGGGTAAACCACTGTTTGGGCGCACAGCAGAGCTCAGAAGGGAAGGAGCGTTGTTTTACTTTTTCAAAGCAGAATTGCCTGGAATAGAGATTGGACGCCATGTCACGTTTGGAGAGCCCCTGATGTGCCTAAACAGCGGAAACCCCCAACAAGTGACACCATTTTGGAAACTATACCCCTTAAGGAACTTTTTTAGATGTGTGGTGAGCACTTTGAACCTCCAAGTGCTTCACAGAAGTTTATAACATAGAGCTGTGGAAATTAAAAAAATCATATTTTTTCCTCAAAAATGATTTTTCACCCCAAAATTTTTATCTTCACAAGGGTAACAAGAGAAATTAGACCCCCAAAGTTGTTGTGCAATTTGTCCTGAGTGTGCTGGTACCCCATATGAGGGGGTAAAACACTGTTTGGGTGCACGGCAGAGCTCAGAAGGGAAGGAGCGCCGTTTTACTTTTTCAAAGCAGAATTGGCTGGAATCGAGATCGGACACCATGTAACGCTTGCAGAGCCCCTGATGTGCCTAAAGAGTGAAAAAAAAACACAAGTGACACTATTTTGGAAACTAGACCCCTTAAGGAACTTATCTAGATGTGTGGTGAGCACTTTAAACCCCCAAGTGCTTCACAGAAGTTTGTAATGCAGAGCAGTGAAAATAAAAATCATTTTTATTCCACAAAAATGATTTTTTAATCCCCAATTTTTTATTTTCCCAAAGATAACAGGATAAATTAGACCCCCAAAGTTGGTGTGCAATTTGACTTGAGTACGCTGATGCCCCATATGTTGGAGTAAACCACTGTTTTGGCACACGTCGGGGCTAGGAAAGGAAGGGAGCATCGTTTGACTTTTTGAATGCAAAATTGCCTGGAATGTTGCGTTTGGAGACCCCTGATGTGCCTAAATAGTGGAAACCCCTCAATTCTAACTCAACCCTAACCCTAACACACCCATAACCCTAATCCCAACCCTAACTCTAACCACAAACCTAACCCAACACACCCCTAACCCTAATCCCAACACTAACCATAATCCTAATCCCAACCGTAGCCACAAACCCAACCCCAACACACCCCTATCCCTAATTCCAATCCTAACCCTAATTCCAACCCTAACTCAACCCTAACCCTAATTCCAACCCTAACCCTAACTCCAACCCTAACCCTAATGGAAAAATGAAAATAAATATATTTTCTTTATTTCATTATTTTTCACTAACTAAGGGGGTGATAAAGGGGGGTTTACTTTTTTTATTTTGATCACTGTGATAGGGTTTATCACAGTAATCAAAATGTGCCATGAATTAAATCTTGCCAGGTGCCGTCTGGCAGATTTCGGCGGGTGCATGCGCCCGAAATTTTCTTCCCGGAAGATGGCGGCGCCCATGGAGGGGAAGCATGCAGGCCGAGGACCACCGGGAGGTACCGGGGGGGAATGGGGACCATATTTCTCTTTCCTCTGATATGCCATCACATCAGAGGAGAGAGAAATTAAATGACACATCGGACTTTTTTTTTGCAATCGCCATTACTATTATTATTATTATTTATTATTTTATATATTTATTTATATAGCGCCATTAATTCCATGGTGCTGTACTTGAGAAGGGGGGTTAAGTTATAGATATCGTAAACAAATTTACAATGACAGACTGGTACAGAGGGGAGAGGACCCTGTCCTTGCAGACTTACTGTTATGTAAATCTGCCTGATGAAGGAGCCTCTGTGCTTTGATAGCTGAAAATGTAATTTTTCTCATTAGCCAATAAATGTATCACTCCTAGAATACTTTTTTTGGACGTAAAAGTATTTACATGAATAGAACTTGAAAACTTCTTAAATGTCCTACAAACCTGTCACATGTCCGGGAAGATAGCAACCATAAAATATGCGTATTGCTCGTGTCCAATCTCAGGTACTACTCTTGAAAATCACTGGTTTGTGATTGCTGTATGGGAGTCAACAGACTCATTTTATTAATAGGACTGCCCCGACCACAGGGTCACCTTGTCGATGGTGGGATGGCTTTTATGCTATGTTTGCTCAAATACAGTATTACTAAGAACTCTGTATGATTTAAATGCACTTTTGTTTGGCTACTTTCACACTTGCGTTTTTTTGCTGTGCGTTTTTTGCACACACAAACGCATGAAAAAAACGCATCATGCATTTGTGTGCTTTTTTTGCGGGTTTTGGTGCGTTTTTTTGAAATACGCACGTATGCGCACCCATAGACTATAATGGGTGTTTTGCTGTAAAAAAACGCATTGCGTGCGCATGCATTTTGGGGGGGCAAGTCGGACGCACAAAAAATGCAACAGGATGTATTTTGTGCGCCCGAGCGCACACTACAAAAAAACGCATGCGCATACAAACGCGTACAAGCGCATGTGTATGCGCATCTATGCGCACCCATGTAAAAGATAGGGGGGAAAACGCATTTTTTTTGCGCTAAAAACCGCAAAAAACGCAAGCGTGAAACCAGCCTTTTTTACTTATTTAATTATAGCAGGGTTTTTTTCATTTTGTCTTTTGTAGGTTTTGTATGCTTTTTGGCCATGTGAACATGCATTTATATGCTGCATGTGTACCAACTCAAACCAAGCTCAATTTTTGTGTTTTTTCATTTTATTAATATGAATCCCTTTTTTGCATGTTCGTCATCATAGAGACAGACTGTTTGTGCTTCGTGGTGGTCTGTGGGCAGGTCTTTTTTTGACTTCTCTGGTGTAGAGCATGAAGATATAACTGTGCCTACACCCCAGAGCATGAGCATTTCATTAGCTGAAAACTTCTAACACTGATTACACAAGAACCACAAGATGGATTTCTTCATCCCAGGTATCATTTTAATCCATATAACATCCCAACCTGACAGTGTGTCTGTAGTTTACTTAGAAAAATCCTGCTGACAGGTTCACTTTAAAAAGCCCTTCTGCTCTGCACTCATTACCTGTATTAATTCCACCTGTTTGAACTCATTACCTGTATAAAAGACACCTGTCAACACACATTATAAAATCACACTCCTATCTCCCCATGAAGGTCAAGACAAAAAGAGCTGTCTAAGGACACCAGGGACAAAATTGTACATCTGCACAAGGCTGGGATGGGCTATAGGACAACAGACAAGCAGCTTGGTGAGAAGGCAACAACCGTTTGCACAATTGTTAGATAATGGAAGAAACAGAGTAAGACTGTCAGTCTTCTGCAGTCTGGGGCTCTATGCAAGATCTTGCCTCGTGGGGTAAGTATGATTCTGAGAAAGGTCAGGAATCAGCCCAGAACTACATGGGAGGACCTGGTCAATGACCTGAAGAGGGCTGGGACCACAGTCTCAAACATTACCGTTAGTAACACACTACACCGTAATGAATTGAAATCTTGAAGGGCCCGCAAGGTTGCCCTGCTCACACCAGCACATGTCCAAGCTCATCTGAGTTCACCAATGACCATATGGATGATCTAGAGGAGACATGGGAGGTCTTGTGGTCAGATGAGACCAAAATAGAATTTTTTGGTATCAACTCCACTCGCCATGTTTGGTGGAATAAGAAGGATGAGTACAACCCCGAGAACACCGGCTCAACCATGAAGCATGGTATGGGAAACATCATACTTTGGGGTTGCTTTTCTGCAAAGAGGACAGGACGACTGCACTTTTTTGAAGGGAGGATTGATGGGGCTATGTATCGTGAGATTTTCTCCAGCATTTCAAGGTCCTGGAGTGGCCTTGCCAGTCTCCAGAGCTGAGCCCAATGGAAAATCTTTGGAGGGAGCTGAAACTCAGTGTTGCCCAGCAACAGCCCCGAAACTTGAAAGATCTGGAGAAGATCTGTATGAAGGAGTTGGCCAAAAAACCTGCTGCAGTGCATGTAAATGTGGTCAAGAACTACAGGAAATGTCTGACCTCTGCAATTGCAAGCAAAAGTTTCTGTATCAATTATTAAGTTCTGTTTTTCTATTGTATGAAATACTTATTTCATGCAATAGAATGCAAATTAATTATGCAAAAATCATACATGTGATTTTCTGGTTTTATTTTTTAGATTACCTATGATAACAATTACAGACCTCTCCATTCTTTGTTGGTGGGAAAACTATCCAATACTTATTTTCCCCACTGTACTTCTATTAAATGTCAGTATAGCTTTCAATTTTTAGAATTTTTAAAATTAAAATCTTTGATTAACCCCTTAACAACCACCGATACGCCTTTTAACGGTGTTAGTTAAGGGTACTTAAACCACGGCGCTGTGGAAAAAGTGTATAGCGCCCCCCCAGAGACGGAATTTCTCTGGAGTCTCAGCTGCCAGGGGTAGCCGAGACCCCAGAGAACATGATTGGTGTGGGTTTTTACTGACCCTGGTGTTGCGATCGCCATTATTAACCGTATAACTGTGGCCGCCCAAAAAAATCCAATGTGCCATTTAATTTCTCTCTCCTCTGATGTGATCGCAAATCAGAGGAAAGAGAAATAGGGTCCCCGATCCCCCCTGGGTACCTTCCGGTGTCCCTGGGTCTCCTGGCTTCCACACATCTTGTGTCTTCATGAGTGTTATTCCATGCTATTCCATGTCTGCTTGCCCATGCCATGATATATTAAGTGCATGCTTATTATAGGCACAGTTTCCAATGTTTTAATGTTATATGAGTCTGTGGGCTATTTTATTCATTTATAGTCTTTTGCTTGTTTCCTGTTTTCTATTACGTATGATCTGCTAGTTTAGCTGATGCGCACTTTGCAGTTGCGAGCAGGAATTCATACCTCCTTCCTACTTTTACTGTACTGCATTCCATTAAGCAATTTTTTGGACTGCTACCATAAACCCCCAAGTGGGGCATTTATCATCCTTAGCTATTTAATGTTTTGGGGTGTCCTTTAGTGCAGGCCAATCTTTTATGTTTTGATTTTTTTTCCCGCTATGCCATTTAGCGATGGGGTTAATCCTTTTTTTTATTGATAGACCGGGCGATTCTGAATGCGGCAATACCTAATATATGTATCTGTGATTTTTTTTATTGTTTTATTTTGAATGAGGCAAAAGGGGGGTGATTTAACACCTTCACTACCAAGGGTGGTTTGCACGTTAACTCCCGGGCCAATTTTTACAATTCTGACCACTGTCCCTTTATGAGGTCATAACTCTGAAACGCTTCCATGGATCCCGGTGATTCTGACATTGTTTTCTCGTAACATATTGTACTTCATGTTAGTGGTAAAATTTCATTCAAATAACTTGCATTTATTTGTGAAAAAAAACGGAAATTTGGCGAAAATTTTGAAAATTTTGCAATTTTCCAACTTTGAATTTTTATGCCCTTAAATCACAGAGATACGGCACACAAAAAACTTAATAAATAACATTTCCCACATGTTTACTTTACATCAGCACAATTTTGGAACCAAAATTTTTTTTTGTTAGGAAGTTATAAGGGTTAAAAATTGACCAGCGATTTCTCATTTTTGCAACACCATTTTATTTTTAGGGACCACATCACATTTGAAGCCACTTTGAGGGGTCTATATGATAGAAAATACTCAAAAGTGACACCATTCTAAAAACTGCACCCCTTAAGGTGCTCAAAACCACATTCAAGAAGTTTATTAACCCTTTAGGTGCGTCACAGGAATTTTTTGAATATTTAAAAAAAATGAACATCTAACTTTTTTCACAAAAAAAATATTTCAGGTTCAATTTTTTTTATTTTACCAAGGGTAACAGGAGAAATTGGACTGCAAAAGTTAATGTGCAATTTGTCTTGAGTACGCTGATACCCGATATGTGGGGGGGAATCAGTGTTTCGGCGCATGGCAGACCTCAGCAGGGAAGGAGCGCCGTTTCACTTTTTCAGTGCAAAATTGGCTGCAATTCAGATCGGACGCCATGTCGCGTTTAGAGAGCCCCTGATGTACCTAAACAGTGGAAACCCCCCCAAGTGACCCCATTTTGGAAACTAGACCCCCCAAGGAACTTATCTAGGTATGTGGTGAGAACTTTGAACCCACAAGGGCTTCACAGAAGTTTATAACGTACAGCAGTACAATTAAAAAATCATATTTTTTCCACAAAAATGATCTTTTCACCCCCAATTTTTATTTTTCCAAGGGTAACAGGACCCTAAAAGTTATTGTGCAATTTGTCCTGAGTACGCTGATACCCCATATGTGGGGGTAAACCACTATTTGGGTGCATGGCAGAGCTCGGAAGGGAAGCAGCACCATTTGACGTTTTTGGCTGGAATTGAGATCGGACACTATGTTGCGTTTGGAAAGCCCCTGATGTACCAAAACAGTAGAAACCCCCCACAAATGACACCATTTTGGAAACTAGACCCCCCAAGGAACTTATCTAGATGTGTGGTGAGCACTTTGAACCCCCCAGTGCTTCACAGAAGTTTATAACACCCCGGCGTGAAAATAAATAAGTCGTATTTTTTCCACAAACATTATCTTTTAGTCCCCATTTTTTTTATTTTCCCAAGGGTAACAGGAGAAATTGGACCCCAAAAGTTGTTGTCCAATTTGTCCTGAGTACGCTGACACCCCATATGTGGGAGAAAACTACTGTATGGGGACACGTCGGGGCTCGGAAGGGAAGTAGTGACGTTTTGGAATGCAGACTTTGATGGAATGGTCTGCAGGTGTCATGTTGCCTTTGGAGAGCCCCTAATGTACCTAAACAGTGGAAACCCCCCACAACTGACCCCATTTTGGAAACTAGACCCCCTAAGGCACTTATCTAGATGTGAGGTGAGCACTTTGACCCCCCAAGGGCTTCACAGAAGTTTATAATGCCCAGGCATGAAAATAAAAAAATCGTATTTTTTCCACAAACATGATCAATTAGTCCCCAATTTTTTTATTTTCCCAAAGGTAACAGGGGAAATTTGACCCCAAAAGTTGTTGTACAATTTGTCCTGAGTACGCTGATACCTCATATGTGGGAGAAAACTACTGTATGGGCACACGTTGGGGTTCGGAAGGGAACTAGTGACGTTTTGGAATGCAGACTTTGATGGCATGGTCTGCGGGTGTCATGTTGCTTTTGGAGAGCCCCTGATGTACCTAAACAGTGGAAACCCCCCACAAGTGACCCCATTTTGGAAACTAGACCCCCTAATGAACTTATCTAGATGTGTGGTGAGCACTTTGACCCCCCAGTGCTTCACAGAAGTTTATAACGACCGGGCGTGAAAATAAAAATATCGTATTTTTTCAACAAACATCATCTTTTAGTCCCCATTTTTTTATTTTCCCAAGGGTAACAGGAGAAATTGGACCCCAAAAGTTGTTGTCCAATTTGTCCTGAGTACGCTGATACCTCATATGTGGGAGAAAACTACTGTATGGGCACACGTCGGGGCTTGGAAGGGAAGTAGTGACGTTTTGGAATGCAGACTTTGATGGATTGGTCTGCCGCGTGTCATGTGCGTTTGGAGAGCCCCTGATGTACCTAAACTATTGAAACTCCCCACAAGTGACCCCATTTTGGAAACTAGACCCCCCATGGAACTTACCTAGATGTGTGGTTAACACTTTGAACCCCCAAGTGCTTCACAGAAGTTTATAGCGCCTGGGTGTGAAAATAAAAAAATCATTTTTTTCCTCAAAAATAATATTTTTGCCCCCAATTTTTTATTTTCCTAAAGGTAACAGGAGAAATTGGACCACAAAAGTTGTTTTGTAATTTGTCCTGAGTAGGCTGATACCCCATATGTGGGGGTAAAACACTGTTTGGGCGCATGGCAGAGCTTGGAAGGGAAGGAGCACAATTTGACTTTTTCAACGCAGAATTGGCTGAAATTGAGATCAGACGCCATGTTGCATTTGGAGAGCACCTGATGTGCCCAAACAGTGGAACCCCCCAATTATAACTCCAACCCAAACCCCAACACACCCCTAACCCTAATCTCAGCCCTAACCCTAACCCTAGCCCTAACCCTAACCCTAGCCCTAACCCTAATGGGAAAATGGAAATAAATACATTTTCTTTTAGTTTTATTATTTTTCCCTAACTAAGGGGGTGATAATGGGGGGTTTGATTTACTATTTATGGCGGTTTTTATGTTTGGCGGCTGTCACACGCTAAAAGACACTTTTTATTGTAAAAATAGTTTTTACATCACCACATATTGAGAGCTATAATTTTTCCGTATTTTGACCCACCGAGTCATGTGAGGTCTTATTTTTTGCGGGCCGAGTTGTTGTTTTCAATGGTACCATTTTCGGGCATGTGACATTTTTTGATCGCTTTTTATTCCGATTTTTGGGACGCAGAATGAACAAAAACCAGCGTTTCATGAATTTCTTTTGGGGGGGTGCGTTTACACCGTTCCGCATGCGGTAAAATTGATAAAACGCTTTTATTCTTCGGGTCAGTACGGTTACAGCGATACCTCATTTAGGTCGTTTTTTTATGTTTTGTCGTTTTTTTGCAATGAAAACAATTTTATATAAAAAATAATTATTTTTGTATCGCTTTATTCTGCGAGCTATAACTTTTTTATTTTTTTGCAGATGATGCTCTATTGTGGCTTGTTTTTTGCAGGACAAGATGACGTTTTCAGCAGTACCATGGATATTTATATGCGTCTTTTTGATCGCGCGTTATTGCACTTTTTGTTCGTTGGTATGATAATAAATCATTATTTTTTGCTTCGTTTTTTATTTTTATTTTTTAAGGGGTTCGCTAAAGGGGTTAACTAATGGGACAGTTTTATAGGGCGGGTCGCTATGGACGCGGCGATACCAAATATGTGTACTTTTATTGTTTTGTTTTTTTTTATTTTGAAAAAATGGATTTATTGGGGAATATTTTTTTTTTTTTACTAATTTATTTAGCGATTTTTTTTTAAATTATTTTTAACACTTTTTTTTTTTACTTTATTACCTTGTCCCAGGTGGGACATCACTGTCCTGTGACAGATCGCTGATCTGTCACATCACAGATGACTGTGACAGATCAGCAATCTGTCACAGGCAGTTCTGCAGACTTCCTCATGCCTGCGCTTTGCAGGCAGTGAGTAAGTCAGCTCCCTACAGGCCTCTGAAGGCCCCCGTCACCATCTTGGATCTGGGGTCTGTAGGGAAAGAGACCCCCGCAGCAGCGCTGCACATTGCGCTGCTGTGGGGGGCTCAGGGAAGCACGGAGGGAGCCCCCTCCCTGCCGATGCTTCCCTTTAACCCCCGGTACACCGCGATCGCGTTTGATCGCGGTGTACAAGGGGTTAACGTGTCGGGGGCGGTCCGTGACCGCCCCTGACACATTGTGTCAGGTGTCAGCTGTGATAATCAGCTGACACACGGCCGCGATCAGCGGCGCTCACCACGTGGGCACCGCTGATCGCTGTGACGTAATATTCCGTCCATGGTAATTAGGTCCAGGGTCACATGGACGGAATATTACGTCCATTGTAGGTAAGGGATTAAACTTTTATATTTTTTATTTTTTTCATATTTTTTAAAACATTTTTTTTAAATTTTTGCATGCTTCAATAGCCTCCATGGGAGACTATAAGCATCCATTACTTGATTGGCTCTGCTACATAGGCGGTGAGCAGATTGCCTATATGTAGCAGAATTACATCATTGCTATGAGTGCCATCCTCATGTTGTTATGGCAAAGCATTGCTGACCCCTGATCACGTGACGGGGTCGGCGATGAGCGTATTTCTGGCATGGCAGCCAGAAGCGCTGGTTAAATCCCACTGCAGCATTTGACAGTGGGATTTAACTAGTTAATAGGCACGGGTGGATCACGATTCCACCTGCTCCTATTGCGGTCACATGTCAGCTGTTGAAAAAAGCTGACATGTCCTGGATTTGATGCGGGCTCACCATCTGAGCCCTCATCAAAGCTGGGGTACTGCCTTTCGACGTAATATTGTGACCAATGCCAATAAGGGGTTAGGGTTAGAGTTTGGATTAGGGTTTGAGTTGGGATTAGGGTTAGGGTTAGGATCAGGGATAGGGTTAGGATAAGGGTTAGGGATTAGGGTTAGCGTTGGGATTAGGGTTAGGGTTGGGATTAGGGATAGGCGTGTATTGGGGTTAGGTTTGTGGTTAGGGTTATGGATAGGGTTGGGATTAGGGTTATGGATAGGGTTGGGATTAGGCTGTGGTTAGGGTTATTGTTAGTGTTGGGATTAGGGTTAGGGGTGTGTTGGGCTAAAGGTTGTGGTTAGGGTTATGGTTAGGGTTGGGATTAGAGTTAGGGGTGTGTTGGGGTTATGGTTGAAGCTAGAATTGAGGGGTTTCCACTGTTTAGGCACATCAGGGGTCTCCAAATGCGACATGGTGCCACCATTGATTCCAGCCAATTTTGCGTTCAAAAAGTCAAACAGTGCTCCCTCCCTTCCGAGCCCCGATGTATGCCCAAACAGTGGTTTACCCCAACATGTGGGGCATCAGTGTACTCAGCACAAATTGCACAACAACTTTGGGGGTCTAAATTTTACTGTTACCCTTGGGAAAATTAAAAATTGAGGGCTAAAAAGTCATTTTTGTGGAGACTTTTTTTTTATTTTCACGGCTCTGAGTTATAAACTTCTATGAAGCACTTATGGGTTCAAAGTGCTCAAAACACATCTAGATAAGATCCTTGGGGGTCTAGCTTCCAAAATGCGGTCACATGTGGGGTTTTTTACTCTTTTGACACATCAGGGGCTCTGCAAACGCGACATGATGCCCACAGATCATTCCATCAAAGTCTGCATTTCAAAACGTCACTACTTCCCTTCCGAGCCCCGATGTCTGCCCAAAAGGTGGTTCACCCCACATATAGGGTACCAGCGTACTCAGGACAAACTGAGCAACATCTTTTGGCATCCAATTTCTCCTGTTACCCTTGTGAAAATAAAAAATAGCAGGCTAAAAAATAATTTTTGAGGAGTAAAATTATTTTTTATTTTCACAGCTCTGAGTTATAAACTTCTGTGAAGCACATGGGGGTTCAAAGTGCTCACCACATGTCTAGATAAGTTCCATAAGGGGTCTAGTTTCCAAAACTGTGTCACTTGTGGGGGGTTTCCACTGTTTAGGCACATCAGGGGCTCTCCAAACGTGACATGGTGTCCCATTTCAATAACAGCCAATTCTGCACTGAAAAAGTCAAACGGCACTCCTTCCCTTCTAAGGCTGGCTTCACATTACATTTAGGCAGTCCGTTAGATGGACTGCATTACACCGCGGCATAATGCAGTGTATCGCAGTCCGTTAACGCTGCCATAGAGCCCCATTGTCGGGCGCATCGCGACGCATGCCGTCATTCAGTGACGGAGCTTCGGACGCGTGCTGCAGTGTCTGAGGCTTCGTCACCGCTAGCACAGATGAATCATCTGCGCTAGCGGGTATAGCATAACGTGATTGCATTATGCTATACCGTTTAACCAGCCCGTCAACGCTATGCAATGAATGGGCTGGTTAAACGCAATGTGAACCTGGCCTAAGCCCTGCCGTATGCCCAAACAGTGGTTTACCCCCACATATGGGGTATTGGCGTATTCAGGAGAAATTGCACAACAAATTTTGTGGTTCATTTTCTCTTTCTACACTTGTGAAAAAAAATTGATTCTGAAGTAAGATGTTTGTAAAAAAAAGTTAAATGTTAATTTTTTCCTTCCACATTGCTTCAGTTCCTGTGAAGCTCGCAAAGGGTTAATAAACTTCTTGAATGTGATTTTGAGCACCTTGAGAGGTGCAGTATTTTAGAATGGTGTCACTTTTGGGTATTTTCTGTCATATTGACCCCTCAAAATGACTTGAAATGTGATGTGGTCCCTAAAAAAATGGTTTTGTAAATTTTGTTGTAAAAATAAGAAAACACTGATCAACTTTTAATACTTTTACGTTCCTAACAAAAAAATTTTGTTTCCAAAATTATGCTGATGTAAAGTAGACATGTGGGAAATGTTATTTGTTAAGTATTTTGTGTGACATATTTCTCTGATTTATGGGCATAAAAATTAGAAATTGCAAAATTTTAAATTTTTTTGCCACATTTCCATTTTTTTTCATAAATAAACGCAAGTCATATCCAAGAAATTTTGCCACTAACATGAAGTACAGTATATCATGAAAAAACACTCTCAGAATCAGCGGGGTCCGTTAAAGCGTTCCAGAGTGATAACCTCATAAATTAGCAGTGGTCAGAATTGTAAAAATTGGCCTGGTCAATAAGCTGCAAATTAGCTCTGTTACTAAGGGGTTAAATGTTTTAACTGTTTTTTTCTCTATGTGTTTATGTGCTACTCCTGCTCAATACAGCTCCAGTACTAATTTGGTTGTGGCGGCATTTCAAGTCAGTGTTCAGCTGCCAAGAGACGAATGTCATGTTTTTTGGCATTTGTAAAAAGTCCAGATGTCTTTTCTGAGTTTCGTTTCCAGTTGCATTTGATATGTTTGAGAAAAAATAATAAAATGAATGACAGTATAAGAACATTTCAAACATTAACCTCTTGGTGTCATAGCCAGCTGTGGTCTTTATGACATAACGATTGTATTTAATTTTCTTATTGTCAATTTCAAAGAGCCGTAGTTTTTTTTTTGTGATATAGTTATATTTGGGCTTGTTGAAAAAGCTCTTTATGGGAAGGTATTTTAGATGAGTGGATTGAGCTGCCTACCACTCTGAAAATGAAAATGGTGGAAGTTCACAATGCAGGAGAAGTCTATAAGAAAAGCATTGTCTCAGTTTGAAATGTAATTAAGGTATGGCAGTTAACAAGAACAGTGGAGGTCAAGATAAGATCTTGAAAACCAAGCAAATGTTCAGTGAGAGTTGCACGCAGGATTGCAAGAAAGGCAAATTAGAACCGCTACTTGACTGCAACAGACCGACAGAAATATTTAGCAGAGTCTAGAGTTGTGGTACATTGTTCTAATGTTCAGAGACACCTGCACAAATATGGATTTCATGGAAGAATCATCAGAAGAAAGCATCTCTTGCGTCCTCACCATATTATTCATAATCAGAAGTATGTAAAAGAACATCTAAATAAACCTGATACATTTGAAAACAAGTCCTGTGGACTGATGAGGTTAAAAAAGAACTATTTGGCAACGATGATCAAAGGTATGAGTGGAGAGAAAAAGGCACATAATTTCAGGAAAAAAACATCTTGCCAACCACTAAACATGGGAGTGGATCAATCTTGCTTTGGGGTGGTGTTGCCGACAATGGCTCAGGGAACATTTCACAGGGTGAAGGGAACAATGGATTCAATTAAATTGCAACAAATTTTTAATGCAAACACAACACCATCTAGAAAAAAGCTGAAGTTGAATATGGAATGGCAGTAACAAATGGATAATGATCGTATACACACATTAAAATCCACAATAGATTACCTCAAAAGGCGCAAGCTGAAGTGGGACCCTCACTCAAGTATAAGCCAAGGGGGGCTTTTTCAGCATAAAAAATGTGCTGAAAAACTTAATTTATACACGAGTATATACAGTACTTTTGTGTGCACAATTATTAAGTAGTTTGTATTTTTGATGATTAATTTTATTATTGAATAACTACAGTTAATCCAAAAGATTAGTAAACCTGAAGCCTGAATATTTATTTAAGAAAGTAAAATAAAGTTTTTGTCTTTCTAATATCTCTCTCTGCAGAATTATCGTTCAACTATTAGTGTGCAGTACTATTGTACAACTAAATGAAAAACGTACATTTTCTCATCTCAATTGTTTATTTTAATCTTTAAGTGTGAGGATAATAACGGAGTAACTCAAAATGTACAAAAGTACAGGGTGGGCCATTTATATGGATACACCTGGGTGGGCCATTTATAAAGTTGGATCCAAAATGGCTGACTTTAAAATGGCTGCCATGGTCACCACCCATCTTGAAATGCTTTCCCCCTCCCATATAGTAATGTGCCACAAACAGGAAGCTGATATCACCAACCATTCCCATTTTGTTTAGGTGTATCCATATACATGGCCCACCCAGGTGTATCCATATAAATGGCTCACTGTCATGGTTTGGACAGGGTTCTTGCCCTGCACTTGCAGGGTTAAGTGTATGTGGCCTCGTTCTGGATCTGGGAGGGGTATTTATACTCACTCTTTACCAGGGATCTCAGCTATACTTTTGCCCTTGGCTTAGTTTCAGTGACCCCTGTGCATTTGTGCCTTGTGCCGTGTGCTTGCTTCTGTGTTTGCTATCTTTGCTTCTGACCCAGTCTGTCCCCATTGTGCGCTTGTTTGCTGATTCGGTACTGTGTGTCTATTCTTCTGGTTTCTGACTTCGGCTATGTCTCTGGTTATTCTCCTCCCTACGCTCCTGGTACTTCTGCTGTCCATACAGTTGTGACCTTTATCCTGTCCCTGACATCCCTCCTGTCTAGCGCTCATTGACGTTTCTGTTTGTGCTATACCTGCTGATAGAGTCTTTATTCTCAGGACAGCATCTCTCTCTGCTCCTGCTCCCGCATGGAGACCTGCGTCCGGCTCCGCCCCTTGGTAGTCACATGGTGCAGGTCCTGCTAGTGCTCAGTCACACTGGGACGTGCTCCTCTCCCTAGGGACCCCGGTAAGCCCGTGCAGCAGTGCAGATTTCTCAGGGTCCAGATATTGTTTGTCAGTTCTGGATATCCTGACACCCACCCTTTACATTCTTAGCGCAGAGGAGAGGGATGTCATGGATGAGGCTTATGCACTGCAAGAAATATAGTGGACTCCAAAAGTAGATTTGGTAAAAGGATGTTGCAGTTTATTTTTCAACACATTTTGACCCAGAACCAGTTTCTTTCTTAAGAAAAAATTACATAATCTGTAATCCAATGTCTTATTCCAGAAGAGTCAACATTTTGCTAATATGTAAATGAGTTGTTAAGAATTATGGGCCGGGCACAGATCTCCCTGAGAATCCAGAGCTCCAGAGCTTAAAATAAAAGGGGGAATTACCAGTGTGAGACAAGTAACTACAGTAACACAGAAAAGTAGAACTGTACTTTGTCTCTTTACAAACAAATTAGCAGCTGCAGCTCTCACAGCTCTGCTTTATTGGAAAAATGGCTGCCAGTGAGATGGAAGCTGAAGCATTGAGAGGAACCTTTTTCAATTAAAAGAAACCCTAGAGGCAGATTCTCATGCAGATCAGTGTCCGGCCCATCGATCTTAACAGCTCATTTATTTAAAAAAAATGTGTATTTCTCTGGAATAAGACATCAGAGCTCAGATACCAAGGTATCATTTAACTCAACTGTCTATAATCTACATGCCCATATAGTTGGACTACTGACAGATGCCCTTTAAGATATTTGCTAGTTAGCCAAGCAGTGGAGACTTTGATGCTGTGATGGTGCATTGTCCTGCATAAAAGCCATGTTTTTTTAAAAAAGATGCAGACATTTTTATGTACCACAGCTTGAATAAAATGTTTTATAAAAACTGGCAGTAGGTTTGGGAGTTGATTTTAGTCCATATTCAACACAAAAATGGTCCACCTAGCTTATCTTTAATAATACCAGTCCATACCAGTACCCCACCTCCATAGTGCTGGCGTCTGAGTTAAAGTTGAGGTGTGTGGCATTATTGATACACCACTCCCTAAAAGTTTTTAAAAGTCTGTTTTCAGATATCTCTTGTCCCTTTCTTGACGTTTCAACTTCGGTGTCTCGTTCGGAGGTTATCCGGTTTCAGCCTTCCTTACTCACTCAAGGGATGTTACATTTCTGAAATATGACAGCACGTGAGGTTAATGGCTTCCTGGTTGCTTCACTTTTCATTTTTCTCAAATCTTTGGTAGTTAATGTGCGTCTTTTTTCTCAACACATTTGACTAGATGCAAAACATTTTGATGGTTCTGTTTTTACTCCCTAATATTTTAACAATTTCAAAAGTGCTACCTTCTCAGTGAGAATTTTATTATTTTCAACCAATCAGTTAAATCTCTCTTTGGCCCATTTTCCCAGACAAGAACAATCTGCCTAATAATTCTGCACATCTTGATAAAGTGTGTTGCATTTTTAGGTCGCATCTTCCCGCATTACACATCACCTGATCTTCTTTATCCAATAAGCATTCAAGTTTATACAGTTTGGAATAGAAAAATATGCATAAAAATGATATCGGCAAAACACCCACTTCCCTAATAATTGTGCATACAGCATATTATAAAACATGTTTTCTGACTCATTATATAATTTTGAGTATTTATGGATGCAGGAATACCTGGTTGTCTATTTTTTTTTTTTTCATTTTTAGATGTAATAAATAATTTTTATAAAAAGGGGGGCTTTTCAACTGTTTTAAATCTTAATTAATAATGTTTTGCACATTTTTATCCCTATTATAGAATCTGACTATGTAACTTCAAAATTACAATATAGTATGTTTGTTAAATAAAATGAAAAATTCTAAAGGTGTCACCAAAGAGTAGCATTATAGCTCATAAGATTACCCTCACTGTGATGATAACACCTTACTAACCCTCTTTCAGGAGGGGATTATTCATAACATAAAGACTAGGTATACTCATATATTGGAAAGGGCTCACCATCTGGAGGGAACCAGTCACTCAGACCCTTCATCCAAATTCAGCGGTGGGCACTTCCCCCCTTCTCCCGATGCGTTTTTTATACCTCATCAGGGGAGTACCATGGGGCCAAAATGACCATGTCGTCGGAGTAATTGCTGTCATGTGTGGACAAACATGCGTCGTTCGTCTTTATATTAGAGCCCTGGCAACCTATTATGACATTAGTCCCATGGCAACCTATTATGACATCATCGTCACCATAGCAACCTATTATGACATCATTGTCGCCATGGCAACCATTATGACATCATCTTCGCCATGGCAACCTTTATGACATAGTCACCACCGTCACCATGGCAACTTATTATAACATCATCGTCACCATGGCAACCATTATGACATAACCATGGCAACCTATTATGACATCATCATCGCCATGGCAACCATTATGACATCATCTTTGCCATGGCAACCTTTATGACATCATAGTCTCCACCGTCACCATGGAAACCTATTATGACATCATCACCATGGCAACCATTATGACATAACCGTCACCCTGACAACCTATTATGACATCATCATCACCATGGCAGCCATTATGACATCATCGTTGATACACACACATACAATCATTTATATTTATGTAAATGAAGACAAAATAATGAAAAAAACTATGAGGTATTAATAGAAACCCAATATAATAAAAACAACAAATTAAACTTACTTCTGATAGCTCTTAAGCTGTTCAGAGTAAATTGAGATGCATGAACTATTATTTTATCCATTCCGGCTATGGAGTTCCTTTATTGACCTTTAAGAGCTTCAATCTAACTTCCCAATTTTGCAGAAACAAATTGCAATTAGGAGATAAAAAAGACACTTAGCATTCGGTTTGCTGGACTTGGACTGTGTTCAGCTCTCTTTCACAAAAGACATTGGAACTGAACATCAATACATTTTTACAAAAAAGTAAAACTAAAAATTGAACTTGATTAATTGGCAATGGCTCTAGTTTGTGACACACATGTGACCCAAAGTGTATTCACATGGGATGGAATTACTAGAGATTTTCTAGCTAGATTTTAAAATGGAAAATCCACATAGGAATACAGTAGCAGCAAAGTGAATGAGATTTGAAAACATCTATCCACACACTGGACATTTTTCATTCAGATATTGACCTGTAGTGCAATTTCTGTAAATTTTCTGCATGATATTGTTTCTCCATTGGGTGTAGTAAGGGAGTCGCAACTAACTATTTTTAGGGATATTTTGCTCCTGAATATGTAACTGTTGAAAAAAAATAGAAATCCCTAAAAAACTCCTCTAAGCAGAATAAAAACCAACAGAATAACCACCTTCATGAGGGGCTCCTGCTGCTTCTTTTCCTGGTCCCCACTGGACGTTATACATGTAGGCCTAAATTGATTACGTCCGTCTCTTGTGAATTCTAAGGTGCCTTGTCCCCATCACATGGGACAAGGCACCATCACAAAAGGGCCTGGTGTACAGAGATCAACAGGGGATCAAACAAAGAAGCCACAAAAGTATGAGGGATGGATAGTTCTTTCATATACAAGGTGGGCCATTTATAGGGATACACCAGGGTGGGCCATTTATATGGATACACCTTGGTGGGCCGCCTTCAAAATGGCCACCATGGTCACCACCCATCTTGAAAAGTTTCCGCCCCATATAGTAATGTGCCACAAACAGGAAGTTGATATCACCAATCATTCCCATTTTATTTAGGTGTATCCATATAAATGGCCCACCCTGTATTACATATGCCACAAGAAAATTAGCTGTAAAATCAGCAATAAAATACACACAAAATTTTCAACACCAGATCTAGAATTTGTGATCATATTCTCATAGTTTTTCTGAGGATATCACCACCCAAGTTCTCTCATGTTTATGCATTGTTGGTCTACCCACAATGTAAGACTAAGGCTAGGTTCACATTAGCGTTTGAGTCTGCAGCGTATCATCCACATGCGCAAACGCATGCAAAAACGCATGCAAAGTGCATGTTTTTGCAGCGTTTTTATGCACATCATCTTACACATGATGGAAAAACGCTGCATGTGCATGCGTTTGTATGCGCTTTTGCATGCGTTTGCATTGTTTATGCGCATGCATTAGATATGACACCAGACAAAAATGGCTGTGTCTCATAGGATTTCTATATATATTTTGAAGAACGCATGCGTATCGAACGCATGCATACGCATGTCCTTGCATACCAATGCGTTCCCATAGACAGTCATGCATTTTCTTTACGCACTCATCCGCATGCCTGCACATATTTGATGGATTTTTGATGCCTCAAAAATGCAACATGTTGCGTACGCATCCACATGTGAACGCATGCAAACGCATGTCCCTGCGAACACCATGTTAAAGATATGTACGCATGACACAAGCGGATCTATGCGGATCAAACACTGCGCACACAGACACAAATGTGAAACCAGCCTAACTCACTGAGTTAAAGGGAATCTGTCAGCAGGTTTTTGCTACCTCATCTGAAAGCAGCATAATGTAGGCAAAGAGACCCTAAGTCCAATCACTTAGGCTAGTTTCACACTAGCGGTTTGAGGCACAGCGCACGCTAGCCGTGAAGCTCCGCCTCTGCCGCGCCTCCTCCGGTCAGCTCCGCCTATGGGCACATGACGCTGCATGTGACCTGCGTACCCTATCTTTAGCATTGGGTACACAGGTCGTGCGCAGGTATGCTTTTGCCGGTGCATGCGTCCTTTTGACGGTGCGCCAGCTGCACCAAAATGCAGCATGAAGTGTTTGGCACAGGTCGGTGCACCATCAAAAGGACGCATGCACCGGCAAAAGCATACCGGCGCATGGCCTGCGTACCCAATGCTAAAGATAGGGTACGCAGGTCGCATGCAGCGTCATGCGCCTATAGGCGTAGCTGACCGGAGGAGGCACGGCAGGGGGCGGAGCTTCATGGTGAGCATGCACTGCACCTCAAAATGCTAGTGTAAAGCTAGCCTTAGTTTACTCAGTGCAGCAGTTGTGACACAATCAAAGCTCTCAGATGTAGCATGAGGCAAAGCTCATAAAGCTGCCAATGGCCACACCATGTACATTGTCAATTGACAGTGAGGTTCTTATCAGAGGTGGCGGCATGGTCGGTATAACAGGCATGTGAGACCTAGTCCTAGCAGTGATAATCTTCACGTGATAAAATATTCATTGTAAATAAGCAACAGCACACAGCCTAATAAGTGACATATTGCTGAATTCAGTATTTTAACCCCAGTGTTTTAAACACTACATCATGCTGTCCTCAGACTACATAGCAAAAGCCTGATGACAAATTCCCTTTAACCCCTTAAGTCCCAAGGGTGGTTTGCACGTTAATGACCAGGCCAATTTTTACAATTCTGACCACTGTCCCTTTATGAGGTAATAACTCTGAAACGCTTCCATGGATACCGGTGATTCTGACAATGTTTTCTCGTGACATATTGTACTTCATGTTAGTGGTAAAATTTCATTCAAATAACTTGCGTTTATTTGTGAAAAAAAATGGAAATTTGGCGAAAATTTTGAAAATTTCGCAATTTTCCAACTTTGAATTTTTATGCCCTTAAATCACAGAGATATAGCACACAAAAAACTGAATAAGTAACATTTCCCACATGTTTACATCAGCACAAGTTTGAAACCAAAATTTTTTTTTGTTAGGAAGTTGTAAGGGATAAAAGTTGACCAGCGATTTCTCATTTTTGCAACACCATTTTATTTTTACAGACCACATCACATTTGAAGCCACTTTGAGGGGTCTATATAATAGAAAATACCCAAAAGTGACACCATTCTAAAAACTGCACCCCTTAAGGTGCTCAAAACCACATTCAAGAAGTTTATTAACCCTTTAGGTGCATCACAGGAATTTTTTGAAAATTTTAAAAAAAATGAACATTTAACTTTTTTTCACTAAAAAAATACTTCAGGTTCAATTTTTTTTAATTTACCAAGGGTAACAGAAGAAATTGCACTGCAAAAGTTATTGTGCAATTTGTCCTGAGTACGCCGATACCTGATATGTGGGGGGGAACTACTGTTTCGGCGCATGGCAGACCTCAGCAGGGAAAAAGCGCCATTTGACTTTTTCAATGCAAAATTGGCTGGAATTCAGATCGGACGCCATGTCGTGTTTGGAGAGCCCCTGATGTAACTAAACAGTGGAAACCCCCCCAAGTGACCCCATTTTGGAAACTAGACCCCCAAGGAACTTATCTAGATATGTGGTGAGAACTTTGAACCCACAAGGGCTTCACAGAAGTTTATAACGTACAGCGGTACAATTAAAAAATCATATTTTTTCCACAAAAATTATCTTTTCACCCCCAATTTTTATTTTTCCAAGGGTAATAGGACCCTAAAAGTTATTGTGCAATTTGTCCTGAGTACACTGATACCCCATATGTGGGTGTAAATGACTATTTGGGCGCATGGCAGATCTCGGAAGGGAAGCAGCGCCATTTGACGTTTTTGGCTGGAATTGAGATCGGACACCATGTCGCGTTTGGAAAGCCCCTGATGAACCAAAACAGTAGAAACCCCCCACAAATGACACCATTTTGGAAACTAGACCCCCCAAGGAACTTATCTAGATGTGTGGTGAGAACTTTGAACCCACAAGGGCTTCACAGAAGTTTATAACATACAGCCGTACAATTAAAAAATCATATTTTTTCCACAAAAATGATCTTTTCTCCCTCAATTCTTATTTTTCCAAGGGTAGCAGTACCCTAAAAGATATTGTGCAATTTGTCCTGAGTGCGCTGATACCCCGCATGTGGGGGTACACCACTATTTGGGCACATGGCAGAGCTCGGAAGGGAAGCAGCGCCATTTGACGTTTTTGGCTGGAATTGAGATCGGACACCATGTCGCGTTTGGAAAGCCCCTGATGTACCAAAACAGTAGAAACCCCCCATAAATGACACCATTTTGGAAACTAGACCCCCCAAGGAACTTATCTAGATGTGTGGTGAGCACTTTGAACCCCCCAGTGCTTCACAGAAGTTTATAACGCCCGTGCGTGAAAATACAAAAATATTATTTTTTCCACAAACATGATCTTTTAGTCACCAATTTTTTCATTTTCCCAAGGGTACAAGGAGAAATTGGACCCCAAAAGTTGTTGTCCAATTTGTCCTGAGTATGTTGATACCTCATATGTGGGAGAAAACTACTGTATGGACACACGTCGGGGCTCGGAAGGGAAGTAGTGACGTTTTGGAATGCAGACTTTGATGGAATGGTCTGCGGGTGTCATGTTGCTTTTGGAGAGCCCCTGATGTACCTAAACAGTGGAAACCCCCCACAAATGACCCCATTTTGGAAACTAGACCCCCTAAGGAACTTATCTAGATGTGTGGTGAGCACTTTGAACCCCCCAGTGCTTCACAGAAGTTTATAACGACCGGGCGTAAAAATAAAAATATTGTATTTTTTCAACAAACATCATGTTTTAGTAACCATTTTTTTTATTTTCCCAAGGGTAACAGGATAAATTGGACCCCAAAAGTTGTTGTCCAATTTGTCCTGAGTACGCTGACACCCCATATGTGGGAGAAAACTACTGTATGGGCACACGTCGGGGCTCGGAAGGGAAGTATTGACGTTTTGGAATGCAGACTTTGATGGAATGGTCTGCGGGTGTCATGTTGCTTTTGGAGAGCCCCTAATGTACCTAAACAGTGGAAATCCCCCACAAATGACCCCAATTTGGAGACTAGACCCCCTAAGGAACTTATCTAGATGTGTGGTGAGAACTTTGAACCCCCAAGGGCTTCACAGAAGTATATAATGCCCAGGCATGAAAATACAAAAATCGTATTTTTTCCACAAACATGATCTTTTAGTCACCAATTTTTTCATTTTCCCAAGGGTACAAGGAGAAATTGGACCCCAAAAGTTGTTGTCCAATTTGTCCTGAGTACGCTGATACCTCATATGTGGGAGAAAACTACTGTATGGACACACGTCGGGGCTCGGAAGGGAAATATTGACGTTTTGGAATGCAGACTTTGATGGAATGGTCTGCGGGTGTCATGTTGCCTTTGGAGAGCCCCTGATGTACCTAAACTATTGAAACTCCCCACAAGTGACCCCATTTTGGAAACTAGACCCCCCACAGAACTTATCTAGATGTGTGGTGAGCACTTTGAACCCCCAAGTGCTTCACAGAAGTTTAGAACGCCTGGGCATGAATATAAAAAAATCAATTTTTTCCACAAAAATGATATTTTTGCCCCCAATTTTTTATTTTCCTAAGGGTAACAGGAGAAATTGGACCCCAAAAGTTGTTTTGCAATTTGTCCTGAGTATGCTGATACCCTATATGTGGGGGTAAAACACTGTTTGGGCGCATGGCAGAGCTTGGAAGGGAAGGAGCACCATTTAACTTTTTCAATGCAGAATTGGCTGGAATTGAGATCAGACACCATGTTGCATTTGGAGAGCACCAGATGTGTCCAAACAGTGGAAACCCCCCAATTATAACTCCAACCCTAACCCCAACACACCCCTAACCCTAATCTGAGCCCTAACCCTAGCCCTAACCCTAACCCTAGCCCTAACCCTAACCCTAATGGGAAAATGGAAATAAATACTTTTTTTAAATTTTATTATTTTTACCTAACTAAGGCCGGTTTCACATTAGCGCTTTTTCAGCGCACGCACGGCCGGGGGTAGCTCCGCCCCCGAGCCGGCTCTCTGCCCGGCGTGCCCGCCCCTTGCTTGTAGCGCCGCCTACTAGCGGACAGCGGCGCCTGCGATCGGCGCACCCTATCTTTAGCATAGGGTGCGCAGATCGTGCGCAGGCCGTGCGCTAGTTGCTCTTTGACCTGCGCTGCGCACTTTTGAAGGTGCGCCGTGCGCGCCAAAATCCGAAAAGTTTGATTTTGGCGCGCACGGCGCACCGTCAAAAGTGCGCAGCGCAGGTCAAAGCGCAACTAGCGCACGGCCTGCGCACGATCTGCGCACCCTATGCTAAAGATAGGGTGCGCCGATCGCAGGCGCCGCTGTCCGCTAGTAGGCGGTGCTACAAGCAAGGGGCGGGCACGCTGGGCAGAGAGCCGGCTCGGGGGCGGAGCTACCCCCGGCCGTGCGTGCGCTGAAAAAGCGCTAATGTGAAACCGGCCTAAGGGGGTGATAACGGGGGGTTTGATTTACTATTTATGGCGGTTTTTATGTTTGCCGGCTGTCGCACGCTAAAAGACGCTTTTTATTGTAAAAATAGTTTTTGCATCACCACATATTGAGAGCTATAATTTTTCCGTATTTTGACCCACCGAGTTATGTGAGGTCTTATTCTTTGCGGGACGAGTTGACGTTTTTATCGGTACCATTTTTGGGCACATGACATTTTTTGATCGCTTTTTATTCCGATTTTTGGGACGCAGAATGAACAAAAACCAGCGTTTCATGAATTTCTTTTGGGGGGTGCGTTTACACCGTTCCGCGTGCGGTAAAATTGATAAAGCGCTTTTATTCTTCGCGTCGGTACGGTTACAGCGATACCTCATTTAGGTCGTTTTTTTATGTTTTGTCGGTTTTTTGCAATGAAAACAATTTTATATAAAAAATAATTATTTTTGCATCGCTTTATTCTGCGAGCTATAACTTTTTTATTTTTTAGCGGATGATGCTGTATAGCGGCTCGTTTTTTGTGGGACAAGATGAAGTTTTCAGTGGTACCATGGATATTTATATGCGTCTTTTTGATCGCGTGTTATTGCACTTTTTGTTCGGTGGTATGATAATAAATCATTTTTTTTGCTTCGTTTTTTATTTTTATTTTTTAAGGGGTTCACTAAAGGGGTTAACTAATGGGACAGTTTTATAGGGCGGGTCGCTACGGACGCGGCGATACCAAATATGTGTACTTTTATTGTTTTGTTTTTTTTTATTTTCAAAAAATGAATTTATTGGGGAATATTTTTTTTTTTTTTACTAATTTATTTAGCGATTTTTTTTAAATTATTTTTACACTTTTTTTTTTTACTTTATTACATAGTCCCAGGTGGGACATCACTGTCCTGTGACAGATCGCTGATCTGTCACATCACAGATCACTGTGACAGATCAGCAATCTGTCACAGGCAGTTCCGCAGACTTCCTCATGCCTGCGCTTTGCAGGCAGTGAGGAAGTCAGCTCCCTACAGGCCCCTGAAGGCCCCCGTCGCCATCTTGGATCCGGGGGCCTGTAGGGAAAGAGCCCCCCGCACATTGCGCTGCCGTGGGGGGCTCAGGGAAGCACGGAGGGAGCCCCCTCCCTGCCGAAGCTTCCCTTTAACTCCCGGTACACCGCGATCGTGTTTGATCGCGGTGTACAAGGGGATAACGTGTCGGGGGCAGTCCGTGACCACCCCTGACACATTGTGCCGGGTGTCAGCTGTGATAATCAGCTGACACCCGGCCGCGATCAGCGGCGTTCACCATGTGGGCGCCGCTGATCGCATTAGACGTACTATCCCGTACTTGGGAATTAAGTCCCAGGGCACATGGACGGGATAGTACGTCTAATGGCAGAAAGGGGTTAATGTCCCAAAAAGCAAGATATAAAGAGAAAAAATGAAAGCTTAGAAGTTAAGTTACAGATTGAACCATAATCTCAAAAAATCCCCTACTGGGACCTGTACTAAACTGAACCAATACATTTCCTAACTTCTGATACAGTTTCCTTAATTCTGCATTTGTTGGGCAGCCCAAAATAATAATTTGTGAGATCAGACAACACGATAGTGTAGGATGGCTTGCCATTGAGCTAACAATCTATGTGCATTGATCCAAAATAGTGTTCATGTCCCCCACCCCATTTCTCAGTACTGATTAAAACAGGGCACCTGTACAATACTATTCTTACTCCATCATATATCTCTCTCTATAAAAATCAGATTTTATTTTGAATTTAAAAAAATGTGGCTATTGTTTTGCTCTGTATTTTCATGTATTGCACAATAAGTGTATCACTTACACTGGCTGAAATATGCTATTTCTCTTTTGGTCATAAATTCTTTATGTACTTTATATTTATTACCTACTGAAGGGACTGAATTTTTGCTTTATACAGTCCTATTTTTTAGAGGTTTGTGCAGTTATTGTGTTTTATGCAGTTAGGTCAATTGGTTTATGTAACATTTGACATATCTAGTTCTGTACATGAATATTGTATTGAGCACAACCAATATGATGCCATGTCCTTGTGGCTAGTAAGTGCTCACGAGTTGTATGTTCTAAGACTTACACAGAATTCACTAGGATTAAATCATGGACAGAGCTGCAGTTTTATATTTCCAAATGTACATGTTATGCAATTCTAAATGTACAATTATTCAACTGGAATTCCAAACATTTAATGTTATCCTGTTTATTTTTTGAACTAAACATAATGTTGTTCAAAATGCATTTTTTTAGGTTATCTGACATGTCACAAACAGTTTTTATCCATTTTATTGACTTTTAACAAATTACGCTAGTAGATAACAAGTACATGATCAAAGCAATGGCATGTAACATGCACGTGACATACATATTCGGCCTAGGATAGAAGTAATTGTGGGCCACAGATGACATAATATAGGAGTAGAGGTTGGCATGTTATTAAAAGGCTCTAATTTAGCATACATGGAAAAGGATAAGTAAAAATAGAAAATTGGTAATAAACTACAGTTAGAAATAAAAAAACGTAAAGGTCACAATGTTGCTACATTTTCAAAGATTGCTACCTGAATAAAATTATTGAGGATATACAGCAAAGCTAAGAGTGACGCATTCAAAGGGGCAAACAACAAATACAGACTATTTTTTTCTAATCTCTGACATCTCCTTTAAGAAATATATCTAGAAGAAAAGAGTCAAAAGAGATATAAACACATATCATCCTAAAATAGAGCACTTAACTAAAAGTCAATTCAGCACATATCTAAAATTAATTATAGTTGGTCATTTGGGTAAAGGAAAAACAAACTGTGAACATTTCTGGTTTTTTATCAGTACTACTTTAATTCTGTTCATATGGTATAGCACAGCCAATCAGGATGAACTACTTTCGCCTGTATGAAAGCCGAGGCTCGGAAGGCAGCAACCATTTTGTGGTGAATCCACATAGTAAAAGAATGTCACAGCTTAGTCATATAGATAGGTGGAAAAAGTCATCAAACACTAAAGAAATTGTATCGGTAACGTACGACAGCACAACAGTGAAGTTATTTTGATATTACTAAGGCTGTAATTGCGTTACATATCTTTAAATTCATTGGATACAGTTATAGGAGACCTCAGACTGTTACAGACATCTGTTCAGGGAAATTCAGATATTTGCAATTCAATTTTTTTTAAAGTTCGGCAAGCAATTTTTAATTTCTAAAGATTCGCTCATTTTTACTAATCACATCTCTATTAATCACATGCAGTTCTATTCAGAAGCACAAGAGAGGCCTATGAATATGTGACAGCATTATGGCTACAGTCTTAGGCTATGTACCCACGTTGCAGAGATGCTGCAGAAATTTCCCAGCATTTCTGCAACTCCCGCAGCGGGAAAAATGCATGGAATTCGCATGCGTTTTTCCCGTGGAAAACAAGCGTTTTTCACCTGATTTTCACGTGCGGAATTCAAGTGCATTCCAAGCGATTTGAAGCATTGCTTGGAATGTGATTGACAGGTTGGTCACACTTGTCAAGCATAGTGATATAGATAGAATGTTAAAAATAATAAAAAAAAATAAAAAATTGTGATATTCTTACCTTCCGGCGTCCCGCACAGTGTTCCCAGGCCTCAGCGACCGCTAAGTCATCACAGGTCCTTGCAGCAAGGCATTACTGGGAACAGGAGTTGGCGGGAGCATCGGGAAGGCTGCGCGGGACACCGGAAGGTGAGAATATTACGATTTTTTATTTTTTATTCTTTTTTTACAGGGATATGGTACCCAGGGCCTGGTGGAGATTCTCCTGTCCTCCATACCATGGGTACCAACCGCACATGATCCACTCACTTTGCGTATGGTGGGCATAGCCACATGTGGAAAGTAAGCGGATCTCATGCATTCCTATGTGTGCAGGATCGCGGCGATTCCACAAAAATAATGAGCCTGCTGCGTTTTTCTCCGCTATGCGATTCCGCCGCAGAAAAAAACGCAGCATTAGCCCAGCATGTGCGGAATGCCATAGGAATGCATGGGGTGCTTTCTGTATGCATTTTTTCAGTGAAAAACGCAGCAAAAACGCATAAAATCCGCAACGTGGGTACACAGCCTTAGTGTGATAATAATGTGTCACCTTAAACTGCAAAATTTCTATCACATTCCATAAAGCTAGAAAAATTATGAATCCCAACATAAAGCTCAATTTTCTTTAACACACTAGTACACCAAGAAGTTTCTGAGCACAGAAGACACTGGAAAATACTTTATATGAACAGAGATGATGTTGCGACACGGGTATCACTGATCCCAATATAGTTTGTATTCTGTTCCTATGTGTTACAGTATGTTCCAAATATGATTAAAAGCAGCAGGAGGTTGCAGCTTGTGCAAGGAAAGTGTAATCCAGAGAATAATATGTCGAGATGCTAATCTTCTAGAAGTCTATGCATTGATCACCATCCAAATAAATAAATACATTTATCCATATGGATATTTATGACAAAATATTATTAAGGACTATAAATGCTATAATTTGCTTTCTTTTATATCAGACATGCTGTAGATGTAATGGAGCACAGCATCAGACATAACATTGATATATTCATTGCAAAGAGCCAAGGAATTTCAGTTCATGCAAGTTCATCGCCGACACCATCAGCCTCCTTCTTCAAAGCACAACTTGTTAATGGCACCATCAGTCTGACACCTAATGTAACACGGAGAATAAAAACAATATTGGAAACAAGATGATTTACTTGTCAAAGCGACTGGATGTCCTACATGGTAGGAAGGCTTATAGGTCAGAATAATAGAGCTTCAGAGCTGAAATGTTGCTTCATCTTGCTAAAGCAAGACCAGGGTAGCTGCACAAAAAATAACATAAATAGTGACTATATAGAGCTATATAGATATATATGTGTACATAGATCGATATGAAGATCTATATACTTTGACGCTGAAAGCCATCAGGCTCAGTAGTCAAGAAGTCAGGAGTCAGGTACCAAGAGGACTCGTCATAAACAAAAGGAGTAAGGCAAAGGCATAGTCAAATTTCCAGGAAGATGGCGGATCAAGACAAAGGGTTTAGGCAAACGAATGGTCAGAGGCAAGCACTAAGGTCAGTAATCGATAGATCAGAGACAGAACACTGATTAATAAGGCAAACATGCACCATTGAGCTAAGGCTACAACTGGCAGATTGGGCAACTGGACTGCAATAGTGATGAGCGAGTATACTCATTGCTTGTATTTTCCCGGGCATACTCGAGTGGTCTCTGAGTATTTTGGCATGCTCGGAGATTCAGTTTCTGTTGACGCAGCTGCATGATTTGTGGAATGCCTGTTTGTTAGGGAATCCCCACAATGTATTCAGCCTGTCTAGCAGCCGTAAATCAAGCAGCAGCGTTGGCAGAAACTAAATCTCCGAGCGCGCCAAAATACTCGTAGGGCACTCGAGCATGCCCGGGAAAACCCGAGCAATGAGTATACTCGCTCATCACTAGACTGCACCATCACCCCCAAATGTGCAAAGTACAGAGAGCTAAAGCAAAACTGAAATAATGGGCCAGCATAGCTGTTGCTATAAGTGTAATGTGTAGGTGCACATTCACACTGCGACCATTAGCAGACAAATATAACCTAAAATAAAAACAATGAGTAGATAGCCTGCAGTAATTAAACAATAGTAATACATGTAAAAACCATAGCGTATTTAGTTGACATTCTTTTGATCAAAAAAGCGTAAAAGCCATCCCACCGTCACGATGACCCGTCCTGTGTGACGCGACCCGCAGGCCGGTAACTAAAACAACAAGACGCGGCACGTGATACTGTCCTGTGTGACACGGCCCGCAGGCCGGTAACTAAAACAACAAGACACGGGGAAAGGGGAAACAGATACAATGGTGGGCCCTGTGATAGGGAAAGGGGACTTGGAGACCTCCTGCACTCCCCTGAGTCAGTGTCCCTAACGCTCCTAACGTTCCCTATGCCGGTTCCACACCGGGCGCCGATCAGGAACCTGTCGCCCTAGCACACCATACACCTATCCCTTGCTAGGGAGCTGGGTGGTGCAGGCACTGGCCCCACCGCTGTATTGATACACACTAAGGAAAAATACAAACAGGGAAACACCACTTAGCTTTACTCTGTGGCACTTGCTCCTGGCAACAGAGTCCACCACCAGAATGCAGCTCTCCTCCTGAACCGCTGCGACCAAGCTCTGTCAGAGCTACAAGGAAATCCCATATGACTCCTTCCACGCCAGGGCTAAGACAGTGCTGCAAGGAAAGCTCTCCAGCTCCTTCCTCCACCAAGGATGTTTGAAATGAGCACTATCACCAACACTGATTGCAACACCTGTGACTCTTTTATAGTAGAGCCAGCAATCACACCTGCATTATAATCATGTGCACTTAACTAAAGAAACCAGAGTGCAATGACGCTCACCACCAACGGGGCAAACTTAGAACAAACGACACCACAGTGCAATAATCCTAATGGCCACCGGGGGGTAAAAACCAAACTTAAGCACAGCTTAAAAAAAAAAAAGGTTACCTGTGCTTTTTATCAGTCCTGATCCAGCATGGATCATGACAGTACCCTCCCCTTAATGAGTGGCCTCTGGACCTTCAAGACCGCTCCTCATCAGGGAACCACCAACAGCGGCGACGCCCAGACCCAGAGTTCACCCCAGCAACCACCTGAACATCAGGTTGATGACAAATGAGCCTGCTGGTATTGGCAACGTTTCTGGAGGCACCACACATCTCCGAAGCGCTGACCTGGGGACCGAGTTGTGTATGTTTGGTATGAACTGGTAACACTCCACAACACACTTCCACTGGATGTTTTTTGGTGGCCACCCATACACGCTCGTTCACACACAGGTCCGGACCTGAACGTTTATTGCCACTCGTTCGTCACTACTTGGAGAACTCTTTCTGGGATTGACAACACAGGCGTCCCCCTGTGTCACCACACTCACACACCCGCACTTCACCAAGGGGTACACCACCCTCCAACCCCTTCCACCACGAGGTCCGCACCTCCCAGGGTTGGCCAATAGCGAGGGTTGAGACTTGCCCCTACTCTCCTGCAGCACATCCGCTGCTCTCACCGGAGAGGAAGGGGTCCGTTGAAGAGAGACGGCAGACACAGTAGTTCCTAGGCAGCAGCCCTCACACAAGTGCCCCCAGCTGACCACTTCCCTCGCCCACCAATCTATTACCGGGTTATGTCTTTTCAGCCAATGGAGGCCTAAAACAATAGGTACTGGCATTCCCTCCAAGACGTAGCATGACAAGGACTCCTCATGATGTCCTATACGCACATGGATATTCTCTACGACTTTGGTCAAGCTCCCCTGGCTCAGTGGAACAGAGCTTATGGCCTGGATGTTTATAGGCTGGGCTAGCGTCCTACACCTCAGACCATGAGTCTGGACAAAGCGAGCATCCACCAGACTGACTTCTGCTCCACAGTCCACAAGCAGCGGTATCACCGTCGGCACCCCGCCAGCCAAGACCTTCGCTGACATGGTACCCTGGGAGGGCAAAATGGAGGAAATGTATACTCCCTGGTTGCCTCCCTCCAATCGACCAGGGAAAAGCGGCTTCTCAGATGGCACAGATAATTTGGCGTGCAATGGGCAAGCCTTCAGGACATGACTAGTCTGCTCGCAGTACAAACATGCCGACACCACTCCCCGAACCGTAGGCAGCTCCGAACACAAACTAGCTCCTCCTACTTGCATGGGTTCATCTGGAGACCTGGCATGAACTGGGCAGGCTCTCATAAAATGGCCAGACTTCCCACAGGAAAAGCATACCCCCCACCACGACGAGCCGCAGACACCCCCTTTTTTGTATCAACAACACCGGGCTGTCTGGGTTCCTCCGTCCGCACTGGTGGGTCCAAAATCTGTCAGGGAGAGATATCTTGGGTTCTGACTGAGCCTGTCTCTGAACCAAGCCCCCAAAGCCCACCAACTGCTGCAGTTGCTGCACCAACTCACAGCACAGCCCCCTAATCTCATTAGTAAGGATCTGCAGCATTTGGGCAAAGGGCTGAACTGGGTCCATGGCTCAGCAGACAAAAAAAGTTATGGGTTGGTGATAATGTCACGATGAGACGTCCTGTGTGACGCGACCCACAGGCCGGAACCTAAAACAACAAGACGTGGCACGTGATACTGTCCTGTGTGACACGGCCCGCAGGCTGGTAACTAAAACAACAAGACATGGGGAAAGAGGAAACAGATACAATGGTAGGCCCTGTGATAGGGAAAGGGGACTTGGAGACCTGCACTCCCCTGAGTCAGTGTCCCTAACACTCCTAACGTTCCCTATGCCGGTTCTGCACCAGGCGCCGATAAGGAACCTGTCGCCTTAGCACACCATACACCTATCCCTTGCTAGGGAGCTGGGTGGTGCAGGCAATGGCCCCACTGCTGTACTGATACACACTAAGGAAAAATACAAACAGGGAACACCACTTAGCTTTACTCTGTTGCACTTGCTCCTGGCAACAGAGTCCACCACCAGAATGCAGCTCTCCTCCTGAATCGCTGCCACCAAGCTCTGTCAGAGCTACAAGGAAATCCCCTATGACTCCTTCCACACCAGGGCTCAGACAGTGCTGCAAGGAACGCTCTCCAGATCCTTCCTCCACCAAGGATGTTTGAAATGAATACTATCACCAACACTGATTTCAACACCTGTGACTCTTTTATAGCAGAGCCAGCAATCACACCTGCATTATAATCATGTGCACTTAACCAGAGCGCAATGATGCTCACCACCACCAGGGCAAACTTAGAACAAACGACACCACTGTGCAAAAATCCTAATGGCCACCGGGGGTAAAAACCAAACTTAAGCACAGCTTAAAAAAAAAAAGGTTACCTGTGCTTTTTTTTCAGTCCTGATCCAGCATGGATCATGACACCCACTATGACAAGGTGTACCCAATCAGATTGGTCCCAAACTCTAGTATCCTACTTCACTAAATGCCAGCAGGCCTCAAAATACATGCAGGTCAGAGAAGGTATATATAAAGTAAGCTTTTTAAAAAAATTAGTGTTTGTAACCATAACCATTGAAATTAATATCTCTGCAGTTAATGATTAAAAAAAACACCTTTCAGGCTTCTTAATCTGCCTTCCCTCCTGTATTTACTCTGCATGTAGTACTGTTAATACTGAGAGCTCGCTGTTTTATTTTACAATGAAATTAGAGCTCTCAGCAGTACAAGCATTACAGTTGCTTCTAAAAAGAAAGAATATCATCAAAATGTTAATTTATTTCAGTTCTTCAATACAAAAAGTGAATTTCATATATTATATAGAGTCATTATAGAGTGATCTATTTCAAGTGTTTATTTCTGTTAATGTTGATGATTATGGCTTACAGCTAGTGAAAATCCAAAAGTCATTATCTCAGTAAATAAGAATACTTTATAACACCAGCTTGAAAAATGGTTTTAAAATCCGAAATGTTGGCCTACTGAAATATATGTTCAGTAAATGCACTCAATACTTGCATCAATTACTGCATCAATGCGGCATGGCATGGAGACAATCAGCCTGTAGCACTGCTGAGGTGCTATGGAAGCCCAGGTTGCTTTGATTGCAGCCTTCAGCTCGTCTGCATTGTTGGGTCTGGTGTCTCTCATCTTCCTCTTGAAAATACCCTATAGATTCTCTATGGCAAGTTTGCTGGCCAATTAAGCACAGTGATACTGTTGTTTTTAAACCTGGTATTGGTACTTTTGGCAGTGTGGACAGGTGCCAAGTCCTGCTGGAGAATGATATTTCCATCTCCAAAAAAGCTTGTCAGCAGAGGGAAGCATGAATTGCTCTAAAATTTCCTGGTAGATGGCTGTGCTGGCTTTGGGTTTGAGAAAACACAGTGGACCTTCACCAGCAGATGACATGGCTCCCCAAACTATCACTGATTGTGGAAAGTTCACACTAGACCTCAAGCAGCTTGGATTCTGTGCCTCTCCACTCTTCCTCCAGACTCTGGGACCTTAATTTCCTAATGAAATGCAAAATTTACTTTAATCTGAAAACAACATCTTGGACCACTGAGCAACAGTCCAGTTCTTTTTCTCCTTGGCCCAGTTAAGACGCTTCTGGCGTTGTCTGTTGGTCATGAGTGGCTTTATACAAGGAATGCGACACTTGTAGCTCATATCCTGGATACGTCTGTGTGTGGTGGCTCTTGAAGCAAATAGTGAATCTCCCCTATATTGAACAATCCTTTCATGGCTGCAGCTATCCCGTTTCCTTGTGCACCTTTTTTTCTACCACACTTTTTCCTTCTACTCAACTGTCTGTTAATATGCTTGGATACAGCACTCTGTGAACAGCCAGCTTCTTTAGCAATGACCTTTTGTGGCTTCCCTCCTTGTGGGGTGTGTCAATGATTGCCTTCTGGACATCTGTCAAGTCAGCAGGCTTCCCTATGATTGTGGAACCTACTGAAACAGACTAAGGGATCTTTTTAAACACTTATTTGCACTTCCCCCGGAGGTCTTTTCCCCACCTTGTTTATTATATGTATGTTTTGATTTTATCTATATTTTTTGTCAACTAAAATATTTTGCATTTTTAATATTAGCTCGAACATCCCCTTTTGTCGGTGGTACTCATATACTGCACTTACCATGCATATGATGAATTTATTGAGCATGGAATGCAGCTGTTAAGGTTCTGCAGCACAGGACTAGGGTACAAAAACGGGTCACCTCCTAATAGAAAACAAAGAGAAGGCTGCAGAAACAAACTGAAAACAGAAAATAAGACTAACAGAACCAGAGGTCCCAGCACTGCACTAATTAAACACACAGAAGGCAAAGCAAGGCTCCAAGCCAGACTTCAAGTGGATTAACACTGGTGTCCAGCAAGGAGTGGGAGACAGGTGCAGGTTAATAAAGGGTGATGCAATCACCTGACCCAAGAAAAAAACAGTGCCAGGGGAAAAAGACCAGCAGCCAGAACACAACAAGAAAATGGCGGATAGTCACAAACTGAACAGATTCTAACATTACTTCCCCTCACAAACTGAACAGATTCTAATAGTACTTCCCCTTTAACAAGGATCCCCTGGATCCTCTAGGCCGAGCCTTATTCGGAAATCTCCAGTGAAATGCCTTAATTAATCTTGAGGCTGAGACATCCACAGCTTTTACCCAGGAATTGACCTCGGGACCAAAATCTTTTCCATTCACGACATACTGTAAGCCTCCTCTGTGCCACCTGGAATCAAGAATGCGTGAAATCTCAAACTCACAGTCCTCATCAATTGGAGGAGTAGACGGCATATCCACCTAATCAGGTGTGTCATCTTTCTTCAGCAAAGATACATGAAAAACTGAGTTAATTTTCCAGGATGAAGGAATGTCCAATCTGACCGCTGCCGAGTTGACAATCTGAATCACTTTGAAGGGTCCTACAAACTTAGTCCCTAACTTTTTAGAAGGGATCTTTAAATGCAGATTCCTAGAGGACAACCAAACCATGTCCCCAACAACCAACCTCGCCTCCTTTCTTTTCTTGTCAAAATATTTCTTAGACCTCCTACTAGCCTGATTCAGATTATGGCGCACACTGGTGCAAACCCAACTCTCCTCCTCAGGCACCGCTGCCCCAATCCTAGAAAAAGGACCGAAAGATGGATGCTTCCCAGTACAACAAAAAAAGGAGAACACCCAGCCGAAGAAGAGGTATGATTATTGAGAGCAAACTCAGCTAATGGTAGATATTCCGACCACATCTCCTAATTGTCTGCTACAAAACATCTCAAAAACTGCTCAATGTCCTGGTTCTTCCTCTCAGCCTGTCCATTGGACTCCAGATGATAACCCAACGAAAATGACAAATGAACCTTAAGTCTGTCACAAAAGGCACGCCAAAAATCGAGCCACAAACTGTGGTCCCCTATTGGAGACAATGTCCGTGGGGCCACTATAGAGTCTAACAATCTCTTTCACAAATGTCCTGGCAAGTGTCTTAGCGCAGGGTAATTTATTGAACGGTACCAGATGACACATCTTACTAAACCGGTCTACCAAAACCCAGATGACAGAAAAACCCTCAGAGACAGGCAGGTCGGTGATAAAATCCATTGCAAGATGCGTCCATGGGGAACTAGGAACCTCTAATGGGCACAGCAACCCTGCCGCTGGAGCATGAGAAGCCTTAGACCTGGCGCACACAGTACACTGACGCACCCACTTGACGATTTCTCTTAGCCACCCCAGCCACCAGAAATTCCAACCAATCGACTTTCTAGTTTCGGCAATCCCTGGATGACCCGCCAAACAAGACTCATGACATTCCTTAAACAAAGCTCTGATCAGGGCTTTAGGCACAAATCATTTCCCATACAGAGTGTAGGTTGGTGCTGCATCCTGGGCTTTAAGAATGCTATTTTCCAACTCAGAACCTAAAGCTGCCACCACCACCTCTTTCTGCAGAATAGATTCCTCCTTTTCAGTATTAACCGCTGGGGAGAAACTACGAGACAAAGCATCAGTTTTAATATTCTTTGTCCCAGGGATATATGTCACAGAGAAATGGAACCAGGCAAAAAACAATGCCCACCTGGCTTGACGAGCATTTAAATGTTTAGCAGCATCCAGATAGATCAGATTCTTATGATCAGTAAAGACTAGTATAGGATGTCTAGCTCCCTCCAAAAATGTCACCTATGCTCAAACGCAAGCTTAACCCCTTACCTACAATTGATGTAATATTCCGTCCATGTGACCATGGACCTAATTACCATGGACGGAATATTACGTCATCGCGATCAGTGGCGCCCACGTGGTGAGCGCCGCTGATCGCGGCCGAGTGTCAGCTAATTATCATAGCTGACACCCGGCACAATGTGCCAGGGGCGGTCACGGACCGCCCCCGACACGTTAACCCCTTGCACATCAAACACGATCGTGGTGTACCGGAGGTTAAAGGAAAGCATCGGCAGGGAGGGGGCTCCCTCCTTGCTTCCCTGAGCCCCCCACGGCAGCGCAATGTGCAGCGCTGCTGCGGAGGGCTCCTTTCCTTCAGGTCCCCGGATCCAATATGGCGACGGGGACCTCCGGGGGGCCTGCAGGAAGCTGGCTTCCTCAGTGCCTGCAAAGCGCAGGCATGAGGAAGCCTGTGCACTGCCTGTGACAGATCGCAGGACAGTTATGTCCCCCCTGGGACATTGTAATAAAGTAAAAAAAAAAATAAAAAAAAGTGTAAAAATAATTTTAAAAAAATCGCTAAATAAATTAAAATAAATAAATAAATATTCCCCAATAAATTCATTTTTTGGAAATAAAAAAAACAAAAAAACAATAAAAGTACACATATTTGGTATCGCCGCGTCCGTAACGACCCGCCCTATAAAACTGTCCCAATAGTTAACCCCTTAAGCGAACCGCTTAAAAAATAAAAATAAAAAACGAAGCAAAAAATAATGATTTATTATCATACCGCCGAACAAAAAGTGCAATAACGCGCGATCAAAAAGACGCATATAAATATCCATGGTACCGCTGAAAACGTCATCTTGTCCTGCAAAAAACAAGCTGCCATACAGCATCATCAGCGAAAAAATAAAAAAGTTATAGCTCGCAGAATAAAATGATGCAAAAATAATTATTTTTTATATAAAATTGTTTTCATTGCATAAAAGCGCCAAAACATAAAAAAAGACCCAAATGAGGTAACGCTGTAACCATACTGACCCGAAGAATAAAACCGCCTTATAAATTTTACCGCACCTGGAACGGCGTAAACGCACCACCCAAAAGAAATTCATGAAACGCTGGTTTTTGTTCATTCTGTGTCCCAAAAAATGAAATAAAAAGCGATCAAAAAAGGTCACATGCCCGAACATGATACCAATAAAAGCGTCAACTCGTCCCGCAAAAAATAAGACCTCACATGACTCGGTGGGTCAAAATATGGAAAAATTATAGCTCTCAATATGTGGTGATGCAAAAACTATTTTTACAATAAAAAGCGTCTTTTAGCGTGCGACAGCTACCAAACATAAAAACCGCCATAAATAGTAAATCAAACCCCCCGTTATTACCCCTTTAGTTAGGGAAAAATAATAAAATTAAAAAAATGTATTTATTTCCATTTTCCCATTAGGGTTAGGGCTAGGGCTAGGGCTAGGGTTAGGGTTAGGGTTAGGGCTAGGGCTAGGGTTAGGGTTAGAATTGGGGGTTTCCACTATTTGCGCACATCAGGTGCTCTCCAAACGCAACATGGCGTCTGATCTCAATTCCAGCCAATTCTGCGTTGAAAAAGTCAAATGGTGCTCCTTCCCTTCCAAGCTCTGCCTTGCACCCAAACAGTGTTTTACCCCCTCATATGGGTATCAGCCTACTCAGGACAATTTGCAAAACAACTTTTGGGGTCCTATTTCTCCTGTTGCCCTTAGGAAAATAAAAATTTTGTGGAAAAATTTTTTTTTGTTATTTTCACGCCTGGGCGTTATAAACTTCTGTGAAGCACTTGGGGGTTCAAAGTTCTCACCACACATCTAGATAAGTTCCTTGGGGGGTCTAGTTTCCAAAATGGGGTCATTTGTGGGGGGTTTCCACTGTTTTGGTACATCAGGGGCTTTCCAAACGCGACATGGTGTCCGATCTCAATTCCAGCTAAAAAAGTCAAATGGCGCTGCTTGCCTTCCGAGCTCTGCCATGTGCCCAAATAGTCATTTACACCCACATATGGGGTATCAGCGTACTCAGGACAAATTGCACAATAACTTTTAGGGTCCTGTTACCCTTGGGGAAATAAAAATTGGGGGTGAAAAGATCATTTTGTGGAAAAAATATGATTTTTTTAATTGTACCGCTGTACATTATAAACTTCTGTGAAGCCCTTGTGGGTTCAAAGTTCTCACCACATATCTAGATAAGTTCCTTAGGGGGTCTAGTTTAAAAAATGGGGTCACTTGTGGGGGGTTTCCACTGTTTAGGTACATCAGGGGCTCTCCAAACGCGACATGGCGTCCGATCAGAATTCCAGCCAATTTTGCACTGAAAAAGTCAAACGGCGCTCCTTCCATTCTGAGCTCTGCCATGCGCCGAAACAGTGGTTCCCCCCCCACATATCAGGTATCAGCGTGCTCAGGACAAATTGCACAATAATTTTTGCAGTCCAATTTCTCCTGTTACACTTGGTAAAATAAAAAAAATTGAACCTGAAGTAATTTTTTTTGTGAAAAAAGTTAAATGTTAATTTTTTTTAAATATTCAAAAAATTCCTGTGACGCACCTGAAGGGTTAATAAACTCCTTGAATGTGGTTTTAAGCACCTTAAGGGGTGCAGTTTTTAGAATGGTGTCACTTTTGGGTATTTTCTATCATATAGACCCCTCAAAGTGGCTTCAAATGTGATGTTGTCCGTAAAAATAAAATGGTGTTGCAAAAATGAGAGATCGCTGGTCAACTTTAAACCCTTATATCTTACTAACAAATAAAAATTTTGGTTCCAAAATTGTGCTGATGTAAAGTAAACATGTGGCAAATGTTACTTATTAACTTTTTTGTGTGCCATATCTCTGTGATTTAAGGGCATAAAAATTCAAAGTTGGAAAATTGCAGAATTTTCAAAATTTTCGCCAAATTTCCATTTTTCTCACAAATAAACGCAAGTTATATGAATGAAATTTTACCACTAACATGAAGTACAATATGTCACGAGAAAACAGTGTCAGAATCACCGGGATCCATGGAAGCGTTTCAGAGTTATTACCTCATAAAGGGACAGTGGTCAGAATTGTAAAAATTGGCCCGGTAGTTAACGTTCAAACCACCCTTGGTAGTGAAGGGGTTAATAGTCAGCAATCTTCGGTTCCCAACGTCGTAATTGAGCTCTGCCTCTGAAAAGTTCTTAGAAAAAAACGCACAGGGATGTACCCCATCCTCTCCCTCCTGTGACAGAACAGCCCCCACTCCGACTGATGAGGCATCCACCTCTACTAAAAATGGCTTAATCTTGTCTGTCTGGATCAAAACAGGAGCAGAGCTAAATGTCTCCTTGAGATGCTCAAAGGCCTTAACAGCCTCAGGGGACCATTGGACAGTATTGGCACCCTTCTTATTCAGATCAGTAAGGGGTTTGGCGATAACAGAAAAATTTGTTATGAATTTTCTGTAATAATTAGCAAACCCCAAGAATCTCTGATTTGACTTAAAGCATTCAGGTCTTGGCCACTCCAATACCGCCTGAACCTTCACCGGGTCCATCTCAAACCCATCACTGGAAACAATGTACCCCAAAAAGCTAATTTTCTGTACCGCAAACTCGCATTTCTCCAGTTTAGCAAAGAGTGTGTTTTCTCTCAGAATCTGCAGAACCTCGCGGACTCTCTGCCAATGCGACTCCAGATCTGGCGAGTAGATCAAAATTTCATCTAAATAAACGATAACATTCCTACCGATCAATGGCCTTAGAATGTCGTTGATGAAATTTTGAAAGAACGCCGGAGCATTTGTAAGGCCGAAAAGGCATTACTAGACACATAATATGACCTTCTGGGGTATTAAAGGCTGCCTTCCATTCATCGCCTTCTTTAATTCGCAGCAAGTTATATGCCCCACGGAAATCAATCTTAGAGAACCACTTGGCTCCAACTAATTGGTTAAACATATCCGGAATTAGTGGCAAGGGGTAAGGATTGCGCACAGTGATCTTGTTAATCTCCCTGAAATCCAAACACGGCCTAGGACCCCCATCTTTCTTTTTGACAAAAAGAATCCCACAGCCACAGGGGACTTGGAGGGTCTTATATGACCTGCAGCAAGACTAGTCTGCAGGTATTCCTTTAAGGCCTCCCTCTAGGGGATCGTCAGGTTAAATTAACGACTCTTAGGGAGAGTAGCACCTGGGACGAACTCAATAGCGCAATCGTAATCTCTATGTGGTGGTAGAGCTTGTGACTCAACTTCAGAAAATACTTTCCAGAATTCCTGAATGGCTTCAGGTAGCTCATTTTTCACCACAGCAGCGATGTGTACATCACAACATTTCCTATAACACCCGTGACCCCAGGAGTATTTGACGACCAGTCCAGTACAGGATTGTGCAATTTTAACCAAGGTATCCCCAGAACGACTGGAAAAGGCAATTTATCAAGTACAAACAAATATAAAGATTCCTGGTGCTCCATAGTCACAGTGAGTGGAAACCCGGTGACCATTTGGGAAACGCACCCATGCTCTAGCGGAGTGTTATCAATCGCCACTACAGGAAAAGTAGATGGTAAAGGTACAGACGCAATCTTATACTTGTCTAGAAATTGTTGATCGATCAAATTTGGTGCAGACCCACAGTCCACCATCACTTGAAAATCCATAGTATGACCATGACAGATAGAACTACCAGAAAATGAAACTCCTGCGGACTGTAAAAATGCAATATGAACGGGAGGGTTACTCTGACCCCTTTTTTTTTCTTTTCCTGATTTATGCGACCTTCACATTGCTTGATAAAATGGCCAGCCTTACCACAATAAAAGGTATAGCCCCTCAGAGAACCTTCTCTCCCTTTTCTGGGAGCGAGAAAACATTGAGCCAAGTTGCATCAGTTCCCCATAGTCCATGGAGGTCTCTTGAGAGACAGAATCCAGCAGAATTGAAGCCTTCTCCTCATTCTGCCTGTCTCTCAATTTTCTATCCACCCTCATGGCTAACTGCATTGCAGCCTCAAGTGTAGCAGTTGCAGGGTATGCAATGAGTAAGACTTTAACCCTGTAATTCAAACCTGCTAAAAACTGACTTTTGAGTGCTGGATCATTCCAGCTGATTTCTGCAGATCGTCTGAACTGGGTACAATATCCCTCAGAGTCACCAGAACCCTGTTTCAGCCGTCTGAGTTTTGCCTCGGCTGTAGCGACCCGGTGTGGATCATTATATATTAACCCCATAGCAGAAAAAAATGCTTCTACTGACATCAAACAAGGGTCATCTGGATGCAATGAAAATGCCCAGTTTTACCAGAAAAATAAGGCAAATTCACCTTAGGATCTTCAGGGCAAACCCCTGGGCAATTACTCACGTGCTGTTGTAAGCTGACAACTTCCAACGTTATCCGCTGCAGGCGTTGACCAAGATCCTGAACGCTGTTCATATTGCAGAAATCCGGGAGGGTTTTTTTTTTTTTTTTTTAACTTTCTCGGGCTGGACAAACGGTTACAGTTCTGCAGCACAGGACTAGGGTACAAAAACGGGTCACCTCCTAATAGAAAACAAAGAGAAAGCTGCAGAAGCCAACTGAAAGCAGAAACTAAGACTAGCAGAACCAGAGGTCCCAGCACTGCACTAATTAAACACACAGAAGGCAAAGCAAGGCTTCAAGCCAGACTTCAAGTGGATTAACACTGTTGTCTAGCAAGGAATGGGAGTCAGGTGCAGGTTAATAAAGGGTGATACAATCACCTGACCCAAGACAAAACCAGCACCAGAGGGAAAAGACCAGCAGTCAGAACACTACAAGAAAATGGCGGATAGTCACAAACTGAACAGATTTTAACAGCAGCATATCCTCGAAATGTTCCAATCTTGACTTCCTTTTATAAGTAAGAAAAAATTTCTCTAAGTTAATTTACAAAGAAGGTCTGAAAGAATGATTATAAATAATCATCTCTTTACTTGATACTAACAGTACACTCGATTCACAAGCAATGAAGCAAACATGCCATGCTCTCCATCGTTATTGAAGATTCTGTTGGTTCCCTTTACACACACTATCAGTGCTTGTTTATTTTTTTTTTGGGGGGGGCATCAACTGCGTCATCATGAATTTCACTCTATCAGCCTTATTCCTTGCGTATACCTGGAATAATGAACTACCCAACATCCACTAGCTGCTGATTATTTCCCTTGTGTATATCTATTTGCATGTAACATTGACTTTGAGGTGCCTCAATAGTCCCATGGTGGCGATGAACATTGTACAGATTGCCGTTCTTCTAACATTTCCTATTGCATCCTTGTGAGTGTACTTTCCAAGATAAATATGAAGGAGATGACATCACTACTGAAAAATGTAGTAGACTTTTCGAAGTGCCTTAGTAGGTAATGACCGTCCCTCATCAGCTAACACTGGTGGATTTTAACCCCTTTATGACATGCACGATGTATGTCGGGTCTCCCACCTTGATGTTGTCTCGAGTGCTGAGCCCACATCTCCACCTTTGATGTGGGCTCAGATGCTAGGCAATCCACCCGCAGCTGTTATCATGTTAAATGTCACTGTCAATAACTGTCAAAAATGAGAATATTGCGGGTCTCAGAAAATGACAAATGCAAAAACTTTTCTTCATACAAAATATCCGAATTTTTTTCACCTCTAGTGATGGCCGAACCCCTGGATGTTCGGGTCCGTCGAGTTCTGCCAAACATTCTGATGAATGGAGGGCCCGAACATCTGTTGTTTGCGACATTGTCATCTGCATGACAGAGCGGCAAACACTGCCTGTGATGGGAGGTAAGATCATTACCACCTTTCAGAGACCTGTGGTTGCCATGTTAATGACAGTGTGAGTCAGTAGCTTTGACTGGCAGTAAAAAGGTTACCTCTGGTCATAGGCATCATATGATCTCCCGCGTCAACTACTGCAACATCCTTTTCTGTGGTCTCCCTGCTAACACCCTCACACCTCTCCAATCCATCCTTAACTCTGCTGCCCGACTAATCCATCTCTCTCCTCGCCACTCCTCCCCTTCTCCCCTCTGCAAATCTCTTCACTGGCTTCCATTCCCTCAGCGTATCCAGTTCAAATTACTAATACTGACCTACAAGACCATCTATAACCTACCTCCCCATATGTCTCTGAACTAACCTCCCAATACCTTCCCTCACGTAATCTCCGATCCTCCCAAGACCGCCTTCTCGCCTCCACACTTATTCGCTCCTCACCCAACTGCCTCCAAGACTTCTCCTGAATAGTCCCCATTCTCTGGAATTCATTGCCCCAACATGTCCGACTATCAACCACATTCGGATCCTTCAGACGGAACCTGAAAACCCACCTCTTCAAGAAAGCCTACAGCCTGCAATGACCCCACTACCTCCTCACCACTACTGGAGATATCACCTCAACCAACACCGGAACTGCTGCAACCCCCCAACCTACTGTCTCCTTCCCCACCATCCCGTAGCATGTAAGCCTGAAAGGGCAGGGTCCTCTCCCCTCTGTATCAGTCTGTCATTGTAAGTTTGCTTACTGTAAGTGATATCTGTAATTTGTATGTAACCCTTTCTTATGTACAGCACCATGGAATCAATGGTGCTATATAAATAAATAATAATAATAATAATAATAATACTCCCATCAGCCTATTCCTGCTGTCACTTATAACAGAGAACTAGCTCCACTGATGGGAGTATTCATCAACCAGCGCTTGTCCTATAAATAAATAAAAAAATGACGTAGAGTCTGTTTCATTTTTGATAACCAGTATGGCAATTTCTGACAGCTGCAGGCTGCAACTCTCATCTGTCAGATTTATCATGGCTGGTTATCAAGAATAGAGGGGTCCCCATGCTTTTTTTAAATTATTTAAATAAATAATCAAAAAATGGTGTGGGGTCCCCCCATTTTTGACTACCAGACAAGCAGTTGGAGGCTGGTTTTTTAAGACTGGTACGGGGCAATGGATATTGGCCCCCCAGTCTAAAAATAGCAGCCCGAAACCGACCTAGAAAAGGCACATCTATTAGATGTGCCAACTTTGGTGCTTAGCCTGGCTATTATGGCAGTGGCAAGTGGGATAATATTTGTGAGGTTAATGTCACCTTGGTATTTTCAGGTGATATCAAGCCCACGGGTTAGTAATGGAGAAGTGTCTATAAGATGCCTATCCATTACTAACCCCATAGTCATATTGTGAATAAAAACACCCAGAATAAAGTCCTTTATTTGAAATAAAATTTCACACTGTTTTACAGATTTATTTAAAATAACAAAGTTATGCTCATCTTACGCCCATTAGATTGAAGCCCTTTTCCCCTGTTAAAAACAGAAAATAATAGACAGATCAAAAATACTCACCTTACACCCATTCCATTGAAGCCCTTGTCCCCTGTAAAAATAAAAAATATACAACCATATACCTCACCTGTCCAAAGTGAAGATGTCCCATGCCCAATTCAATGTCTGCAATATGTGTTTTACAACCTGGACAGTGCCATGATGTGACCATCCAAGCTGAAAACCATGAAAGAATGAGGTGCTACAAGCGCAGCTTCAGTAACTATTGGTGACATTGACGAGATTACGGCAGGTCACTGAGGCTATGTTCTCATCCTTCACTGTGAGCCGTGGTGATGAACTGCAGTGAGTTTAATGAGATCACTGTGAGTACCATAGATTGTAAGCTTGAGAGCAGGGCCCTCACTCCTTTTGGTATCTGTTGATTTTATGCTTTATTCTGTAATATTTTTATTCCATGTACATGTCTCCTTTAAAATGTAAAGTGCTGCGGAATATGTTGGTAATAAAAATAAGAAAATATTATTGTATTATAAAATCAATGGTGTCTTTCAAAAAGTACAACTCATCCCACAAAAAGCAAGCAGCCATATAGATGGAAAAATAAAAAAGTTATGGCTTTTGGAACAAGGGAAGGAAAAACAAAAGCAAAAAAACAGAAGTGGCTAAAGGCAGAAAACTGGTATCAGATGTTAACATTTTAATCAGATTTGCTGGACTCCAACTGATCTTTTACTGATTGCGATACATATGTTACTCAGGGACCTTTATGTTATGGAATGTCCATGTTTACCAAAAGCTGTCTTAAAATATCTTGTTTTGCAAAAAACAATCCCACTTAGGTAACCGTAATAATGAGCTGTTTTATTATTTTATTTTTGCATATGTGATTTTGGAAAAAATGCAGTAAACATGTAGCAAGATGGCATGTGTGACTACAGCCTTCCAATTTAGTCAAGTTTTTTCAGCTTTTGTAGATGCTGTACATGTACACAAAGATACACTACCATGTACTGCAGGCATAAAATAGATGGCCAGCGTTAAAATGGAGAACCCTTGATGGAGTTAGGGCTGAACGAGAAAATGACATTTTAAAGAGAAAAGCGAATCATTGCAAAATGTTCTGAAGTCGCTTCCCAGTAGATATAACTAAAATTAATTTTTCAAGATCTGCCAAGTGTACAATGCTGCAAATGCAATGAAGTTTTAAATATATCCCCAAATGGGAGAAGATAATGAAGTTGCTGTTAAATATTTATCAATGAATGTAAAATCTCTCCATGTATTCTGGGAGCCCCCTGCTGGGAACCTGCCTTAAGGTACAAGCCATAATACAAGCAGTGACACAGATGCGACGCATTTCCATTCCTTTACTGTGTGACAATTTACAGTGAAATACTGGAGTGGTGTATTTTTCTAATATTCTATCCTAATTTTTACATGTGTATATAATGAGCTGCCCCCATGGCAAGCTGCAGTGAAGCAATTAATGTCAGTTATTTCAAAGCAAAATGTATATATGCACTGGGAAAGACTTGAAAAGCAAAAGAGGAAGCGAAAGGCAGTGATGTCAAATAAAAATGAAGATATACTCAATAATGTATAGATATGTAAAAAAGATGTACAGTAGATCAATAGATAAATAGAGACATTGATCCCCCAAATCATTAAAACCATTGAATTTATTAAAACTGATTCACTAATATTATTATTGCAAGAACAAATGTCAATGGGGAGATATATTAAGCAACAAGTGAAAAGTCAGTTTTTGAAATTGGCTACTGAAGGAATATTCATATTCATTCTGCGGGCAGCTCTGGTCAGAGGCGTATCTAGGCTTCTGCACCCGGGGCAAGAATTTGGTCCGGCGCCCCCCCTCTCCAAATCCCCCACACATTAACCCCATCCCCACTTATTAACCCCCATTCCCACTCCAAATCCCCCACACATTAAATAACCCCCATCCCCACTCCCAAATCCCCCACACACATTATGTACCCCCCACTCCAAATCCCCCACATATTAACCCCATCCCTACTCATTAGCCCCCCCAAACAATAACCCCCATCCCCACTCATTAACCCCACACACATTAACCCCCATCCCCACTCATTAGCCCCCCACACAGTAACCCCCACCTCCACTCATTAACCCCCCTCCCCACACATTAACCCCCCCACTCATTAACCCCCATCCCCACTCTTTAACCCCCCACACATTAATCCCCATCCCCACATTAACCTCATCTCCACTCATTAACCCCCCACACATTAACCCCCATCCCCACTCATTAACCCCCGACACATTAACCCCCATCCCCACTCATTAACCCCCCACACATTAACCCCCATCCCCACTCATTAACCCCCCACACAGTAACCCCCATCTCCACTCATTAACCCCCCTCCCCACACATTAACCCCCCCACTCATTAACCCCCATCTCCACTCATTAACCCCCCCACACATTAACCCCATCCCCACTCATTAACCCCACTACACATTAACCCCATCGCCACACATTAACACCCCCCATCTTCGGTGGTTTCTTCAGCTCCACATTGGAGCACACTTACCACCAGTGCTGAGCGTTCACTCTGGGCGCCGGGGAGTGACGTCAGCAGCGTGATCACATGACCTGATCACGCTGCTGACGTCGCTCTGGCCCGGCGGTCAGATCTGCAATTGTACTGGCGTCTATACAGACGTCAGTACAATTGTTCCCTGGGAGCCGGCACACGCACCTTCTCTGCGCCTGCTGTCAGCTTGACAGCTGACACAGAGAACCGCCGACTCTCAGGCCAGGGGGGGCGGCAGAATGCAGCCGCCAGGGAGGACACTGCGGACCGCTTCATTGGGCGGCCCAGACTGCGCCCCCTGCCAGCTGCGCCCGGGGCAACTGCCCCGGTTGCCCCCCCTAGATACCCCCTGGCTCTGGTGATGGAAGAGAAGTCGGAACTAGAAGCACTGGATAAAGCAAGGACTGTCCTGCCACTATGATTAGGGTGGCTAGTACATCTAGTGATGTCCAGGCTGACGATATGGGTGTGTGTGCTGTCTAGCTGGAGTTATAACTTACTGCTTCAGACAAATGGGAAGCACCACACCCTACTAAAGCTTCCATCTTACTGCTGGAAGTTGAAAGTTATAGCCTTGTGTTCTTCTGATGTAATCTTCTTTTTTCAACTCCTGTCTAGATTATTTGCTTCCTGTTTTGACTTCGGCTTGTGTTACTGACTATTCTTGCCTCTTCACATTTTGTACCTTTTCTGCTCTCTTGGTTCTTACCCAACTATCTGACCAGTCCTGCCAACCCACACCATCAAAGAGCAGCAATCTCTGTAGTTGTGGTCCCTGTGTAAGTCTTGAACCCCGTATGGGAATTAGAGAATGTAAGTCAGGGCAATCCCATGGATCTTGCAAAGGGATTGGCTTTCATTAAACCTGCTTGTGTTAGCCATTTAAGAGCTACCAGGCAACCACTGGCAGAGCCTCATTACAAAGTGTAAGGATCTGAGTGACTTTCACAAAGGCTGAACTCTGAAAGCTTGACAACTGAGCATTTCCAAATAGAAAATCTTTTGGTGTATCCCAATATACAGCAGTTGTTAACTAACAAAACTGGTCTAAAGTAGGGCAATTAGTAGACTGTCCTTCAGGTCATGGACACACAATACTCTTTCAGACATGCCTAACCAATTTCGCAGCTTAAAGAGCTTGTCTACCTTTTGGCAACATTTTTTAAATGCATGATTTGGAGGTTAACAATAATTTTTTTCAGTTGGGCTGCAATAAAAATTTTCACCGTTTGGATCTTTGAGGCTGGCTTTTTGTTTCCCTTTACATTCAACTTTGATGTGGTCTGTCGGTTGGCTGACATATTCTTATTTCAGTCATTTCTGCAGCCAGCAAAATATGCAACACACAAGCTATAGATTGCAAGCAGGTGCACATTTAATAAACCCAAACTGCATAAACTATTTTTAGCCAAAAATTCATTCATGCATGTAAAGCAAAATATTTTTCCAAAGGTGGGTAATCCCATTATAGGAATTAAATGGTTTACCTCCAAAGTTTTGGTTTCAGATAGCACATGACACCTTCAGATGTTTAGGGCAGAGTTGTTTAGTGGGCGTGAAGAAGGTCTAGACAGTATTAGGCATAATATATATATATATATATATATATATACAGTCATGGCCAAAAGTTTTGAGAATGACACAAATATTATATTTTCACATGATCTGCTGCCCTCTGGTTTTTATGTGTGTTTGTCAGATGTTTTTATCACATACAGAAATATAATTGCAATCATATTATGAGTAACAAAAGGTTATATTGACAGTAAGAATGAGTTAATGCAGCAAGTCAATATTTGCAGTGTTGACCCTTCTTCTTCAGGACCTCTGCAATTCTCCCTGGCATGCTCTCAATCAACTTCTGGATCAAATCCTGACTGATAGCAGTCCATTCTTGCAAAATCAATGCTTTTATTTTGTCTGAATTTGAAGGTTTTTGTTTGTCCACCCGCCTCTTGATGATTGACCACAAGTTCTCAATGGGATTAAGATCTGGGGAGTTTCCAGGCCATGGTCCCAAAATCTCTATGTTTTGTTCCCTGAGCCATTTAGTTATCACCTTTGCTTTATGGCAAGATGCTCCATCATGTTGAAAAAGGCATTGTTGATCGCCAAACTGCTCTTGGACGGTTGGGAGAAGTTGCTCTCGGAGGACATTCTGGTACCATTCTTTATTCATGGCTGTGTTTTTAGGCAAGACTGAGAGAGAGCCCATTCCCTTGGCTGAGAAGCAACCCCACACATGAAAGGTTTCAGGATGCTTGACAGTTGGCATGAGACAAGACTGGTGGTAGCGCTCACCTGGTCTTCTCCGAATAAGCCGTTTTCCAGATGTCCCAAACAATCGAAAAGGGGATTCATCAGAGAAAATGACTTTACCCCAGTCCTCAGCAGTCCACTCCCTGTACCTCTTGCAGAATATCAGTCTGTCCATGATGTTTTTTCTGGAGAGAAGTGGCTTCTTTGCTGCCCTCCTTGAGACCAGGCCTTGCTCCAAGAGTCTCCGCCTCACAGTGCGTGCAGATGCACTCACACCTGCCTGCTGCCATTCCTGAGCAAGCTCTGCACTGCTGGTAGCCCGATCCCACAGCTGAAACACTTTTAAGAGACAGTCCTGGCGCTTGCTGGTCTTTCTTGGGCGCCCTGGAGCCTTTTTGACAACAAGGGAACCTCTCTCCTTGAAGTTCTTGATGATGCGATAGATTGTTGACTGAGGTGCAATCTTTCTAGCTGCGATACTCTTCCCTGTTAGGCCATTTTTGTGCAGTGCAATGATGACTGCACGTGTTTCTTTAGAGATAACCATGGTTATCAGAAGAGGAACAATGATGCCAGGCACCAGCCTCCTTTTAGAGTGTCCAGTGGTGTCATTCTTACTTAATCATGACAGATTGATCTCCAGCCCTGTCCTCATCAACACCCACACCTGTGTTAATGGAGCAATCACTGAAACGATGTTAGCTGTTCCTTTTAAGGCAGGGCTGCAATGATGTTGAAATGTGTTTTGGGGGATAAAGTTCATTTTCTAGGCAAATATTGACTTTGCAAGTAATTGCTGTTAAGCTGATCACTCTTTATAACATTCTGGAGTATATGCAAATTGCCATTAGAAAAAATAAAGCAGTAGACAGTAAAAATTAATATTTGTGTCATTCTCAAAACTTTTGGCCATGACTGTATATATATATATATATATATATATATATACAGTGGGGAAAAAAAGTATTTAGTCAGTCAGCAATAGTGCAAGTTCCACCACTTAAAAAGATGAGAGGCGTCTGTAATTTAAATCATAGGTAGACCTCAACTATGGGAGACAAACTGAGAAAAAAAAATCCAGAAAATCACATTGTCTGTTTTTTTTTCATTTTATTTGCATATTATGGTGGAAAATAAGTATTTGGTCAACATCTACACAGTGTTGGTCAAGCGCTGTGTGCACAGATTAACACTGACTGTGCTTCCTTGTCTGGACCCAGAGATCGTGTGATTTTTGGGTGTAAGGAGAGAATAGCTGTGTCCTAAGAAACCCTTTGTTCTGCCTTCTTCCAGGTATGACGCTGTGTGGATTCCAGCATACGGCTTAACCTTTCATCCACTCCCAGAAACAAGACTGTATGGGTGCTAAAGTCTATTATTTATTGGGATGATTTGAACAACAATGGGAGATGATAACAGATGGTATAGTAGAACACAGTAGTAGATGTGATCAGTGGTTGTTGTACAAAGATGTAGATGATATCAGAGATTGTTGAACACAGTTATGGATGATTCAGGTAAAAACTATAAGAAACAGATAATGCAGCATGTCAGTACTGGTAGACAATATACAATACACAAATACTGGCAGGTAATCACAGCAATACAAGGTACTATCACAACAGTAGCAATGATACAGGATGCTGTTATATTGGTAGCATGCATTATATAGAAGCTGAGCAATATAACATACACAGCAGTAAAAGAGAAAGAAATATCTAACACAACTCATGGCTGCCAGCTTTACATTCACTGACCAGAGGATGCATATCCAGAGGATGCATATAACTAACATGCAGTGAAATAGCATTACAGAAGCTGAACATGCATTGCAAACATCATCGGGGGCTGCATTATGGCTGCTAACACAGATGCATAACATATATGCATAAATGCACTAAACCTTACCGGTATCCGCTTGTTATAAGCAGTGGTTTTGCAAAGAGCTGAGCTGAGCACATGTGAGCTACTCAGAAGACCGGCTGAAAATGGTTGCATGTTGTTGACCAGAAAAGGAAGAAGAGCGGTTCTGAACAGTTAACCATTTAGGGGAACAGAAGATTCCAAACACATGAATAAGAAAGAGAATGGCAACTTTGACACCTACTGGCGATAGCTGGAACAGCACTTAAAAATATCTTGCTGCGCAGAATGGGCATAACACCCTTTAAGCTCTGCTGTGAAGAGAAGAAACTGATTTTCTACTGTAAGTAGGGTTACTAAGACAGCCCAAATTATATTGTAAATCAGCAACAAAACAAATGTATTAATGTGTTCAAATGTCCCTTAAGGCCGTATAAAACCTTATTGGACACATTTGACAAAATAAATGAAAAAATAAATAAATAAAAAGGCATGATAAAAAAAGCTTAAAAAGCACACTCAGTTCAAATAGCTGTTTCTAGCCCTAAACCCATAAAAAATATCTCCAACAAACGATCAAGATAATTTCTACATAAATGGGAGCAGACACAATTTAAAATGTTTTTAGTGGTCTATTGTAGTCACAAAATAAGAAATAAAAAAAAGTAAAAATAGACATGTACACTGTGTGCACAATTATTAGGCAATTTGAAGTCTTGATTATTAACCCCTTAACGACCAGGGGTATTTCAGTTTTTGAATTTCCATTTTTCTGCTACTCTTTTTCCCAGAGCCATAAGCTTTTTATTTTTTGGTTAATATGGCCATGTGAGGGCTTGTTTTGTGCGGGACAAGTTGTACTTTTGAACGACACTAATGGTTTTAACATATCTTGTGCTGGAAAACAAGAAAAAAATTCCAAGTTCGGTGAAATTGCAAAAAAAAAGTGCAATTCCAGTTTTTTTTATCATGCTAACTGAATGCTAAAACTGACCTGCCATTGTGATTCTTCAGGTCATTATGAGTTCACAGACACCAAATTCAAAAAAAATAATAAAATATGGTGCCATTTTCCTAGACCTGTAGAGTCTCCATTTTTTGTGATCTGGGTGAGGGCTTATTTTTGTGTGTTGAGCTGATGTTTTTATCAATAACATTTTGGTGTAGATACGATCTTTTGATCACCTGTTATTGCATTTTATTCCAATGTTGCGGCGACAAAAAAAGCATAATTCTGGTGTTTCTAATTTTTTTCTCATTACATGGTTTAGTGGTTGGGTTAATTATTTTTTTATATTGATAGATCAGGCGATTCTGAATGTGGCAATACCAAATATGTCTTTTTATTGCTTTATTTTGAATGGTTGAAAGGGGTGATTTGAACTTTGATTTTTTTAAAATTATTTTAATATTTTTTTTAAAAAAATTGTTTTTCAATTTTTGGATGTTTTAATAGTCTCCATGGGAGACTAGAAGCTGCAATACCTTGATAATCAGATCGCCTGTGTGCAGCAGAAATGCTCAATTGCTATCAGAACCAACCACGGGGCGGCGCTAACAGCATTTTGGCAATGACAACCAAAGAGGTCTGTTGCAGATCTCTGGTAGTCATGCCGACCCATTGGTGACTCACAATCATGTGAGGTCGTCACCAATGGGCGGGATTAGTGACGCATTTCCTGTAACCCCGTGTTAAATGGTGCTGTGAGAGAATGACAGCGGCATTTAACTAGTTAACAGCCATGGGTGGATCACAATTACACCCACAACTGTTGCAGGCACATGTCAGCTGTATAGATCAGCTGTTATGTGCCCGGAAAGGTACGCGCTCAGTGCCGGAGCCCGCACCAAACAGAGGGAGTTCAACATGGGCATTCTATTGTGCCACATGTCGGAAAGGGGGTTAATTTTATTATTGAACAATTACAGTGCTGTCAGTCAAACCAAAAGATTAATAAACTAGAAAAATGAATAAGAAAGTAAAGGTTGAGTGAGGTTATGTCTTTGTTTGGAGAATATCTATGTGTGTATAATTATTGGAAAACTAGATAAAAAAAATGCATTTTTTTATCTCAATTGTTTATCTTCTTCTGTTAAAGTGAGAATAATAACCAAACACAATGCAATGTACAAATATACATTTAAAAAAAAATCAGTGAAAAATATAGCCCCTGTTCTTTTCAGTATCAATTCTTTTGAATGAATTAATTCTTTTGTTAACCCTACTAATTAGAATTGGAGATAAAGAACAAAAGCAACAAATTCTGACTGAGGATAGAGTATCTATAGAAACCAACTACAAACTAAAATGTGTCTATACAAATGCACAGAGCATAGGAAACAAACAAGGAGAATTGAAGCTGCTAACACAGCAAAGAGATAAGATGTCATAGGCCTCACTGAAATTTGGTGGAATAGTACACATGATTGGAATACAAACCTTGAAGGCTACAACTTATTTATTAGAAGCAGGATTAACAAAAGGGGAGGAGGTGTTGTATTGTATGTTAAGAAATTGTATATCTCCTCAGAGATCCAAGCTTCGGAGAATGGTAGCTCTGCAGAAACTGTCTCGGTAAGAATACAAGGAGAGAAGAACAGAAAGGACACTATTAGTGCCTACAACTGGACACAATATTACAGATGAGGCCTGACCAAGAAGTAGTAGAGGGGAATAATTAATTATTTTGATATAGACTCTATGCTTCTCTTAATACATCCTAGAGCTGTGTTTGCCTTTCTGCTGCTGCATCACACTGTTGACTCATGTGCAGTCTGTGATCTATTAGTATACCCAAGTCTTTTTCACAAATGCTGTTGTTTAGTTCTATTCCTTCCATTATGTAGATATAATTTTAGTTTTTCTTGCCCAGATGTAGAATCTTGCATTTCTCCCTTTTAATACCATTCTATTAATTGTTGCCCATTATTCAAACTTATCTAGATTCTTCTGAATCCTTATCTAGATCATTTATAAAAGTAATGAACAATAATGAGAACAGTACAGAGCCTTGTTGTTAGGGCTGGCGGAACGCACCAAATTATAAAATAGTAGTAGATGCATTCACAGCCCGGGGTCCACCATGCAGAGGTGGTACACTGCTGCTAGATAATGAACAGGAGCGAACTCTGTTAATGCACAGAGCCGCACAACCGCTGAACGTAGATGCCGGAGCCTGTTTAGCTCACAGAGCCCGGCCAAAAGAGCACACAGTGTACGGCCACAGAACTCTACCCCAAGGACACGGGGTTAGAGTCCCTCTCGGCCCACTGAGCGCACGGCGTCGCTGCCGCGAGCGCCGCTATAGACGCTGGCTATGAAGTGTGGAGCACGTGCACAGAGGTGTGCTGAGTCCCTGGTGAGGACTGATGCCTGACTCAACCTCTGACCTACCTACGCATAAGCCTGGGCACTAGCAGGCTAGGCTGCACAACACATGCGTACCAAGGGTAGGGGTTTCTTAATGAGTCATTCACCAGAGACATTCATAAGTGCATACATCACTCACTCCACATAATCAGTAAATACAGTCTATCCTAGCGCATGGCCGAGTGGCCATGCAAACCTTTTATAGCCGCAAGCGTCCGGGACCTTCCTTGCTTCTCGGATGGGCTAATCCGAACAGGAGCAGGACCTGAGCACGTGATCTTCGATCTCCAATGGGAGATCACTCCACAGGCATGCTCAGTGGCCCAACATGAGGACTTAGTCCCAGGAGAATCTTGCTGCTGAGCAGCCTGCATTGCCAAAGTTGTGCCAGAGGTGGCAGCAGCAAGCAAACCCATGGAGCTGGTCTGGGCAGAGCACCGGGACCAACGAGTTTGCTGAGCGACCTCCTCTGCAGCTGGAGAGGAATGGGAGACCGCTGGAAGCAAGGCTCGGGATTCCCGCTGTGCAGCGACAGGAACCTGACGCCTAACACTTGTGGTACTCCAATTGATACACTCTTCCAATTTAATGTGCAATCATTTATCACCACTCTTTGAGAACGATCACAGAGTCAGTTATGAATCCACCTAACCATAGCCTTGTCAATCCCTTCCATCTGCAGTGTCTGTCAAAGTTTCTTAAGTTTTTGATGATCAATTTTTTGGGTAGCATCAACCACAGCCTCAAAGTTGTTTTCTGTCATTGAAATTCTCCCATTTAACAAGGGCCTACAAGCTTTCAGTAGGGTTTAGGTCAGATGAGGAAGGGGCCATGTCATAATTTTTTCATCTTTAATGCTTTTACTGGCTAGCCAAGCAGTGACGTCTTGGATGCACACAATGGAGCATTTTCCTGCTAAAAAATCATGTTTTTTTAAATGCAGACATTTCTTGTATCACTGCTTAAAGCATCACCCCACTGGAGGGGTGCTTAGAATCCAAGTCCCCTGCCCCCTATCTGATACTCACCTTCCAGCATTTTCATCAGGTTTTGCTTATGCTCCGGTCCATCTCCTGCAGTTTGTGACCTTCCGGCACAAATTAGGATGTATTAGGGATTCATTGTGGGCACCCTTAAAGGTTGTCAATGTATATTATAGTATGGAAAGGGGTTGACTTATATCTATACTTTTTTGCCTCAAAAAACATCCTCTAGAAAATTAGACAACAGAGGCTTTGGTACAATGATAATAATGGTGCCATGCATTTTACGATTTTAAGTCCAACTTTTATAGAAGCATGGTGCATTAGTAGCATAATAACTAGACCTATAAATAGACCATGAAAATATTTGCATCTGGATTGTAAGGTAACATTTGAGATATGTCAAACAAGTCCAGCTTATTACAGCTCTAGCAAAAATGTAAAAATTATTCATTGTATTTAAATGAGTTATCAATAAACATGTCAGCCAAATATAGTTACTACAGAAAAGGTTAAATTGATTAAAAATTATGCACACATTTCATGAGCAAGAGGAACATAACTCACGTGTGAATTTCTCTTTTGTTCATTTAATCTCCTTTTCTCTCATATGTTTTTGCTACTTCATGGTGAGTTTGGAAATTATTCACAGTTGGTAAGCTGAAGAATTATTTACAGATGACTAGCATTAAGAATTCGTACAGAAGTGGTTTTACTTTTAGTATTAACCTATCAGTTGCTGAATCAGTTTGGGTATGTACAATGTTCACCTTGGACCTTACTGTATATCGTTGTATGGGGTCTCAGCTGGATAAGTCAAGCTGGATAAGTCAACTAAACAATCTAAAATTCTTCTTAAATGGCACTAATTGTATAATGCTTATGTTCCACTTTACCTTAAATCCTTATCTCCTCCTACATCAACAACAAAATCATTTCAATCAGTGGATTTAAGGAAATCCATCCACTTTTTTTAGATGTCAATCCTCTTGGCAGACAAATACAGACTGATCATAGCGTTACAAAGAAGACTGTGGCTGTTAATATGGAAATAGATCATGCACAGAGGATGAGCAAAGCAAAGGTCAGGACTAAGATGTAAAAATAAATGCAAACAATCTCAGAAAATAATTATTAATAAAGAAATAATATTATACAGTGTGTCCATAAAGTCATGGTGCACTTTTGACCAGTTACAGGAAAGTATACAAGTATACCACGATCCCCAGATCTGACGCCCTTAAGACTTTTAGTTTTGGAGTTATGTGAAGCAACATGCGTACATTAAACGTATCAACAACATTAATCACTTAAAACAGAGAATCACAGATGTAATTCACTCTGTTACAGCAGACGTCCTTACCCGTGTATGGCAAGAACTTCACTATCGTTTGGATGTGTGTGGGGCCACAAATGGAGCCCACATAAAACAGCACTGAATAGGTATGAAGCTGGGAGAGTTTTTCTTTGATTTGGAGCAGGTTTCATATTTCTATTAATTTTTGTTGCTTTCCAGTGACTGGTCAAAAGTGCACCATGACAGTTTTCTCACTCCACAACAACACCTCAGTAGACAGTGACCGGGTGGGAGAAATCTAGCACCCCCGTAAACATAAGCTCCCAGCTATTGTCTGCCCCCCATTGATATGGGATATTAGTGGTAGTTATCCTGTGGCTATGGCTGATGGGATGATGTGGACTATTAGGGGTAGTAGTCCAGTGGCTTTGAAGGCATGATGTGGGATATTAATAGTCCGGTGGCTATGGCTGATGGGACGATGTGAGATATTAGGGGAAGTAGTCCCGTAGCTTTGACGAGATGATATGGGATATAAGTAGTCCGGCGGCTCTGGCTGATGGGATGATGTCAGCCAGAGCCACCGGACTACTACCCCTAATGTTATGATTGAGTCACCGTAGGAGGCAAAAATAGAAATGCTAGCTAAGTCCAGAAAACCAGAGAAGTTGGCAGCTATCAGATTGCAGACCCCTGAACCTATCAACACAACTAGCAGTAGCCGTGGGGGCTCCTATGATGCCCTAGGCCCCTCGATCACAGCCGGAGGACTACATAGCCTAAAGACAGAAAGGGAAATCTAAACTGCCCCAGAGCAGACCCCAAAGCAAAAGGCAGCCCCCCACATATAATGATGGTGAAGCAAGAAGAAAGAACAAAACACAGACAGAGAGATAGACTGAGCAAAGATGGGGCCAAAGCTAGCTTAGATAGGAAAGGACAGGAAGGCTGCTGTCTGCAATCCGTGAAAAAACCCTATGAAAATAAGAGCCAACAGACTGACAGTGAAAAAGGCCCTGACGACGCTAGGCTTCAAAAAGGCTATGTCAGTACTCAGGAATATTCTGAAGACAGAGCAACAGGAAAAAGGAGATTCAGCTCACCCCAGCAGGGAATGGCAGAATCCAGAAAAGCAAGGAAAACAAAACACTAATGCAAAAAGGCAAAGCAGAAATCTTAGCTTTAGATGAGCAGGAATCAGACTGGTTTCCTTGAAGTCCACAGAGAAATCACCCGCAGGCCAGAAGGGCGTCGGCAGCCTTATATCCAGTCACTAACTCCACTCAGCCAGTCATCATCATCAGCCCCAGGTGTTTGACAATCAGGCTCACTACCTTTCTCCACCAGAAGAGGGAGTTCCTCGGGCCTCAGTAGTGAAGGGGAAAATGAACTCACAACACCCTAATATCCCACATCATACCGTCAGCCAGAGCCACTGGACTACACCCCTAATATCCCACATCATCCTGTCAGCCAGAGCCACCGGACTACTCCCCCTACTAGCTCACATCATCCCATCAGCCTGGGGTCAGAACCAGAGCGCTGAGTGGATTTGCGCTCACTTCCATACCGGGGATCCCTTTAAGAGAGCCTGGGGTCATTACCAGAGCATTTGAAGGCAATTGCCCTGACTTCCATACCGGGGATCCCTCTAAGAGAGGCCTGGGGTCAGAACCAAAGTGCTGGATGGATTTGCCCTGACTTCCATACCAATGATCCCTTTAATAGAAGCCTGGGATCAGAATCAGAGCACTGAGGGATTTGAACTGACTTCCATACCTGAGATCCCTTTACGAGAGGCCTGGGGTCAGAACCAAAGTGCTTGGATGGATTTGCCCTGACTTCCATACCAATGATCCCTTTAATAGAAGCCTCGGGTCAGAATCAGAGCACTGAGGGATTTGCCCTAACTTCCATACCAATGATCCCTTTAAGAGGGAAGATGTGAATATGGGATGGAGGATGCATGATGGGTATATGGGCACGGGAGGGGGAGATTCATTTCTGTCGTGCTCTTTGCTCCCAGGGATGCTAGATTTCTCCCACCATGTCAGTGTCTGCTGAGGTGTTTTCTGGAGTGGGAAACTATTACTTATAGCAACCAATCACAGCTCAGCTTCTTCTAAACAGCTCTGGTGAAATGAAAGATGCTTAGTGATTGGTTGCAAGGAAAACTGTTGCTTATAGCAACCAATCACAGCTCAGCATCTTTTAAACAGCTCTGGTGAAATGAAAGATGCTTTATGATTGGTTGGTGATATACACACACACACATTCATTTGTATATATAGAGATTGATCAGTAGGGATCAGTGGGCACTAAAATGCTCAGATGCACGTTATTCAAACCCATCAATTCTTAATATTCAGATGCGAGTAATAAGTATAATGGGAGTCAATGGGAAATCTTAGCATTTTGAGCATTTTTCATTCAAGGAGGTCTGGGGCAGTGAAAATGTGGAAATGGATGGAGAAAGTGCTGAATGGAAGGAAAACAGCATGGGGAAGACCCCTTAAAGTTTCTCTGACTTCAAGATTGCTGCAGAGAACAATGGTGCCACATTTCTACTCCACTTTAAGCACTGACAATAAAACATTCAAAATCAATGAGAAATTGGAGTTTACAGGAAAAAAATGTTAGCAAACATTCTTTCTTGTTGCATATAAAGCAATTTTTTACAAGGATTTAAAAAAAAAATAATTTACAGGTGCTTCTCACAAAATTAGAACAACATCAACAAGTTAATTTATTTCAGTTCTCCAATACAAAAAAAGTGAAATTCATATATTATATATAGTCATTACAAACAGAGTGATCTATTTCATTTTCTCTATGGGGTTAAGGTCAGGTGAGTTTGCTGCCCAATCAAGCACAGTCATACTGTTGTTTTTACACCAGGTATTGGTACTTTTGGCAGTGTGGACAGGAGCCAAGTCCTGCTGGAGAATTAAATTTCCATCTCCAAAAAGCTTGTCGGCAGAGGGAAGCATGAAGTGCTCTAAAATATCCTGGTAGACTTCTGCGCTGACTTTGGTATTGATAAAACACAGTAGACCTTCACCAGCAGATGACATGGCTCCCCAAACCATCACTGATTGTGGAAACTTCACACTAGACCTCAAGCAGCTTAGATTGTGTGCCTCTCCACTCTTCATCCAGACTCTGGGACCTTGATTTCCAAATGAAATGCAAAATTTACTTTCATCTGAAAACAACACCTTAGACCACTGAGCAACAGTAGAGTTCTTTTTCTCCTTGGCCCAGTTAAGATGCTTCTGGCATTGTCTGTTGGTCATGAGTGGCTTGACACAAGCAATGCAACACTTTCAGCCCATGTCCTGGATACGTCTGTGTGTGGTGGCTCTTGAAGCAATGACTCCAGCAGCAGTCCACTCCTTGTGATTCTCCCCCAAATTTTTGAATGGCCTTTACTTAACAATCCTTTCAAGGCTGTAGTTTTCCTGGTTGCTTGTGCACCTTTTTCTACCACACTTTTTCCTTCCACTCAACTTTCCATTAATATGCTTGGATACAGCATTCTGTGAACAGCCAGCTTCTTTAGCAATGACATTTTGTGGCTTACCCTCCTTGTGCAGTGTGTCAATGACTGCCTTCTGGGAAGCTGTCAAGTCAGCAGTCTTCCCCCTTTTAAAAGCTAAGGAAGCCTTTGCAGGTGGTTTTTTTTATTAATTATTCTAATTTACTGAGACAATGACTTTTGGGTTTTCATTGGCTGTAAGCCAAAATCATCAACATTAACATAAATAAACACTTGAAATAGATCACTCTGTTTGTAATGACTCTATATAATATACGAGTTTCGCTTTTTATATTGAAGAACGAAAATAAATTATCTTTTTGAGAAGCACCTTTAAGTAAACCAAGATTGACATTTTTATTAAAATATTGGAAATTTCAGTGTAATTTATAAAGGAAGCAAGAACTGCCAACTATGATGAAAGAGGAATTCAGATAAGCCCTGTATTAGACATAAAGAAGTGCCTCATACACATTGTATTCAAATTGTCATGTAGTTGTACTGCTAGATTCATAAACGCTATGCACAGTGGAAAGCCTGCCAAAAAGTACAAGCAGGGTCATCCATACAACCTTGAAGGCACCAACTGTAGTACATCATTCTAATATTCTGAACAAATTATAGTTGTCACACTTCTACACTCATACAGTAAAAGCTCTGCACACAGTACAAAGCCTTCCAAAAATTACAAGCAGGGTTAACCATACACCCTTGAAGGCAACAACTGGAAAGCCTCATAAAAAAATTAAGAAAGTGTAGTTGTGGCACTTCTACACTCATAAAGGCTTTTTCGCTCATTGCAAAGTCTGAAAAAATTATAAGTAGGGTCAACCAGTCATCCATAAACCCTTGAAAACAACAACTGGAAGGTCTCATTCAAATATTGAAGATCAAAAATACTTTATGTGCTGCTGTCATGTGGTGGTGTGAAAAGCTAGGGTTAATCCAAGCTTTGTTCATTTTTATCAGAGTGAGTCTGTCAGCACTTTCTGCTGAAAGCCAAAGTGCCTATCTGTTTTGATCTCCCCGGCGGCAATATATTCCCAATCCCACTCAGAAAAGATGCTAGCAGCAGGGCAGCACGACACCTCAAAGGCATAGAGGGACAGTTCATGCCAGGTATCTAGATTTGAGACCCAATGGAATTAGGGAGTAGGTTTGTTTAGTCAGCCAAGTATTCCTATACCATCTTTAAAAACTTTTCCCTCCTACCCAGTCATAATGGCCTGGATGCTGGGAGGGTGTCATGAAATTGAGCCAGGCCTTTGACAGTATGCTCCAGACTCTGCTGTACCTGGTGTGTGTCTCCCTCACCTCTCCTCCTTGGTTGGACAAGGAGGAAACTTGTCCCCTGCTACTAGCATTGTCTGATGGAAATTTTTCCACAGTGACATCCTGCTATAGCACCATTTTAGTAGACCCCTAAACCTCAGGAAGGATAGATGAAAGGTTCTACTAGTAGCATGGGTCTACCATGAACAATAAGTACTTTTTTTTGCCAAGTTAAATGTAATTCAAGGGTCATGGGAAAGGCAGTCTGCCATATCTGCCAAGGTCCCTACAGCCAACACTTCCCTGTCTCCACCATGATCACTACTCTCCTTCTTAGCCGGGACTAAGCTTGTGTGGGTGCTAGCCTCTGTTCTGCTATCAGTCAGCTCCTGTTCCTCCTCAGCCTCCACCTCTTCATTGTTACCCAATCCACGCTGTGCAGATGAGATGAGGCTGGGTAGTATCTCCCTGTATCATGTCTTCCTTCATCTCCACCTGGTCCACATACAACTTTTCATGTTTAAGTGTCAGCAGTGACTATTTACAGTGTTGGCCATAAGTATTGACACCCCTGCAATTCTGTCAGATAATACTCAGTTTCTTCCTGAAAATAATAATAATAATCTTTATTTTTATATAGCGCTAACATATTCCGCAGCGCTTTACAGTTTGCACACATTATCATCACTGTCCCCGATGGGGCTCACAATCTAAATTCCCTATTAGTATGTCTTTAGAATGTGGGAGGAAACCGGAGTACCCGGAGGAAACCCACGCAAACACGGGGAGAACATACAAACTCCTTGCAGATGTTGTCCTTGGTGGGATTCGAACCCAGGACCCCAGTGCTGCAAGGTTGCAGCGCTAACCACTGAGCCACCGTGCTGCCTATGTTTGAAAATGATTGCAAACACAAATTCTTTGGTATTATTATCTTCATTTAATTTGTCTTAAATGAAAAAACACAAAAAGAATTGTCCTAAAGCCAAATTGGATATAATTCCACACCAAACATAAAAAAGAGGGTGGACAAAAGTATTGGCACTGTTTGAAAAATCATGTGATGCTTCTCTAATTTGTGTCATTAACAGCACCTGTGACTTACCTGTGGCACCTAACAGGTGTTGACAATAACTAAATCACACTTGCAGCCAGTTGACATGGATTAAAGTTGACTCAACCTCTGTCCTGTGTCCTTGTGTGTACCACATTGAGCATGGAGAAAAGAAAGAAGACCAAAGAACTGTCTGAGGACTTGAGAAACCAAATTGTGAGGAAGCATGAGCAATCTCACAATGACCCCATTTTGAAAACTAGACCCCCTAAGGAACTTATTTAGATGTGAGGTGAGCACTTTGTACCCCCAAGGGCTTCACAGAAGTTTATAATGCCAGGGCATGAAAATAAAAAAATCGTATTTTTTCCACAAAGATGATCAATTAGTCCCCAATTTTTTTATTTTTTCAAGGGTAACAGGAGAAATTGAACGGCAAAAGTTGTTGTCCAATTTGTCCTGAGTATGTTGACACCCCATATGTGGGAGAAAACTACTGTATGGACACACGTCAGGGCTCGGAAGGGAAGTAGTGACGTTTTGGAATGCAGACTTTGATGGAATGGTCTGCGTGAGTCATGTTGCCTTTGGAGAGCCCCTAATGTACCTAAACAGTGGAAACACCCACAAATGACCCCATTTTGGAAACGAGAACCCCTAAGGAACTTATCTAGATGTGTGGTGAGCACTTTGAACCCCCAAGGGCTTCACAGAAGTTTATAATGCCCGGGCATGAAAATAAAAAAATCGTATTTTTTCCACAAACATGATCAATTAGTCCCCAATTTTTTCATTTTCCCAAGGGTAACAGGAGAAATTGGACCCCAAAAGTTGTTGTCCAATTTGTCATGAGTACGCTGACACCCCATATGTGGGAGAAAACTACTGTATGGACACACGTCGGGGCTCGGAAGTGAAGCAGTGCCATTTTGGAATGCAGACTTTGATGGAATGGTCTGCGGGTGTCATGTGCGTTTGGAGAGCCCCTGATGTACCTAAACTATTGAAACTCCCCACAAGTGACCCCATTTTGGACACTAGACCCCCCCATGGAACTTATCTAGATGTGAACCCCCAAGTGCTTCACAGAAGTTTATAACGCTCGGATGTGAAAATAAAAAAATCATTTTTTTCCACAAAAATGATATTTTTGCCCCCAATTTTTTATTTTCCCAAGGGTAACAGGAGAAATTGGACCCCAAGAATTGTTTTGCAATTTGTCCTGAGTAGGCTGATACCCTACATGTGGGGGTAAAACACTGTTTGGGCGCATGGCAGAGCTTGGAAGGGAAGGAGCACCATATGACTTTTTCAACTCAGAATTGGCTGGAATTGAGATCAGACGCAATGTTGCATTTGGAGAGCCCCTGATGTGCCCAAACAGTGGAAACCCCCAATTCTAACTCCAACCCGAACTAATTGATCATGTTTGTGGAAAAAATACGATTTTTTTATTTTCATGCCCTGGCATTATAAACTTCTGTGAAGCCCTTGGGGGTTCAAAGTGCTCACCTCACATCTAAATAAGTTCCTTAGGGGGTCTAGTTTTCAAAATGGGGTCATTTGTGGGGGGTTTCCACTGTTTAGGTACATCAGGGGTTTTCCAATCGCGACATGGTGTCCGATCTCAATTCCAGCCAAAAACGTCAAATGGCGCTGTTTCCCTTCCGAGCTCTGCCATGCGCCCAAATAGTGGTTTACCCCCACATGTGGGGTATCAGCGTACTCAGAACAAATTGCACAATAACTTTTAGGGTGCTGTTACCCTTGGAAAAATAAGAATTGAGGGTGAAAAGATCATTTTTGTGGAAAAAATATGATTTTTTAATTGTACGGCTTTATGTTATAAACTTCTGTGAAGCCCTTGGGGGTTCAAAGTTCTCACCACACATCTAGATAAGTTCCTTAGGGGTCTAGTTTCCAAAATGGTGTCATTTGTGGGGGGTTTCCACTGTTTAGGTACATCAGGGGTTTTCCAATCTCGACATGGTGTCCGATCTCAATTCCAGCCAAAAACGTCAAATGGCGCTGCTTCCCTTCCAAGCTCTGCCATGCGCCCAAATAGTGGTTTACCCCCACATGTGGGGTATCAGCGTACTCAGAACAAATTGCACAATAACTTTTAGGGTGCTGTTACCCTTGGAAAAATAAGAATTGAGGGTGAAAAGATCATTTTTGTGGAAAAAATATGATTTTTTAATTGTACGGCTTTATGTTATAAACTTCTGTGAAGCCCTTGGGGGTTCAAAGTTCTCACCACACATCTATATAAGTTCCTTAGGGGGTCTAGTTTCCAAAATGGTGTCATTTGTGGGGGGTTTCCACTGTTTTGGTACATCAGGGGTTTTCCAATCGCGACATGATGTCCGATCTCAATTCCAGCCAAAAACGTCAAATGGCGCTGCTTCCCTTCCGAGCTCTGCCATGCGCCCAAATAGTGGTTTACCCCCACATGTGGGGTATCAGCATACTCAGGACAAATTGCACAATAACTATTAGGGTCCTGTTACCCTTGGGAAAATAAAAATTGGGGTGAAAAGATCATTTTTGTGGAAAAAATATGATTTTTTAATTGTACCGCTGTACGTTATAAACTTCTGTAAAGCCCTTGTGGGTTCAAAGTTCTCACCACATATCTAGATAAGTTCCTTGGGGGGTCTAGTTTCCAAAATGGGGTCACTTGTAGGGGGTTTCCACTGTTTAGGTACATCAGGGACTCTCCAAACGTGACATGGCATCCGATCTGAATTCCAGCCAATTTTGCATTGAAAAAGTCAAACGGCGCTCCTTCCATTCTGAGCTCTGCCATGCGCCGAAACAGTCGTTCCCCCCCCACAAATCAGGTATCAGCGTACTCAGGACAAATTGCACAATAACTTTTGCAGTCCAATTTCTCCTGTTACCCTTGGTAAAATAAAAAAAATTGAACCTGAAGTACTTTTTTTGTGAAAAAAAGTTAGATGTTCATTTTTTTTTAAATATTCAAAAAAATTCCTGTGACGCACCTAAAGGGTTAATAAACTTCTTGAATGTGGTTTTGAGCACCTTAAGGGGTGCAGTTTTTAGAATGGTGTCACTTTTGGGTATTTTCTATCCTATAGACCCCTCAAAGTGGCTTCAAATGTGATGTGGTCCTAAAAATAAAATGGTGTTGTAAAAATGAGAAATCGCTGGTCAACTTTTAACCCTTATAACTTCCTAACAAAAAAAAATTTTGGTTCCAAAATTGTGCTAATGTAAAGTAAACATGTGGGAAATGTTAGTTATCAAGTTTTTTGTGTGCCGTATCTCTGTGATTTAAGGGCATAAAAATTCAAAGTTGGAAAATTGCGAAATTTTCAAAATTTTTGCCAAATTTCCGTTTTTTTCACAAATAAACGCAAGTTATTTGAATGAAATTTTACAAGTATCATGAAGTACAATATGTCACGAGAAAACAATGTCAGAATCACTGGGATCCATGGAAACGTTCCAGAGTTATGACCTCATAAAGGGACAGTGGTCAGAATTGTAAAAATTGGCCCGGTCATGAATGTGCAACCCACCCTTGGGGGTGAAGGGGTTGAAGTATGATTACACAGGATCACACAAAAAAGGTACAGACCACATGTTAAAAACAATTAAAAACCCATTGAAGGTATAAACCATAACACCTGAAGGACCAGTTAGGTACCTTGCAGCTATCTCCACTATCTCCACTGTGTGCACCAGACGTATCAAAGATAATGCAACATTGAACAAATGACAATCAGCCAATAGTCTAAATGAAGTAAATTACCCCAAAAACAAACAAAATATTCACGTCCAGTGGCTCAAGCTGCACTGAGAGAACCCCAATAGAGCAAATGCAAAACACCCTAAACAATAGGGTCAGTTGAGTTATAGGTTTAAATATAAGGACTATAGCATATGGTAAAAGCCATTTAGGGGTAAAAGAAGAAGGCAGCAAAAAAGCCTGTTAGGTTGATATTCAAACCAACAAAATTTCACACAAACCAAGTTCTACAGAATATATGACAATAGTCAATTTTTTAACTACCAAACTTGTACACCTGTAGCAGGTCAATTTTGGTTTTTATTTCAAACTGACAATATTGCGCACAAAGATGGATCTACAGTACATATGACAATAGTCAAATTTTGTACAACCAAATTTATACCCCTGTTGCATTCTAATTTTGTTTTTTTGTATTTCAAACTAATGAAATTTCACACAAACCAAGTTCTGCAGTATATATTACAATAGTCAATATTCGAACAACCACATTTATACACCTGCAGCAGGTCAATTTTAGTTTTTATTTCAAACCAACAAAATTTCTCACAAAGCTGGTTCTACTGTATATAGTAAACTGTACCAGGCTAATCGTTTTTTTAAATTTTAACAAACCATAATTTTTCACAAAGCATGTTAGGCTGTAACGATGACTAATTGAATCAAGAAAAACACTTTTTTTTTAGTTTTAGATATCTCTGTGATGTAACAATAACCGACTTAAACTATATGGATGACTAATTGATTCCAGAAAAAATGTTTGAACTTAAATATTTTGAAAGTGTAGTTGATGTACTCCTACACTTATAAATGCTTTTGACAAAGTGCAAAGTCAGGAAAAAATTATAAAATTATATGGAGGGTAACACAGTAATCCTCTTCAGGTGCCCACTCCTCTTTCCTCAAGAGACTGGGATAATGCCTCCAGCTGCTTCCTGGAACCCAATTCTCAGGTGGCTGTAAATGATCCAGATTCAGATAGTGTCAGAGCCCCCGACAGGTAGAAATGGGTCACCTGCACCATTGTCTGCTCCCGCATAGGGAACCTCAAGGACAGTCCAATCTCTCGGGGTTGATTATCCCATCTGGAGCTGCTTTGAGCAGCCTCTCCTAGGCCCTTCATTTCTCAAGAAGACTTCATCCTGTTCCCTTCCTTCTCAGATCACAACTCTTCTATGGATCCCCATCTCCGCAACTGATCGTATGTAATGACCTCCACCTGGGATGCCAACTGTCGGGTCGGTACCTTGTGGCTAGCATGTTTCCAGCCCTGATTCTGGTTCACCATCTTCTCTCTTCTGACCAGCCTGGGTGGGCCCTGCAGTCCACTTACTAGTTGCTGGATCCTGGCTCTCCCTTCTCCAGGCCACTAGAACCCCAGTGGTGAAGGCTGAGGCCTGAGTTTGAGCCTTGGTGGAATGCGTAAAGCGGCCAGTTCCGGAACACAGGTTTCTGCCACCTCCGCTGTTGCTCCAGCTAGGTCTGGCTCCGCAATTCCTCTGACCTCTCCCTGAGCAGTCTCGCAGAATTCTGCCATCTCTGTCACCCACAAAGCTTGTAATACTCTAAGGATGACTAATTGAATCCAGAAAACATTTTCAACGCTTTTTGTACTGTTTTATACCCATGAAATTTACCACATAGCACATAGGTGAGTAATTGAATCCAGAAATATTTTTCAATGCTTTTTAGGAGTGTTATATACCACTGAAATGTAACAGAAACACGTTATACTCCATGGATGACTAATTGAATCCACACATTTTTTTCAATGCTTTTTTTATAGTGTTATAGTGTTACTACCTAACTGTAACAGAAAGCACGTAAGCCTTATGGGTGAGTAATTGAATCAAGAAATATTTTTTAATTTTTTTATAGTGTTATATACCACCTAACTGTAACAGAAAGCACATAATACTCTATGAATGACTAATTGAATCCAGAAATATTTTTCAACGCTTTTTAGGAGTGTTGTTTACCAACGAAATGTAACAGAAAGCATGTAATACTCTATGGATGACTAATTGAATTCCCAAGTATTGACTCAAGAAAAATGTTTCATCGCTTTTTAGGAGTTTTACAAACCACTGTAATGTAACAATAACTGCATTAAAATGTAAGATGATTAATTGAATCCAGAAAAATTGTTTGAAAGTAAATAATTGGTTAGTGCAAAGCCATGAAAAAATTATAAGGAGGGTCATCCAGTCATCCAAAGTATGATGCACTCCGAATTGCCAGCGGCAGTGCTGGGTACAGAGGTGAGAGACTCGCATATGTTTCTCGCATTGCACTCGCAAGTGTGACCCTGGCCTTAAGATCAAAATTGGATCCATCACAAAGGGGTAAAAATGATATCAATGAAAATATCAGCTCACTGTGTAAAAAGCAAACACTTATACAACTTCATCCATGGAAAAATATAAACGTCAATGGGTTCAGAATATGACAACAGAAACCAAATTTTGTTATTACAAATTTTTAATATTTTTTACCTTGTTCAATACAAATAAAATTAAAACTAATCAATTATTGTATCATCGTAGTGGAGAACCACGTTACCAGGTCATTTTTATCACACAATAAACACTATAAAAACAAAAATAAAAAAAGTAGCAGTTTTTCTTTTTTATTCACTATTTCAACCCACTTGGAGTCTTTTTTTTTCTCTTTTTTTCAGTATATAACAAGGTGACTTTGTTCAAAACTACAACTTGCCCTGCGTAAAAAAAAAAATTGTACGGTTATATTGACAAAAAAGTGAAAAAAAGTTATAGCTCGTAGAAGAAAGGGAAGAGAAAACAAATTTGCAAAAAAAGAAAAGGGCATTAAAAGATAGTAGAGCATTCAGCAAAAAACATGAAGACTAATTAGCAAGCTGAAAAAAATAAGCAACAGAGATAAATGCAGAAAAAACCACAATGCTGACAGTATCAGTCATGTTACCGCTTCTGGCACTGCCACTAACACTGAGCTGTAATATGATCACATGCCAGGCAGGCAGTCATTGCTGTTACATGTTGCTTAGGTTAGTTCATATTCTGAGATGCTGTGACAGATTGTGGTGCTAACATACCACTGTGCATTGATTGCCTGTGTGTGATCATTTGCCTGGGGTGCTGGCTTTTTCTCAGGACATTGGGCTAATTGCAGGAAAAGTACAATAACTCAATTATATACCATGAAAGAAAACGGATGGCACTCACCGGTTAAAATCTTCTTTATTCCAATACTTTAAAACATCGGCGTAGGGAGGATGGGAGCGTGAGTGGAAATGATGACAGCCATTTCGCGCTGCAGTAGCGCTTCTACTGGTCTCCCAGGAGACCAGTAGAAGCGCAACTGCAGCGCGAAACAGCTGTCGTCATTTCCACTCCCGCTCCCATCCTCCCTATGCCGATGTTTTAAAGTATTGGAATAAAGAAGATTTTAACAGGTGAGTGTCATCCGTTTTCTTTTTTAGTGTAGCCGCTGTGACTAATTGCTTTAGAGTGGCACCCCGGTTTATGTCGCACTTCCCATAGTGCGCATATTTGCAGTACCAGCTTACACAGCTGTTTGTGCAATGAATGAGTTTTCCAGCTGTGCGGATTAACACTTTGTTGGAGACAATTATATACCATACTGCTGGCTCTCATGTAGCTTATACTATAAATATAGTGATATGATTAGTATATTGTTATCTGATGCAATAAATTCTGCTGACACCTAACCTGGTGCTCATTACATGGCTGTATTTATTCAGAGGCAACGTGCATAGAAATTACATCATTATTACAAAAGAAATGACTATATGCTGCTAACAAAGAAAAACACTTTCATCCTGTTAGTAAGGCCGGGGTCACACTTGCGAGAAACTCGCATGAGTCTCTCGTCTCAATACCCAGCACTGCCGCCGCCTCTCGGACCGGAGCGCTCAGCTGCATAGAAATACATGCAGCCGCACACTCCGGTCCTGAGTGCCGGTGGCAGTGCTGGCAGCAGTGCCAGGTACTGAGACGCAAGACTTGTGTGAGTTTCTCACAAGTGTGACCCCGGCCTAAAGCAGAGTTACTACTTTTATATCACTGAGAAAGATAGATAACTACTGAGAGCTGATTGGAGGAAGCTGGAGCAAAACCAAAATGAGGAGATGGGAGGAGTCTGCTTCAACAGGATTTATTATAAGGCCGGGGTCACACTAGCGAGGTATACGGACGAGTGAGAGGCGCTAAAAGCACGCATTACACACAGACAAATGATTCTCTATGGGTTTGCTCCCAACAGCCGTATATTTCTCGTCCGTATTCTACGGTCCTTGCCAATCGCAGCATGCTGCTATTGTCAGCGTACTACGCCCGTAATACGCCAATGCAAGTCTATGGGTGCGCAAAAAATACGGATTACACACTGACCACACGTGTGACTTGCGAGAAATACGCAGGTCTTTTGGCTGCTGACAGGAAATGGGCCAATCCATCATCAGGAAGCCTAGACATGCAAATGAGCTCAAAAAGCGCTCCAGACATCCAGGAAGTCAGCCTCCACGGAGTAAAGCAGCGTCATGGCGCCATATTTCCTTAATGTGGAGATGCTTATAGTATTAGTGCAGGAGCGGCCAGAACTTTGGGACCAAAGGGATCCCAATTATGTCAACCGTGCAAGAAAGGAGGCGTCATGGAGGCGCATATGTCGCCAGATGTTCCATGACTTTGGTGATCGGCCACGTGAGTAGCAGCAGAAACTGAGTAAGTACAAGGCCCAAAAATTATTTAAAATACCTCACAAACAAAAATGATCACAGATTCTGCCCCCCTCCCCTTCCTGTCCTTCTCCTTTTTGCCTCATGAGGCGGGTAGATTTTGATGTGACACATAGTTTCACACTGCCATAATTTTGCCCAGGCCACAAGCTCCTCTTCCTCTTAGCCAACCAAGTTATTAAGTGTAGTTACTTGATGCATAAACTATTCTGACCCTGTGTATCTGGCCTGGATGGGCCAATTAGATATGCCAGCCTGGCTACAAAGAACACCCCAGAAGTCCACATGCCTAGACTACTGGTTGCAAATGTCACCGATGAAATATGTGAAATTGATAATATTTCCTGTCACATTGCAGTGGAAGATGTGATGAAACGCTGGCGAAGCATCCGGGACCAATACCGCCGGAAACGTCAGCAGCGTTCCAGGAGTGGGGATTCGGGCTACGTGAAACGCAAATATGTGTTTTATGACCTCCACTCCTTCCTCGCCCCAATTCTGGATCTGAGACCGTAAGTCCATACCTCACACCACATTACACCGATACTTTACAGGGCCAAAAATATTGATGTATTTTTGCCTCTGTTCTATTTCATAACAGAACTCAATCCAACCTTACGGATCAAGGAACGGGCTCAGAGACAGAGCCCATAATTGATCCTGTAGGGGATGAGGTGGCTGGCCCATCTTCTCCCCCTACAAGAAGCATGGGTGAAGATGAGTCATCACAGGAGAACCCATTGGCTGCCCAACAAAGCACACCACCAGGACCGTCTGCTGCTGCCCCATCACCCATCCTGGAAGAGCAGGACAACTTGAGCAGCAGCCCAACTGCCCAGATGCGGGGATCCCCACAGGCTGCTGTTACATCCCAGCGAGGCCGAAGAAGGCGCCAGGTCGCTGTTCAAGAAAGCAGGACCAATGTGGACACAGGGGTCCTAAATTATTTGTCTCGAGTCACTACAGATGATGGGGAGGAGGCCTACTCACGTAGCCTGACCCTTTATCTCTGTGCCCTTTCACGTGAGGTCAGGCTCCGTATTAGGGGATGTTTTCAGATCCTGCTTGATGCAAGCACCCCCCCAATACCCCATATGAGCTTTTCGAATATCTGGAGAGGTGGCAGCTTTCCCCCAGAAATCTAATGCGCATGAGACCACCCACACAGATGCTTGCTCAAGCAGGGTCTGAACATCCTCTAATACATGGGCCTACACCTCACCCCCTTCCTCCCCCTACCCAACCTTCCCAACAGCAGCAACAGATTTCTGGCTCTAGCCAACCCCACCAATATGGCCACTTTTTCCAACCCAGTGTTGGAGGCTGGTCCCAACCTGGTTGGGGATGACATGGCTATATTGGTGGGTATGAGACACGGGCCTACCCGCCACAACAAGATGCCCCTCAGCAGTATTACTATGGCCACTACCCCCAACAAGCACAGGAGGAAGGTCAGTACCAACAGCATGGGCAACAGTATGCACCCACACAGGGCGATGTTGCTCAAAGTAGTCAGCAGCAACCACAGGCTGCTCCTCCGCCTTCTCCTTCCCCAACATTCCACAATTTATAAGTGGCTAAAAACATGGAATTAGTAAACCCATACTGTACATGAGTGTTCTTAAGCGGTCTGATGGGAGGAGATGTCCAGTGTGTTTGAACTGGTGGTCAAAATCCCAAGCCAAAGTAAAAAAGAGGTTTTCTCCATCATCAAAATGAGCTAAAACAGATAATACTAACATTTCTTATGACGGTTTTCAAATCATATGATTAAGACACCATGACAGGCAAGGCTACCTTATGCGTTTCTGAGACATATTACATGTCTGTTAAAAATACAATATTTCATTTATACTGGCAAAGTCAAAGGATCAAAATAGAGTACTCACTTGATAATACATAGAAAAGGCGTGCTGTCCATATTCACTTAGTAAAATTTAGGCCAGCTAACTATATTCCAAAATCAAGGCAAACAGCCTCAAGACCATCACGCTCTCACTATGTATTATCAAGTCAGTCTTCTAATTTGATCCTTTGACTTTCCCAGTATAGTGCGGTGAAATATTGTCTTTATTACAGTCATGTAATATGTGTCAGAAACGCGTAAGTAGCCTTGCCTGTCATGGTGGCTTATTAATATGATTTGAAAACCTTCAGAATAAATGTTAGTATTATCTTGTGTAGCTCATTTTGATGATAGATAACTCCTCTTTTTTACTTTGGATTACAAATGTGTAAAGTTGCAATGTTGTTATTGCACTATGTTTGTTGTAAGATATGTTTGTAATTTTGTTTTAACAACAATGTTGAAATATGCCAAAAGGCCAATTTGGGCCATTGCCCAAATTTTTCATAGGGCAAGAATATGTTTGCCTAGCAAACTAAAAAAAATACCAAAAAAAAGGCAAAAGTAAAAATTTGGCAACTACACTTTACGTCTCTGTCTTAATTGTCCAAACCTCTATCAAAATATGCTTACCAAATCAATTCAACAGTCATAGATTCAGAAGGGGTAGAAATATACGTATTTTGACACACATCAAACCAACATTGCCAACATAGATCCAGCATGCTCTTGCCAAGAAGGTTCCCCCTGAGGTGCCATAAAGTAATTAGTGAAAAGATCACGCACTTTGAGGCCAGAGATCGGTCTACGTTGATGGTTGATAGGTGGTCTCACCCTACGCACATTGTCCGGCCTACACACAACACCAGCAGAGGAGGAACAATCATGTATCCTGGTGAAGTTATGAAGAACCACACAGGCTTTCACAACTTCATTAACATTTTGTTCACTCAGCTGAATGGCAGACTGGAGTACCCGCCATTTGGCACAAAGAATGCCAAAGGAACACTCCACCAGTCGCCGAGCACGTGATAGGCGCAAGTTAAATATCCTGCCCCTGTGGTGAAGGTTGCGCCGGGGATATGGCCTCATGACATTGCGTGTTAACTGAAAGGCCTCATCTGCCACAAGGACATAAGGGACACATTCTTGAGTGGAGCCTGGTAGCTGACGTGGTGATGGTAGATCCAACTGGTTGGTGCGAAGCCGCTGAGCCATAATAGAAGTATTGTGTCATGATCCCAGTGCAGGTTTTTGAGCTGCACACCGGGGGTTAATGTCTGGAGCTCTGTGCAGGTTTTTACCTGCACACTTGGGGTTAATGATTGTGTCCTCTTTCTGGTTCTGGGCGAGCTTCTTAAACCCCTGGGAAGCTTCAATCCCTGCCAGTTATACTTTTGCCTTTGGCCTAGTGTGCTGACCCCCGTGTGCCTGTGTGTTGCTATAGCTTGGTTCTGACCCGGCCCTGATTCCCGTTGTGAGTTTGCCTGTTGATTTTGTACTGCGTTATTATCTGTGTATGACTCATTGCCTGTGACCTGACTACTCTCTGCTCGCCCCTTTGGTACCTTGTAGCTATATCTGTGTACGACTCATTGCCTGTGACCTGACTACTCTCTGCTCGCCCCTTTGGTACCTTGCAGCTATCTCTGTGTGTGACTCATTGGCTACGTCCTGACTATTCTCACTGTCTATGCCCCTGGGTAACTTTGTCTCGCAGTTACTCTGCTAGGAATTGTCTTGCAGCTCCTAGCTCTGTGGAGTTTAGGCCACGCCTCTAGCAGTCACCTGCTTCAGGTCCTGCGGCTCTGAAGTACGCATCTATTCGGTTGCTGCCCGCTCCACAGGTAGCTTTGAGCACGCTTTCGCTTTACTCAGGACCCGCACACTGGCTCAGTGAGCAAGTCCAGTGTGGTGTCTCTGACATTATAACTGGCCTACAATTTTTTTTTCTCTCCTCGCTTCTGCAGCATGGACCCAATGTGTGCTTTATCTGAGCAGGTGAAATGCTTGACTCAGTCACTGCAGAAGCTTAGTTTGGAACACCAAGCTCTGGCCCAGTCCCAACGGCGGGTTGAGGACTCAGTTCAAGGGGTACTTTCCGCAGGCTTCCAGCAGGTGGGGAATAGAGATGTCATTGTAGTCCCACCTGAATCCCCGGTTAAATTGCCAGATATATTTTCTGGTAACAAGGATGATTTCAGGGCATTTAAGGAGGGCTGTAAGCTTTTTTTTTTCTTTGAGACCCCGCTCCTCTGGGGATGAGAAACAGAGGGTGGGGGTGGTGATGTCCCTGCTTAGGGGGTCCCCACAGGCCTGGGCATTCTCGCTTTCCTCTTCTGCCCCTGAGAGAATGTCTGTGTATGCATTTTTTGAAGCCTTAGGGCTTATTTATGATGAGCCTGATAGAGTGCGGTTGGCTGAGGACAAAGTGATGAGTGTCTGTCAGGGGGAGCACTCGGCCGAATGGTTCTGTACTGAATTCAGACGTTGGGCAGCGGAGATTTCCTGGAGTGATGCCGCCCTTCAGGGACTGTTCCACAGAGGCCTGTGTGAACGTCTGAAGGATGCTTTGGCACTTCATCCTCCGCCTGACTCCCTGGAGGATGCCATGGTCCAAGCGGTACGCATGGATCGCAGGCTGCGGGCTAGAGGCATTATGCAATGGGAAATGACCTTATTCTTCAGTGGAGATGAGACCCAGACTTTTCCTATGGCTATGGAGGTGAGCGCTGTCACCTGTGAGGGAAAGGAAAGAAGACGCCGCCGGGAAAAGCAGTTGTGTTTCTATTGTGGGGAATCTGGACACTGGAAGAAGGACTGCCCCTCCTGTCCGTCATCCTCCAAGATGGCGGGAAACGACTAGGTCTGGGTAGTAATCGAGGAGGCTACCCAGACCTTCAGGTACAATTTTCCTCATGTGCAAAAATGGTGCTGCAGGTGGAACTGGAACTTGGTTATGGTCCTGTTCAGACTACTACTTTTATTGACTGCGGTTCGGCTGTGAACCTGATTGATACCAAGGTTATGACTCTTAATAAGATAGGGACAGTCAGGCTTCATGATCCTGTTAAACTTGTGGCAATTGACTCATCTCCTCTTACCCAAGACGGTATCTGTTGCAGTTCTGAACTTTTTTCTCTAAAAGTGGGTTCCACTCATGTGGAGAAACTAAGTTGTCTGGTGCTAGATAACTTGCCTGCAGGACTGGTACTGGGGATGCCTTGGCTTCAACGCCATAATCCTACCATTGATTGGGATACAGGGGAAATCACTCAATGGGGATGCAATAATAAATGTGGTAACCGGGGACATCTTGTTAACGCTGTTAAATCCGTGTCTGTGTCGTCTGTCGATCTGGAAGGTATTCCGGAGTACCTGAAAGATTTCGAAGATGTTTTTTCCGAAAGTGAGGCTGAGTCGCTGCCACCACATAGACCCTATGATTGTGCCATTGATTTAGTACCCGGAGCCAAGTTACCTAAGGCTTGATTGTTCAATTTGTCTGGGCCTGAGCGCCAAGCCATGAAGGAGTACATAACTGAGAGTCTCCGCAAAGGGCATATCAGGCCTTCTGTGTCACCTGTGGCAGCAGGGTTCTTCTTTGTGAAGAAAAAAGATGGTGGTTTGCGGCCGTGCCTCGACTTTCAGGAACTGAACAAGATAACGGTTAGGAACTCTTACCCGCTCCCCCTCATCCCAGACTTATGTAACCAGTTAGCTGGGGCCCAATGGTTCTCCAAGTTAGATCTGCGGGGGGCCTACAATCTGATAAGGGTTCGGGAAGGGGACGAGTGGAAAACGGCATTCCTCACATCAGAAGGACTCTTTGAGAACCTGGTAATGCCATTTGGGTTAACTAATGCACCCGCTATTTTCCAAAATTTCATCAATGTTGTGTTTTCTGATCTGATAGGCCGTTTTGTTATTATTTATTTGGATGATATTTTGGTGTATTCCCTGGACAGTCAATCTCACTTGCAACATCTAAAGACAGTTCTCCAGAGACTCAGGGAGAACCAATTGTTTGCCAAATTGGAAAAATGTTCGTTTTTTGTACAGGAGCTGTCTTTTTTGGGGTTGATTGTGTCCTGTGAGGGGTTTCGTATGGATCCTAAGAAGGTGCTGGCGATCGCTGACTGGGTTCAGCCTCGAGATCTCAAGAGGCTCCAGCGCTTCTTAGAATTTGCGAACTATTACCGGAGATTCATTAAAGGTTTCTCACAAGTGGTTAAACCACTCACGGATCTTACCCAGAAGGGAGCTGATGTAAAAAATTGGTCTATACTCGCTAAGGAATCCTTCTCAGCGATTAAGAAATGTTTTATGTCTGCCCCGGTGTTGGTGCAACCTGATCCGTCCAAACCATTCATTGTGGAGGTGGATGCTTCTGAAGTGGGGGTAGGGGCTGTGCTGTCCCAGGGTCCGGCCACCCTTACCAATCTCAAACCCTGTGCCTTCTTCTCCAAGAAGTTCTCTTCAGCTGAGAAAAACTATGACGTAGGCAATAGAGAACTTCTTGCGGTCAAGCTGGCGTTTGAGGAATGGAGGCACTTTTTGGAAGGGGCGGCTCACCCTATCACGGTTGTCACGGATCACAAAAATTTGGCATACCTTGAATCTGCTAAGAGGCTTACTCCTAGACAGGCCCGTTGGTCACTTTTTTTTCACGATTTCAGTTCTCAATTACTTTTCGACCGGGGTCCAAAAATGTCAAAGCGGATGCCCTGTCCAGAAGTTTTGATCCAGTGTCTCCTCCTGAGCCGCCGTCCTCCATTCTTCCCCCAGGGGTGGTAGTGGCGGGGGTCTCAACTGAGTTGGAACAAGAAATCCTAAGGGCTCAGGCCCTAGCTCTGGCAACCAGGCCAGGCGATAAACTGTTTGTTCCAGATTCATTGCGGCCTAGACTTCTGCAGGAGTTTCATGATTCTAGGCTGAGTGCTCATCCAGGTATCACGGCCACTAGAGAGGCAGTAGCCAGGGGTTTTTGGTGGCCTTCATTAAGGTCCGATGTCAAGGAATTTGTTTCTGCTTGTGGCATGTGTGCCTGTTCCAAAAGCTCGCATAACCGACCGGCTGGGGAACTCATACCTTTACCGGTTCCTGATAGGCCATGGACTCATCTTTCCATGGATTTTATTACCGGCCTTCCACCTTCCAGGGGCAATACCGTGATCTGGGTGGTGATGGATAGGTTTTCTAAACAGGCCTATTTCATTCCCTTGGCAGCATTACCTTCAGCAGAAACATTGGCAAGGTTGTTTGTGCAGCATGTGGTCCGATTGCATGGGGTACCCCTGAATGTTGTGTCTGACAGAGGTGTGCAGTTTGTGGCCAAATTTTGGAGGGCGTTCTGTATGAAATAGGGCATCTCACTCTCCTTCTCGTCGGCATATCACCCGGAGAGCAATGGTCAGACAGAACGCACCAATCAATCCCTGGAACAAATTCTCAGGTGTCTGACCTCCGCCAGACAGAAGGATTGGTGTGATGCATTACCGTTGGCTGAATTCGCTTTTAACAACCGGGTGAGTCAGTCCACCAACATGTCCCCATTCCTGATTAACTATGGCTTTAATCCGCATTTTGGGGAGTTTTCTTGGGTGGATTCCGGTTGTCCAGGAGCAGAGGGGTCCGTTCAACGGTTAAAAAACCTCTGGCCTGAAGTCCGGCATAATATCTCTCGGGCCCAGGGGAGATACAAATATTTTGCGGACAAAAAGAGAGCCTCGGGAGACATGTTTCAGGTGGGAGAGAAGGTTTGGCTCTCCACACGTAACATCAACTTAAAGGTACCATCAGTTAAGTTGGGACCAAAGTTCATTGGTTCGTACGAGATTATGGAGATAGTCAACCCTGTGGCATATAGGTTGCGTCTCTTCGCCTCCTTAAAAATATCTAATGTGTTCCATAAGTCTCTGTTGAAACCCGCAGGATCTGTCAAAGAGAACTCCGAGACCGTTGTTCCTCCAGTGCTGGTGGAGGGTCAATTGGGGTATGAGGTCGGACATATTGTGGACTCTCGACTGGTGCGCCGCTCTTTGCAGTACCTGGTCCACTGGAAGGGATATGGACGAGAAGAGCGCTCATGGGTCCCTGCTCGCTCGGTACATGCAGATCGCCTGGTTCGGGCTTTCCATGCCAAGTACCCGGGGAAGCCTGGGGGTCCAGAGGCCCCCCGTTGAGAGGGGGGTACTGTCATGATCCCAGTGCAGGTTTTTGAGCTGCACACCGGGGGTTAATGTCTGGAGCTCTGTGCAGGTTTTTACCTGCACACTTGGGGTTAATGATTGTGGCCTCTTTCTGGTTCTGGGAGAGCTTCTTAAACCCCTGGGAAGCTTCAATCCCTGCCAGTTATACTTTTGCCATTGGCCTAGTGTGCTGACCACCGTGTGCCTTTGTGTTGTTATAGCTTGTTTATATGGTTCTGACCCGGCCCTGTTTCCCGTTGTGAGTTTGCCTGTTGATTTTGTACTGCATTATTATCTGTGTATGACTCATTGCCTGTGACCTGACTACTCTCTGCTCGCCCCTTTGGTACCTTGTAGCTATATCTGTGTACGACTCACTGCCTGTGACCTGACTACTCTCTGCTCGCCCCTTTGATACCTTGCAGCTATCTCTGTGTGTGACTCATTGGCTACGTCCTGACTATTCTCACTGTCTATGCCCCTGGGTAACTTTGTCTCGCAGTTACTCTGCTAGGAATTGTCTTGCAGCTCCTGGCTCTGTGGAGTTTAGGCCACGCCTCTAGCAGTCACGTGCTTCAGGTCCTGCGGCTCTGAAGTACGCATCTATTCGGTTGCTGCCCGCTCCACAGGTAGCTTTGAGCACGCTTTTGCTTTACTCAGGACCCGCACACTGGCTCAGTGAGCAAGTTCAGTGCGGTGTCTCTGACATATTAAAGACTCTAGAGTCTCCCGTCCTTCCATATTCCCCAATGTTAACAATTATAAACCTGTATTGAGGGTCAGCCACAGCCAACAATACAACAGAAAAGTATTGTTTATAATTGAAGAATTGGGAGCCAGAGTTCGGCGGCTTACGCACCCGGATATGTTTGCCATCAAGGGCCTCAATACAATTTGGAAACTGGCATTCTTCCTCAAAGTCCCTTGATATCCTCAACCAGTCTTCCATCCTAGCCTCGAGCATGATGACTTGATATTGTCTTGTCCATATTTCAATACATGTTGATCTGACTATGCCAGATATGGTTGATCTTCCAATCAGAAACTCATGGTGGAGGACAGCATAAGACAGGCCAGTGGCCAGGAAGCTGAAGAACAACAGAAAAGGATGATTGTCGAATGCACACATTTACAAAACAAACAGGTCCATACATACCAAACTTGGTAAGATTTCAGAGCAAATAACACACACATCTTGCTTTGCACAATGAGTAAGTGATATTCAGTACATATTCCACATAACATATGTGGACTAAGATGAGGGCCTAAAACTTACTCCAAGAAGGCAAAAATTCAAACTTTGCCCAACACATCATGAACATAGAGAATATGGTTGTGTAGTACATACCGTATTGTGAGTAGAAGTCGCTCCTCTGCAGATATAGCTTTGCGCTTCCTTGTATCCTGAAAGGTTATCCCAGGGCGCACTGTCTCCAAGAGTCGATCAAATGTTGCAAGGCTCATGCAACAGTATTGGTAGAATTTGAAAGGATGCTCCCGCAGAGAAGAATAGAGGCAGTGAAAATTAACTCTTGTGAGTCGCTGCCTCAAAAGTGGATGTGCTCACATGCGTCTCCTCCTCCGCGGATCCACTATCACTGGGTATGGTTGGCCAAAGCGGCGTGACAAAAGCCAGATGAAGAGAACCTGCTCAGTTGTGTTGAAAGTCAGACTGTTTGCCATGTTGCTCATACAACACCAACACACCTAGTGAAGGCAAGGTGACAAATAGACAGAATGGAGGCTGCCACCTGTTCCTGAGCCAATAAATAGAGTGCAGGCTTATGATTTAAATAGTTAGCAGGCCTCAAAACCGTTAAATGTCCATTTTGCAAGGCTTCGAGAAAATTTCGCCATATGGATTGCATACGGATGCCATACGGATTACATATGGATGCTCACATGCGCAAAATACACGACCGCACCTTGCTTACGGATGACCTACGGAGCACTATTTAGGGGTTATTCATCTGTTTTACGCCTGTAAACTACGCACCGTATTTTGCGCCGGTTAGTGTGACCCCGGCCTAAAAGAGGAGAACACTGAACATAAAGATCATAAAAAATAATGATAAATAAATAATAAAAATATTTAAAATAAGGGGACAAAGAGTTTGGAAATACGAAAGGTAATGTTTATTGAGACAATATACAAATATTCATAAAATTTATAATAAATGGCACTGGTTAGACATGACCAGTACCTGCAGCCACATAAACACATGCAGAGAAAGCACAAAAAAGAGAGAGCATCAAAAAGGAGGAAACACAGCGTCTGGTGATGTCCATGAGTTCAAGACAGGCAGTCATTGCCAACAAAGGGTTTTCAACCAAGTACTAGAAATGAACATTTTATTTACAAATATTTAATCTGTCCTATTACTTTTGGTCTCTTTAAAAACAGGGTGGCACATGTTAAGGAGCTGAAACTCCAAAACCCTTCATCCTATTTTAATGTGGATACCCTCAAATGAAAGCTGAAAGTCTGAACTTCAACTGCATCTGAATTGTTTTGTTTAAAATTCATTGTGGTAATGTCTAGAACCAAAATTAGAAAAATGCTGTCTCTGTCCAAATATATATGGACCTAACTGTATATGTGTGTCACTGACATATATATATATATATATATATATGCACATACCTATTCTATGTGTATACATGTATTCTATCTTTTGTATTATAACATGTCAGTGTGATTTTACTGTATAGCCACATATGAATTGCCGGCTTTTCAAGGGACACCGGTGCGTAAAAATCAGACAGCACTCACATGGTGCGAGTGCTGTCCGATTTTTTCTTGCACCCATTGACTTGCATTGGCAAGTCTCATCCGAGAATCGCAGCAATAAGCAGCATGCTGCGATTTTTTTCTCAGTCCAATTTCGGCTGAAAAAAAAAATCGCAAATGAGATGTCACCTATTAAATAACATTGGTTCGAGTTCAATACGATTTTTTATTGGATTGCACTCATCCGGATTTCTCGCCAGTGAGTATGAGCCCTTATAATCAGTTTTTTAGCCGAATGGTCTGGCATTCAAATTTTTAAGCTTGTATCTACACCTACATGGTTATCCATTCTGACATTGTTTTGTGTGTTGTGTATATGCTTGCTCTTTCCCAGTGTGCTTTCTCATAATTCAACGGGATTTAGTGCATCAGTTCATGTAATGGAGATCTATAGTCTTACTTTTATGTTTTTGTATTTGTGTGTGTATATGTACAGCATGAGATGAGTGGATTGATTCATGTGTCTCTGGTCCAGCGTCCCGGTCAGTGGTACCTGGCATCTTGACGGCTGGCTGCAAATCTCTAACCTTCCCGTGTTACTTTTTATTAGCCAGGGCTGGCGGGACGTCATCTGTGTGTCCTGCTCATCTCTAGTTGAGACCTATGGATTTTTTTTGTTCCTTCATTCACAGTCAGAACCTCCAGAACTTTCTCATCTTTATGTAGCTTTGTTTTACGACATCAGGTTTTTTTGTGGATGTTAGGCCATGTTCACACGTCGCAGGAATACTGTGGTTTTTGATTTCTGCAGATGTTCTTAGAACATGGGTTTGATGGGTTTTCGGTGCAGATGTGAAGTTGCATTTTTAATGTGTTTTTTCAGTGCAGAAAAGTTTTGATTCTGCAGATAAGAAAGAATCTGCAGTTTTTTACATGCTTTATTTTTAGGCTCCACATAGAAGACAAGAGTGAAAAAAGCACCAAAACCGCACAGTTCAGCAGTTTCCTTGGGTGCACAGGGGGTGCAGTTCTCATGAAATCACATCCACTTTGCTTGGACAGTTAAACACAGAAGAATTTTTGTGCAAACCAAAGCAGCAGAAAATACACAGCATTTACGCTACATGTGAACAAGGGCTGAATTTCCAAGCAAGCGGGATGTGATATCATGAAATCTCCACATTCTGTGGTCTAAAGACGCTGCTGAACAATGCAATTTTTGGTGCGTTTTTTCTCCATGGGCTTCTGAAAAAAAAACAGTTGCATTTCTAAGAGCAGAATCAAAGCTTTTCTGTACTATTAAAAAATGGTAAAAACTCTGCTTCATATCTGCCCCAAAATCATATCAAATAAGAGGAAAATACATAAAAGAAACACAGCAAGCACTCAAGGATAAGAGAAGATTGTTATTGTGTTGTGTGGTGCCGACACCTGCAGAAAATGTGCAGGAAAAAAGCAGCAGAAAGAACACAGCATTTATGTTACGTGTGCACACAACCTCAGCATTACAGTTTTCTTCCATTTTTTATGGGTTTACTAGAATACTCTCTTTTGCTCCCTCCCCTGCCCAGGAGATTTGGTATGATCAGACCATGCTCCATGTTAGATGTGTAGTAATCGCAGGTACGCGGGATGCAGTGACGAGACGGGAGACGGGATGAACTTAAGATGTACTTTTATATATACCTTTATATATGCCTTTAGGGCTATATCGAGCAACCAAACAAGCTAACAATAGTTATCCTTGCAGGGATCAAAACAAGAATACACTGGGAAAGCGAACATGACTATCCCAGCAAAGACCGGTCACTATAGGGCCGACTACGGGTCCTGAATATTAACTACAACGTGTCACTTATCCTCTATAACGTCCGGCAGAGTAGTGGTCGGTGTTGCTTCGGCGTTTCAGCCATTGAGCCCAGCCTACAAGGATTTGGCGGAGACTTCGGGCGTTCCTATGCCCCGGCGAAGTAGGGGCGCAGCAGGCCCCTGAAGATTTCCTCTGCGTCCCACCTCCCGGCGGAGGCGGGATGGCGTTGCCTGGGGACCGGACGTGTAGGCCGCAGCCACCAGCTGAGGACGGACAGTGGCAGCCGCAGGTGGCGGTAAACAGGCCACAGCCGCGGGCCTGAGCCGAGCTGCGGGGGCCGTGGGTGGCAGCAGACAGGCCACGGCCACGGGCTGGAGTTGGACAGCAGTGGATAGGCTGCACCCATGGGCTGGAGTCAGGTGGCAGCCACGGGCGGCAGCATACGGGCCGCACCCGCCGGGTGGAGTCGGGAGGGAGCGGCCACGGGCGGTAGCGTACAGGTCGCACCCGTGGGGTGGAGTCGGGCGGTGGTGGCCGCTGGGAGCATGGTCAGGCGGTCGGTGTCTCTCCATTGGACGGCTCGGTGCCGTCTCCCTTCTGTCGGCGGTGAGTCTCCCTTCAGTCTCTCCCGTCGCTGCTCTCCTCTCTCGTCTCTGGCTCTCTGGTGCCCTCTAGCTGCCTTGCTCCTTCTCTCCTGCTCCGTCATCTGCCGTCTCCTGGTGTCCTCAGCCCTTTTTATACTAGCTCCTCCCTCAACCTTTCTGGAGCTCTCTGTGGTCCGTCTCCTAATAGTGTCCCCCGGAAACACTAGGAACCTTGGTGACAGCCCCCTTGGTTCTGGTTCGGGCACACAGCGTGGTCACCTTCTCCTACAGATGCATACATTTTGGGGCTCACCCCTGGGTTGCAGAACACAGGTGTCACCATTCTCTATTTATCCTGGGGTGAACATCCCTGCTGTAATTACTTACAGCCGTTGGTTTTTGTGAGTTGCGTGTGCAGCTGCACTCACAGGTGGAGACTTCGGACACTTTGGTCGGTTCTGCGCCGGCGCCATTTTCTTTGAGCAGCGCGTGCGTGGCATGGCATTCAACGGGAGTGGAGGTCATCTTAATTGTGTGGAGGTGCTGCTGCGCATGTGCTGGGTATTGACATACGAGTCTCATCTGAGTTTCTCGCAAGTCTGACTCCGACCTTATACTGACTCTTGCAGGATTTTTCTTGTGGCACACATTTGGGCCTGCATGATATGATAATGTACAGTGGACCCTAGGGTGGCATATTTATCAATTTAAAGAACTAGGGCTGCTATATCTGTGTTTGATTTTCTGTTGATAAGCAACTACAGTGTGAACTGGTGATGAGCCTCCTAGGGCATTTTTCTTATCATTTAGCTTAATCAGTCTGCACACTGCACCTTGAAAGTGACAAAACAAGACTGTATACATAAGTTTGAGAAGGTTGCAAGAGCTGATTACTTTGTATATATTGTCTCTATGTAAGATTCTGCTGCTAGGGCAGGGTTCCCCAACTCCAGTCCTCAAGGCCCACCAACGGGTCATGTTTTCAGGATTTCCTTAGTATTGCCCAGGTAATAATTGCATGTGAGTGTGACTGTGAGTGTGTAAGTGTGTGAGTATGTGAGTGTATGTGTGTGAGAGTGTGTGTGTGTGTGGTGCGTATGGCGTATAGAGTGTGTGTGTGTGTTACGACAGTGTTCCACTGGTGGTACCGCGCAATAGGTTGGTACGAGCAGCAGTTTCCAAATTGAGACACCCATCACTGTGTGAGTGTGTGAGTGACTGTGAGTGTTATTGTGAGAGTGTAAGTGTGTGAGTGTGTGTAAGTGTGTGTGAGTTTGAGTGTGTGAGTGTGACTGTGAATGTGATTGTGAGATTTTGAGTGTGATTGTGAGAGTGTAAGTGTGTGTTAGTATGTGAGTGTTTATGACAGTGTGTGTGTGTGTGTGTTGTGCGTACGGCGTATAGAGTGTGTATGTTATGACAGTGTTCCACTGGTGGTACCGCGCAATAGGTTGGTGCGAGCAGCAGTTTCCATATTGAGACACCCATCACTTGTGAGTGTGTGTGAGTGAGTGAGTGTGTGTGTGAGTGTGACTGTGAGTGTGAGTGTGTGAGAGTATGTAAGTGTGTGAGTGTGTGGTGTGTATGGCATATAGAGTGTGTGTGCGTGTGTTTGTCTGTGTGGTGCGATGGTGTTCCACTGGTAGTACCGCACAATAGGTTGGTACCAGAAGAAGTTTCCATATTGAGACACCCATCACTTGAGTGTCCCAATATGGCGGTCTGTGAACTTCCTCAACTTGGAATTCTGGGATACAATGAAATCTGGACAGAACAGAAAATGAAAACATTACAAGGTAATTATATAAATAGATATATACGGTAGATAGATTAAAAGCTGGCAAATGCTCTGCCGCGTACAGTATAATCACAGAGTGACAGATTAGAACAGAATAGATAGAATAGATATATGCACATAGAATAGATGTGTATATACAGCTCTGGCAAAAAGTAAGACACCCACACATCAAAACCCTGTCATGGCCAGCCCTTTCTCCAAACCTGAACCCCAATGAAAACCTCTTGAATGTAATCAAGAGGATGACGGATAGTCACAAGCCATCAAACAAAGAAAAACTGCTTAATTTTTTGTGCCAGAAGCAGTGTGAAAGACTGGTGGCAAGAATTCCAGGACGCATGAAAGCTGTTTTTAAAAATCATGGTTATTCCTCAAAATATTGATTTCTGAACTCTTCTTGAGATAAAACATTAGTATTGTTGTTTCTAAACAGCGTCGGACTGGCCCACCGGGGAACCGGAGGATTCGCCGGTGGGCCCTGGCATCTGGTGGGCCCATACAGGGCCAGCAGTTGCCTAGGGCCCCCGCTGCTCCAGGGGCCCCCAGCCAGTGGTGTGTCGCACACCATGCAGCTGCTATGGGGGCCCCTGCCAGCGGAGTAGCAGCGGGTGTCAGGAGGCAGGAGCCCCTGTCCCCGCTGCTAAAGAGAAATGAATATTCACTGCGAAGCAGTGAATATCATTTCACAGTCTCCACCCCAGAGGCCCCGCCCCCAGCCCAGTAAGCCGCTCTGCATCAGGGCCGGCGCCGCCCTCAGTCCTCTCTGCTCCTGGCTCACAGCCAGTGCACGATGACGTCACTACATCGCGCACCCGCTGTGTGTCTGGCAGAGGGGGCAGCTCCTGACACTGAGGCCGGGATCAGCGTGGGAGCGAGGAGGAGAGGTGAGTATTGTGTTTTTGTTTTTTTTTTATATCTCTCGCTCTCTCTATCTGTCTCTATCTATCTATCTATCTATTTCTATTTCTATTTCTATTTCTCTATATATCTCTCTCTCTATCTCTCTTATATCTATCTATCTTTTTATCTCTATCTATTATCTATATCTATCTATCTCTATATCTATCTCTATCTATTATCTATATCTATCTCTATCGCTCTATCTTTATATCTATCTTTCTATCTCTACATCTATCTCTATATCTATCTATCTATCTTACTCTATCTCTATATCTATTATCTCTATATTTATTATCTATCTAGCTACCATCTATATCTATCTATCTTTATCTATATATATCTCTATCTAATATCTATATCTATCTATCCCTATACCTATCTATCTATTTATCTATCCGTTATCTTTCTCTATATCTTTTCTCTGTATCTATCTATCTCTATATCTATATCTCTCGCTATCTATCGCTCTATCTCTATATCTATATCTATCTCTATATCTATCTTTATATCTATATCTATATATCTATCTCTATCTATCTCTATATCTATCTCTATTTCTCTCTATATCTATCTCTATATCTCTATAGCTATCTATCTATATATCTCTATCTATCTCTATATCTATCTCTCTGTATATCTATCGCTCTATCTCTATATCTATATATCTATCTATCTTTATCTATTTATCTCTATATCTTTTCTCTGTATCTATCTCTCTCTATATCTATATCTATCTATCTCTATATATATCTATTATCTCTATATCTATATCTATTTCTCTCTAGTCTCTATATCTCTCTCTATATCTATCTATCTATCTCTATCTCTATATCTATATATCTATCTATCTTTATCTATTTATCTCTATATCTTTTCTCTGTATCTATCTCTCTCTATATCTATATCTATCTATCTCTATATATATCTATTATCTCTATATCTATATCTATTTCTCTCTATATCTCTCTCTATATCTATCTATTTATCTCTATCTCTATATCTATCTCTCTGTATATCTATCTATCTTTCTATCTCTATATCTATCTCTATATCTGTCTATCTTTCTCTATCTATCTATTTATCTCTATCTATTATCTATATCTATCTCTATCTATCGCTCTATCTCTATCTTTCTATCTCTACATCTATCTCTATATCTATCTTTCTATCTATATCTATCTATATCTATCTATCTAGCTATCTCTATTATCTATATCTACCTATCTCTATATCTTTCTATCTTACTCTATCTCTATATCTATCTGTTATCTCTATATTTATTATCTATCTCTATCTATTATCTATATCTATATCTATCTCTCTATCTATTTATCTATCTCTGTATCTATCTCTCTCTATATCTATCTCTCTCTATCTACCGCTCTCTCTATCTATCTTTATATCTATATCTATCTATCTCTATATCTATTATCTCTATATCTATCTACCTATCTATCTCTATATCTATCTCTATATATATATATCTGTTTCTCTCTATATCTATCTCTATATCTCTCTCTATAGCTATCTATATATTATCTCTATATCTATCTATATATTATCTCTATCTCTATATCTATCTATCTCTATATCTATCTATCTCTATATCTATCTATCTATCTCTATATCTGTTATCTCTATATCCATATCTATCTATATCCATATCTATCTCTATATCTATCTATCTCTATATCTATCTTTCTATCTAACACTATATCTCTATATCTATCTCTATATCTCATTATCTATCAATCTCTATCTCTATCTCTCTCTCTTTATCTATCTATCTATTGATCTATCCATCTATCTCTATATCTATCTATTATATCTATCTATTATCTCTATTATCTATATCTATCTATCCATCTATCTATCTAGCTATCTCTATCTATCTCTATATCTCTCTATATCTATCTTTCTAACTCTATATCTATCTATCTCTATACATATATATATATCTAGCTATTATCTCTATATCTATCTTTCTATATCTATCTGTCTCTATATCTCTATATCTATCTATCTCTATATATCTCTATATCTATTTTTATTTATAGCCATCTATCTCTATATCTATCTATATATGTCTATATTATTATTATTATATCTGTATATCTCTATCTATTATCTATCTCTATTATCTATATCTATCTATCTCTATATCTTTCTATTTATAGCTATCTATCTATATCTATCTATCTATCTATCTATCCATTATCTATTTTCTATCTATCTCTATATCTATCTACCTATCTATCTATATTTCTTTCTATATCTATCTTTATATCTATCTCTATCTATCTCTATGAATCTTTCTATCTATATCTATCCATTATCTACTTTCTATCCATTATCTACTATCTATCTCTATATCTATCTATTTCTACATCTATCTTTCTATCTATATCTATCTAACTCTATATCTATATATCTATATAGCTTTATACCCTATGAGGGGGTGCATTATTCCCTATGAGGGGGCAGTATTATACCCTATGAGGGGGCAGCATTATACCCTATGAGGGGGCAGCATTATACCCTATGAGGAGGCAGCATTATACCCTATGAGGAGGGCAGCATTATTCCCTATGAGGAGGCAGCATTATACCCTATGAGGGGGGCAGCATTATACCCTATGAGGGGGGCAGTATTATACCCTATGAGGGGGGCAGTATTATACCCTATGAGGGGGGCAGCATTATACCCTATGAGGGGGGCAGCATTATACCCTATGAGGAGGGCAGCATTATACCCTATGAGGAGGCAGCATTATACCCTATGAGGAGGGCAGCATTATACCCTATGAGGAGGGCAGCATTATACCCTATGAGGAGGGCAGCATTATACCCTATGAGGAGGGCAGCATTATTCCCTATGAGGAGGGCAGCATTATACCCTATGAGGAGGGCAGCATTATACCCTATGAGGAGGGCAGCATTATACCCTATGAGGAGGGCAGCATTATTCCCTATGAGGAGGCAGCATTATACCCTATGAGGAGGCAGCATTATACCCTATGAGGAGGGCAGCATTATACCCTATGAGGGGGGCAGCATTATACCCTATGAGGGGGGCAGCATTATACCCTATGAGGGGGGCAGTATTATACCCTATGAGGGGGGCAGCATTATACCCTATGAGGAGGGCAGCATTATACCCTATGAGGAGGCAGCATTATACCCTATGAGGAGGGCAGCATTATACCCTATGAGGAGGCAGCATTATACCCTATGAGGGGGCAGCATTATACCCTATGAGGGGGGCAGTATTATACCCTATGAGGGGGTGCATTATTCCCTATGAGGGGGGCAGTATTATACCCTATGAGGGGGGCAGTATTATACCCTATGAGGGGGCAGCATTATACCCTATGAGGGGGTGCATTATTCCCTATGAGGGGGGCAGTATTATACCCTATGAGGAGGCAGCATTATACCCTATGAGGGGGGCAGTATTATACCCTATGAGGGGGGCAGCATTATACCCTATGAGGGGGGCAGCATTATACCCTATGAGGGGGTGCATTATACCCTATGAGGGGGTGCATTATACCCTATGAGGGGGTGCATTATTCCCTATGAGGGGGGCAGTATTATATTCTATGAGATGGCTGCATTATATTCTATGAGATGGCTGCATTATACTATGTGAGGGGGCTGCTTTATATTCTATGAGGGGGCTACCCCAACTCCTGCTACATAATTAAGACATGTACAACCTTATATTATACCCAGATATTAGCGTGTTTTACCGCATAATTGGTGGTCTGGTATTTAACTCTATGCAGCTACATAGTGGGCCCCAAGAATGATTTTCTCTGGTGGGCCCAAGGTGTTCCAGTCCGACGCTGTTTCTAAATGATTATGAACTTGTTTTCTTTGGATTATTTGAGGTCTGAAAGCACTGTGTTTTTAACGATTTCTCCTTTTCAGAAAAAAAAATACAAAATTTATTGCTTGGAAATTCAGAGATATGTTGTCAGAAGTTTGTAGACTAAAAGGACAATTTACATTTTACTCAAAAATGTACCTATAAAGAGAAAAATCAGACAAACTTAACATTTGGAAGTGGTCTCTTAATTTTTGCCAGAGCTGTATATATACATCTATCTTTATGTATGTATTTGTATTGCAGATAGAGAGATAAATAGAAGAATAGCTGGTATTTTCCCATGGTCCTGAGGTCACTGCAGTTCAGCCTGGCTGCGAGAACAGCTTCAGTGATGTCACCGCTAGTCACTGAAGCTGTGCTGGCAGCATCTCCTCATTCACCAGTATATTTCAGACAGGACGGTCGCATCGCATCGGGAGTGCGGTGAAATTAACAGGTGATGTATATCTGTGTCCTGGTGTCCTGGCTGTGATATGATGTCCTGTTTAAGATATGGAGTCCTGATGTCCTGGCTGTAATATGGTGTCCTGGTGTGCATGGGTAATAGCGGTGACGTCTGTTTTACTTGTGCAGCCGCAGTAACGTCACCTGTTAATTTCACTGCACATATATCTTTCACTTGCGCAGGCTGTTACTGCGGCTGCACAAGTAAAACATAGACGTCACCACTATTCCCCACGCAGGCGCAGTAACACACACATATACATAAACACACACATAGATGCACATATATATACACACACATACATACTTACACATATACAGTGTATATATATACACACACACACACACATATACATACACATATATATACACACATATATATACACTAGCTGCCCGGGCATAGTAACTAACTACGGTTACTTATAACAAATTATAATGATTATATCTATATACCGTATATACTCGAATATAAGCCGAAATTTTCAGCCCATTTTTTTGGGCTGAAAGTTCCCCTCTCTGCTTATATTCGAGTCATATACACCAGGGGGTCGGAGGAGGAGGGGAGGCGGGGGTGTCAGGTCATACTTACCCATCCTGGCGCTGTCTCTTTAGCCCCCAGCTTCTCCGCGATCTCCCTACCTTCCTTCAGCGGTCACCTGGTACCACTCATTAAACTCATGAATATGCGCATATTCATGAGTTTATTGAGCGGTACCAGGTGACTGCTGAAGGCAGGAAGGGAGATCGTGGAGAAGCTGGGGGCTGAAGAGACAGCGCCAGGATGGGTAAGTATAGCGATACTCACCTGTCCAGCGTCCATGGCTGCTTGCTGCTGTCTGTTACGTCATCTGTCAGTGACGTTCAGACAGCAGAGGGCGCCCCCTGCAGTCTGAAGGTCACTGACAGATAACGTGCCAGACAGCAGCAAGCAGCCATGTACACAGGACAGGTGAATATCTCAGGTGCAAGCAGTGACACTGGCACCTGACACCCAGCGACGGAGAGGTGAGTATGTCATTTTTTATTTTTAAATGCAGCAGTGGCAGCATATGGGGCCATAATCTATGGAGCATCTTATAGGGGCAGCATATGGGGGCATAATCTATGGAGCATCTTATAGGGGCAGCATATGGGGGCATAATCTATGAAGCATTTTATGGGAGCAGCATATAAGGGCATAATCTATGGAGCATCTTATGGGGGCAGCATATGGGAAATAATCTATGGAGCATCTTATGGGGCAGCATATGGGGGAATAATCTATGGAGCATCTTATGGGGGCAGCATATGGGGGCATAGTCTATGGAGCATCTTATGGGGGCAGCATATGGGGGCATAATCTATGGAGCATCTTATGGGGGCAGCATATTGGGGAATAATCTATGGAGCATCTTATGGGGGTAGCATATGGGGGCATAATCTATGGAGCATCTTATGGGGCAGCATATGGGGGAATAATCTATGGAGCATATTATGGGGGCAGCATATGGGGGAATAATCTATGGAGCATCTTATGGGGGCAGAATATGGGGGCATAATCTATGGAGCATCTTATGGGGCCATAATCTATGGAACATCTTATGGGGCCATAACCTTTATGGAGCAGCATATGGGGCATATTATTCTATGGAGCATCTTATGGGGTCATTATTAACCTTTGTGCAGCATTATATGGGGTGTTGTTGTGAGTTCATTCTCTGGTCCACCAGCTGTGAGTTCTCCTTCCAGACTCCCTCTGGTGGTAACAGGAGGTAGTGAGGCTGATTTAATCAGTAGAGATCTGCCAACTGATAATGAGGATGACGATTGGACCTCAGGAATCTTAGACTGGATTTAAGACAGCCGACACCCTAGTCTAGTGCTGGTGATTGCTTCTGGCTTCTCAGGTCTTGGTTTTCAGCTCTGTTCCAGCCTTCTCAAAGCTAAGTGTTTTTGCTAATGTTCACACTTGATTCTGTTGGTGTATTCAATTTTTTGTGTGTTCAGCCAGCCCCGGCTGGGGCTGTGCTGAATTTCCACTCTTATTTATCTGTATTTGCCAATTTGCTTTTTAGTCCCTTATTAGATTGGCCTCCTTTTGCTCTGTCTCAGAATATTTCAGAGTGCTGATATAGTGGGAGAAGTCTAGTGACTTCAGGGTTAATTTTGTTATCAGAAGTGTTGGACATTATTTTTGTAGGGTTTTTGGCAGATTGCAGACAGTGTCTTTCCTTTCCTATTCTTTATAGTTAGTTTGGGCCCCATCGTTTGCTCAGCCTATTTTCCTGCCTGTGTTTGTGTTTTCATCTTGTTTCACCGTCAATACATGTATGGGGGCTGTCTATTCCTTTGGGGTCTGCTCTGATGCAGTTAGTTTTCCCCTTTTCTTGCTTTAGGCTTACAGTATGGAGTCCTCCGGCTGTGACGAGGCGTCTAGATCATTGTAGGAACGCTCCACTGCTACTGCTAGTTGTGTGGTTAGGATCAGGGATCTGTAATCTGCATAGTTACTAACCTCTCTGCTTTTCTGGAACTTAGCTTTTTGTTGTCCTCCTCGGTGACCCATTCATAACAGGGTGTATTTTGTATGGAGCATCTTATGGGGCCATCATGAACTGTATGGAACATGTGGGGCTCCTGATTCAATATGGATATTCAAAAACATTTAACCTACTGATGTCTCAATTAATTTTACTTTTATTGGTATCTATTTTTATTTTTTAAATTCACCAGTAGCTGCTGCATTTTCCACCCTAGGCTTATACTCGAGTCAATAAGTTTTCACAGTTTTTTGTGGCAAAATTAGGGGGTCGGCTTATACTCGGGTTGGCTTATACTCGAGTATATATGGTATATATAAAAAGCTGAGTGTATAGCCCTGCCCACTCCGCATAGCCACTTTCACTATAATATCCCACATCGTCCCGTCAGCCAGAGCCACCGGACTACTACCCCTAATATCCCACACCATCCAGTCAGAGCCACCGGACTACTAACCTAATATCCCAGATCATCCCGTCACAGCCGCCGGACTACTACCCCTAATATGTCACATCATCCCGTCAGCCAGAGCTACCGGACTACTCCCCCTAATATCCCACATCATCCCATCAGCCAGAACCACCGGACTACTACCCCTAATATCCCACATCATCCCATCAGCTAGAGCCACCGGACAACTACCACTAATATCCCACATTATCCCGTCACAACCGCCAGACTACTACCCCTAATGTCCCACATCATCCCGTTAGAGCCACCGGACTACTACCCCTAATATTCCACATCATCCCGTCAGCCAGAGCCACCAGACTACTACCCCTAATATCCCACATCATCCCGTCAGCCAGAGCCATTGGACTACTACCCCTAATATCCCACATCATCCCATCAGAACCACCGGACTACTACCCTTAATATCTCACATCATCCCATCAGCCAGAACCACCGGACTACTACCCAGAAATATCCCACATCATTCTGTCAGAGCCACCGGACTACTATCCCTAATATCCCACATCATCCCATCAGCCAGAGCCATCGAACTACTACCCATAATATCCCACATCCTAACTTCCATACTGGGGATCCCTTAAAGAGAGGCCTGGGTCAAAACCAAAGTGCTGGATGGATTTGCCCTGACTTCTATACCAATGATCCCTTTAAGAGGGAAGATGTGCCTATGGGATGGAGGATGTGTGATGGGTATATGGGAAGGAGGGGGGATTCATTTCTGTCATGTGCTCTCTGCTCCTCTCTGGGGGGCAGACAATGGCTGGGAGCTTATGTTCCCAGGGATGCTAGATTTCTCCCACCATGGCAGTGTCTGCTGAGGTGTTGTCGTGGAGTGAGAAAACTATTGCTCATAGCAACCAATCACAGCTCAGCTTCTTTGCTTAGTGATTGGTTGCAAGGAAAACTGTTGCTCATAGAAACCAATCATAGCTCAGCTTCTTTTAAACATCTTTGGTGAAATGAAAGATGCTTCATGATTGGTGATGCACACACATACATGCATACATTCACTTTTATATATATAGATCTACACACACATACATACTGTACATACACACATATATACACATACACATAAACACACACACACATACATATACACACCACACACCTTCGGCCTGGAATATAACACCTCAGGCCACAGCTCTCCCGCTCTCGGTTTTGCCCTCACACCATGGTCTCAGCATGGGCTGCTGTAGGTGTATTCATAATGTGAGAAAACTACCAGTCCAGCATGCACTGAGATGTTTCCTGCTTCCTCCACTCTGAGAGGACGTGACTGAAGGCAGGAAGACAACGAACGGGCACGTAATGCTGGGATTTGTAGTCTTGCTGCTGGTTTAGTGGCCAGGAGGCATGAAGGGTTGGCAGGGCTGATGCTAGCCTCAGGGTAGGTGTAGTGTGTGAGGAGTGTTGGGCTGCTCTGCTGCCGCAGTTATTTTATGAGGGCTCAGTTCGTGGCCATGTCACCACTATTCCCGCACATGCGTAGTAACGCCACAGCTGTTACTGCGCCTGTGTGGGAATAGGAGAGACGTGTATGTCACTTGGCAGACACAGTTCATGGCCGCGGTGCCTTATGGGATTCGGGGACAGCAGCCACTGGTGATTATATATGTAGATATGCATTCTATGTGTATATATCTATTCTATCTATACTTTTCTAAGCTGTCAGTGTAATTAGCCACACATGAATTGCCGGCTTTTCAAAGGACACCGGTGCATTAAATTTGGACAGCACTTGCATGGTGCGAGTGCTGTGCGATTTTTTTTTTCTCGCACCCATTGACTTGCATTGGTGAGTCTCGTCCAAGAATCACAGCAATACGCAGCATGCTGCAATTTTTTCCTTAGTCCGATTTCAGCTGAGAAAAAAATCGCAGATGAGATGTAATCCATTGAATAACATTGGTCTGAGTGCAATCCGATTTTTTATCGGATTGCATTCGTCTGTATTTCTCGCAAATGGGTATGAGCCCTTAAGGTACATACTGGTATATCATTGTTTTTTTGTAAAATCAGGATTATGGTACTAATGACTGCTTTTTTCTGCTCAACTGAGGCTATAGTGTACATTTGGTGTGGAGCATCTTGGGACAGTTATTTTTGTTCATTTAGATTTATAAAGCCCATATGGTGTTAATCCTCTTAGGGCAGTAATTTCTTTATCCACACAGCACAATTTTCATTTTGCATCTTCTACCTTTGTGATGTTATATAGTTGTGAGTTCATTTACAAGATTACACCAAATTCCACCTATTGAGGTGTTTTTTCTCAGCAATTCCAACAAGATGTACCCTGGTACTACCACTCAACAACCTTTCCCCTAGCTCTTCATTTTTTTGGTATCTTTTTGTATAGGCACTTTGTGGAGGGAACGATTCAGGGGTCAGTGAGGGACAGTCCTCGTTGAGCGGGTGCTCCATTTCTGTCTGATTCTAGGGTGCCAACCTCCGCAGCCAGGAAGGGACCTATTTAGTAGGGACTTTAGAGGGTGAGTTATAGTTAACATACTTTTAATGCCTCTCCCTCCTTCCCCTGACGTCCAAATAAGATTACATTTTTGTCAACTTCCCGTCCCTTCAATTATTCCATTTTTATTGTGGCAACACTGCTATGAATTTTGGTGGTGCTGATATCTGGTTCACATTGTTGGCAATTTTTGAACTTTGGCTGCCCCATTATAATCTCCTATTCCTGCCCTTTACATATATGTTGGACTGTTCATTTGGCCCACACTTAACAAATCAGGCCTGGTAATAGGCGATTTTTTGAGTAGACAGTTGTATAATTTGGTGTGGTATTTTTCTTTGCCACTAGTTGAGTAGGGGCTTCTAGGGACATTAGGGTAAGCTGACGCTGAGTAGGGGTGCCATTTTGAATTCAAGAGAGGGTGGCAACCTCCGCTGATAGGAAGGATCTGAGTAGGTGATAATAGGGTGAACTAGTTACACCCAGCACCCCCTCTCTATGCTATTTGGTGTTTGTAGTTCAGCAAACTTAGTTGCTTGCTTAGGCTTTAAATTTATTAATTATTGATAGTTTTTAATCATTCTAAATAAAATTACATTTTTAAGGGTCTTAGTTTTTTTTGGTGAGCATAGAATCATAGAATCATAGAGTTGGAAGGGACCTCCTGGGCCATCTGGTCCAACCCCCTGCTCAAAGCAAGATTTGCTAAATCATCCCAGACAGATGTCTGTCCAGCCTCTGTTTGAAGACTTCTATTGAAGGAGAACTCACCACCTCTCATGGCAGCCTGTTCCACTCATTGATAACTCTAACTGTCAAAAAGTTTTTGCACGTCAGGGGTTAATGTCTGGAGCTCAGTGCAGGTTTTGACCTGCACACCTGGGGTTAATGATTGTGGCCTCTTTCTGGTTCTGGGAGAGCTTCTAAAACCCCTGGGAAGCTCCAATCCCTGCCAGTTATACTTTTGCCTTTGGCCGAGTGTGGTGACCCCTGTGTGCCTGTGCCTGTTTGTTGTTATAGCTTGTTTATATGGTTCTGACCTGGTTCTGTTTCCCGTTGTGAGTTTGCCTGTTGATTCTGTACTGTGCTATCCTCTCTGTGTATGACTCATTGCCTGTGATCTGACTACTCTCTGCTCGCCCCTCTTGTACCTTGCAGCTATCTCTGTGTATGACTCATTGGCTACGTCTTGACTATCCTCCCTGTCTATGCTCCTTGGTAACTTTGTCTCGCAGTTACCCTGCTAGGAGTTCTCTTGCAGCTCCTAGCTCTCTGGAGTTTAGGGCATGCCCCTAACAGTCACGTGCTTCAGGTCCTGCAGCTCTGAAGTACGCATCTACTCGGCTGCTGCCCGCTCCACAGGTATCTTTGAGCACAGTTCGCTTTACTCAGGACACGCGCACTGGCTCAGTGAGCAAGTTAAGTGCGGTGTTTCTGACAATTTATATCTTTTTGAATCCTCTCTCTTCTCTAGTATTAGCTATCCCTCCTAGCTTTATGTCATCAGCAAATTTTATCAGTTTACCCTCAATTCCTTCATATAAATTGTTGATAAAGATGTTGAACAATACAGGGCCCAGGACAGAGCCCTGTGGTACCCCACTTGAGACATTCTTCCAACTGGATGTGCAGCCATTTACAACCACTCTTTGGGTCCGATCACTAAGCCAGTTATGAATCCACCTAACAGTTTCCTTATCCATTCCATACTTAGCCATTTTTTACTACAGTATATCTACAGCATTTCCCTGATCCACCCAATCACAGCATTTACCTGATCCATCCAATCAGTGATTCTGTCAAATAATGCAAATATTCTGTTAAATAATGCAAATGCAGAGCAAACTGGCAGCTTATTGATAGATTAGAATTCAACTGCGTAATAATCTATGGTGATTGGAGGAGGTGGAAGGAGCACAGAGCTAAAGTAAAACCCCATTCTCACATAGCGAGATCACTAGCGAGATCGCTGAAGTGTCATCGATTTTGTGACGCAACAGCAACCTCACCAGCGATCTCGCTACATGTGACACGCAGTTTCGACTCCCCCCCGCTGGATATCGCTGATCGTGCTTGAATGTCCTGGGCCACTTTTTGTCGTCAGTGTCCCGCTGGCCAGAGCGCATTGCTGTGTTTGACGCCGACGAGCGACCTCGTCGGCGATGCAGAACTCAGGGACGCAGGTAGGAATCGTCTGAGAAGCTGCTGTGTGACAAGGTACCAACAACTGGCGAGGTCGTTATCCGGATCGCCGGATCGTTGCTGCGTCGCTGAAGAGATCTGCCTGTTTGGCAGCTTACTAGCAACCATTTAGCAATGCACCAGCGATCCTTACCAGGTCGTATCGTTGTCGGGATCGCTGGTGGATCGCTAAGTGAAACGGGACTCTAAGGCCCAAACACACACGGGCAGCAAAGTTTCTTTTTAGTAAGAGTTTTATTTTACCGTAGTGCTGGATTCACAGCTGTAGTGCTCAGTAGTGTTGTATAATAGTCTCAATGGAGGGCCTCCGGACCCCAAGGTTTCTCAGGATGCCGGGCATGGAATGCACAAATCAAACGGTCAGCGTGTACCGATCTGGCTGGTACCCATGACCGATCCTCCGGACCATACCCCCTCCAATGCACCAGATATTGCAAAGACCCCCGAACCCGCCTGGAGTCTACAATATGTTGCACTTCAAACTCCATATGTCCATCAACCAAAGCTGGAGAAGGACTGGCATCTGAATCTTCCCTCACTGACCGCAAAGGCTTAAGTAAGGACCGATGAAGCACATTATGGAGTTTTAAAGAGAGGGGAAGACGAAGGCGATAGGCTACCAGATTTACCACCTCAATGACTTCATAGGGGCCAATAAATTTTTGTCCAAGTTTGGCGGAGGGCACTCGAAGGCTTATGTTCCGTGTGGAAAGCCAAACCTTATCCCCACATCGCAACATCTGAGCAGAGTCACGTTTTTTATCTGCAAAATGTTTATATTTTTCCTGAGCCCTAGAAACATTTAGTCAAACCTTTGACCAAAGATCCTTGAGATGATAGATCCCATCCTCTGCCCCTGGGCAACCAGAATCCATACATGAGAATTCGCCAAAATGAGGGTTTATCCCATAATTAACAAAAAATGGTGACCTACCGGTAGACTGGTTTACCTGGTTGTTGAAGGCGAACTCTGCTAATGGTAAGGCATCAGACCAGTCGCTTTGCAGGGTAGAAGTCAAGCACCGCAGGATCTGTTCAAGCGACTGGTTGGTGCGTTCAGTTTGCCCGTTGCTTTCTGGATGATACGTTGAGGAAAATGACAAAGATATCCCCAATTTTTTGCAAAATGCCTGCCAAAACTTAGACACAAATTGAGTCCCTCTGTCAGACACAATATTCATAGGCACGCTGTGCAAACGTACCACCTGGGAAAGGAAAAGTCTAGAGAGAGTCTTTGCTGATGGTAAACTTGCCATGGGTACAAAATGTGCTAATTTAGAAAATCTGTCCACGATTACCCAAATAACAGTATTACCACGGGACGATGGAAGATTGGTAATGAAGTCCATGGACAAATGAGTCCATGGCCTTCCCGGAATTGGTAAAGGCACCAATTCCCCGGCCGTCCGGCAATGAGAGCTCTTAGAATGGACACATATTCCACATGCAGCGACATGTTTCTTAACATCCGAAGCCATTAGAGGCCACTAAAACATTCTTGCCACTGCTTCTCGTGTGGCCGCTATACCCGGATGAATACTCAACTTCGAATCATGGAACTTCCACAGGAGTTTGGTACGCAAATGCTGCGGAACAAATAATTTGTCTTCAGGTTTGGTCCTTGGTGCTGAAGATTGATCCCCCACAATCTCCCGCTCCAATTCCGATGTTACTTCGGCAACCACAATACTGGGTTGAAGAATGGGAGATGGCGGATCGGGGATGGACAATGGTTCAAAACTATGCGATAAAGCATCAGCCTTCACATTTTTTGACCCTGGGCAAAAAGTAATGGGAAACTGAAATTTTGAAAAAAAAGTGACCAGCGGGCTTGCCTGGGAGTCAGTCTCTTAGCAGATTTGATATATTCTAAATTTTTATGGTCCGTGATACCTGTAATAGGGTGAGCCGCCCCCTCCAAAAAATGCCTCCATTCTTCGAACGCCAATTTAATAGCCGAGAGCTCCCTATTTCCTACGTCATAAATTTTCTCCGCGGGAGAAAATTTCTTTGAGAAATAGGTACAAGGCCTAAGATTAGTTAGGGAAGCCGGTCCCTGTGACAACACTGCCCCCACCCCCACCTCAGAAGCATCAACCTCGACCAGAAATGGCATAGAGGTGTCAGGTTGAACCAGGATAGGAGCAGATGTGAAACAGTTTTTTAGAGTTAGAAATGACTGTAGCTAACGGGGAACAGTTACTGACATCTGCCCCTTTGTAAGTGAGATCCGTGAGGGGTTTACTGATCTGTGAGAACCCTTTAATAAACTTGCGATAATAATTTGCAAATCCCAAGAAGCGCTGGAGCCCCTTAAGGTCCCGAGCATGGACCCACTCCACAATAGCTTGCACCTTCTTGGGAACCATGCGAAACCCCTGAGGTGAGATTATAAGACCTAAAAATGACAATTCTTGAACAAAAGATGAACATTTCTCGAGTTTGACGAACAATTGATTTTCTCGGAGCCTCTGGAGCACAGTTTTAACATGTAACAAATGTGACTTTTTATCGGCAGAATATATCAGGATATCATCCAGGTATACAACTACAAAGTGGCCGATGAGGTCTGAGAACACGACATTGATAAAATTTTGGAAAATCGCTGGTGCATTGGTGAGACCAAACGGCATTACCAAGTTCTCAAATAACCCCTCAGAAGTAAGAAAAGCAGTTTTCCACTCATCCCCTTCCCATGTCCTTATCAGATTATAAGCCTCAGAGCTGATTACAGAGGTCAGGAATCAAAGGCAGGGGATATGTGTTCGTGACCATGATTTTATTTAATTCTCGAAAGTCGAGGCATGAACGCAGGCCGCCATCTTTTTTCATACCAAAGAAAAATCCAGCTGCTACTGGGGAAACTGAAGGTCTTATCTGCCCCTTACGGAGACTCTCAGCAATATATTGTTTCATAGCCAGGCACTCTGGACTTGACAAATTAAACAAACGAGCTTTGGGAAATTTGGCTCCAGGAATAGCATCGATGGCACAGTCAAATGGCCTATGGGATGGTAACGCCTCTGCCTCACTTTCTGAAAAAACATCCTCAAAGTCCTTTAGGTACTCCGGAATACCCTGCAGACTGACAGAAGACACAGTGACAGGTTTTAAAATTTTCACACAAAAAACAGATTATTGGTCACAGTCGACACACTTGGACCCCCAATTGACAATCTCCCCCAATTCCCAGTCAATCACTGGATTGTGGCGTTGTAGCCACGGCATGCCCAAAACCAACCCTGCGGGCAATTTGTCCATCACAAAACATTCAATTTCTTCCATGTGGGAAGAACCAATGTTCAACACAAATTTCTCAGAAGCAGAAAGAATCCCTGTTCGGGTGAGATGAGACGAGTCGATGGCCATGACTTTAAGTGGGGTATGAAGCCTGACTGTCCCTATCTGGTACTGAGAAACGATATCAGAGCTGACCAGGTTGAGTGATGAACCACTGTCCACCAGTGCTGTAGAGAAAAAACGATATTTGTCTACCAACAGTTCAACCTTTAGAAAAATCTTAGCACACGAGGAAGAAAGTACCTGAAGATCTGGGCAGCCTCCTCGATTACTACCCAGACCTAGTCGTTTCCTGTCGCCTTGGAGGATGATGGACACAAGGGACACTCCTTTTTCCAGTGACCGGACTCCCCACAGTAAAACAGAGCTGTTTCTCCTGGCGACGTTTTCTCTCTTTTCCCCTGACAGAGGTGACGCCAACTTCCATAGGCTCAGGAGTAGCAGGTGCAATACCAGTCTCTTTGCTGCCAGAGAATAGAGATGTCTCAGACTGCATGACGCCCCTAGCCCAAAGCCTGCGGTCCATATGCACTGCTTGCATAATGGCCTCCTCCAAAGTGTCTGGTGGAGGGTGAAGGGCCTCTGCGGAACAGACCCCGAAGGGCAGCATCATCCTACGAGATCTCCGCTGCCCAGCGTCGGAACTCAGCACAAAACCACTCAGCTGAGCATTTACCCTGGCGCACATTCATCACCATATCTTCAGCCACACGTACTCTGTCAGGCTCATCATATATGCGGCTCAGGGCATCAAAGAAGGCATCCACTGTCATTCTCTCGGGAGCGATGGGAGACAGAGTGAAAGCCCAAGCTTGGGGGGCACCCAGCAGTAGAGAAATAACAACCCCCACCCTCTGAAATTCAACCCCAGAGGAAAGGGGCCTTAAGGAAAAAAAGCTACATCCCTCCCTGAAGGACCTAAACTCCTTTTTATCCCCTGAAAAGGAGTCAGGCAATTTGACCGGAGATTCAGGGGATACCACAGATATGTCCCTATTCCCGGGACCAGGAGACCCTGCCGCCACGACCCCCTGCACAGTGTCCACCAACTGCTGTTGTGTATGGGCCATCGTGCGCTGTTCCACTTTGAGCTTTTGGAACATTTGGGTTAGATGTTTGACCTGATCGGCCAAAGCCTGCAGGGGATCCATAGTGATAATTACACAATATACACAACTTTCCCAAACCCCAAAAAATGTGCGGTCGCTTATAATATCAGGATCCTGTCAGTGCCGGCAAACTGCCATAGCTGAGCAGGGTGACTCACCCACACTGCGGGAGGGTCTGGGGTCCGATACTGCAGGGAAAGTTCAGGCAGATGGGACCTGCAATGGTGAAGGTAGTAAAAAGTACAAGGACCTACGGTCATGTGACCGCAGGGGACAGGGCTTAGCGTCCTACTGCTGGAGATGATTGTAGGATACTTACTACAGCGTGTCATGAACTCATTTTCTGCTCCACCAGTTGAGAGTTCCCCTTTCATTCTCCCTCTGGTGGTGACAGGAGGTAGTGCGGTTGGTTTAAGTGGTAGTGATCTGACACCTGATGAGGAAGATAACGATTGGATCTCTGGAGTATCCGACTGGATATAAGACAGCCGACGCCCTATCCGGGTGCTGGTGATTCAGTCTGCTTCTCAGGTCCTGGACTTCAGCTCTCTTCCAGTCTTCTCAAGTTAAGTTTGTTTTTTGCTAATGTTCACACTTGCGCTTGTTGGTCAATTCAGTTTGTTGTGTAATCAGCCTGCCCCTGCTGGGGCTATGCTGAAATTCCACTCCTATTAATCAGTATTTGCCAATCTTCTTTTTGTCCTTTATTAGATTGGCCTCTTTTTTGCTCTGTCTCAGAATATTTCAGAGTGCTGATATAGGCTTAGAAGTCTAGTGACTTCAGGGTTAATTTTGCTATCAGAAGTGTTGGACAATATTTTTGTAGGTTGTTTTTGGCAGATTGCAGACAGTGTCTGTCCTTTTCTGTCCTTTTTAGTTAGCCGGGTCCCATCGTTTGCTCAGCCTATTTTCCTGCCTTTGTATTTTCATCTTGTTTCACCATCAATACATGTGGGGGGCTGTCTTTCCTTTGGGGTCTGCTCTGGGGCAGTTAGTTTTCCTTTTTTCCTGTGACGAGGCATCTAGGACCAATGTAGGAACGCTCCACGACTCGTGATAGCTGTGCGGTTAAGATCAGGGATCTGCAATCTGCATAGTTACCAACTTCTCTGGTTTTCTGAGACTTAGCTTGTTGTTTTGTTTTCCTCCTCGGTTTCCCATTCATAACAACAAGGATTCTGTAGTAGAGGAGAGGGAAACTCAGGTCAGACAAACAGAGGTCATACACTGAGATAGCAGCACCGTACAAGAGGGGCAATCAGAGAATAGTCAGGTTATAAGCAATTAGTCATACACTGAGAGGGTAGTGCAGTACAAGTGGGACAGGCAGAACGTGTAACAGGGACAGAACCGGATCAAAACCAAACAAGCATAAAGTATCACAGGCACAAAGCACACCAGGGTCACACACACTCGGCCAAGGGTCTGAGTATAAGCGACGAGGAATGAGCCCACAATGAGGCTGTAAAAAGCCTCCCAGAATCTCAGAGTGAGGCTGTCAAGATTAACCTCAGAACTACCTAATCCCACGAACTAAGCAGACCATGACAAATAGCCTCAATAGTACTGATGATTGTAGAGAAGTGCGAGAGCAAGACATGAGAGCAGGAATCCCATAAACAGGTACACAAATAAGAACCTATTCTGCAACATTCACACAGATACCATATATGACATGAATTAATAGTTATACAGGAATTTCAGTAACCTTACTACAGTAAAAGCCTTAAAAACAAGAGTAGAGAAGTTACTGTGATGTAGTGTGAGGCTATTAAGTCACATTATGAAGTTTTATTTTACCCTTGAGGTCTGTCCTTGTTAATAATGTTCTCCTTGTGCCTCATGCTCCAGAAGTTGGATTACAGAAGCTGTAAATGTTACTTTTATTAGGCATAAAATGTCCCTGTCTCCCATGGTTTTGTGTTCTATTTTCCTTTTTTGCTTTTGTCGTGGGGTGCATTGAGTCACTTTTTTATACTCGTAAAATACAACCAGAGGGAAAGATTTCATAGCCTACCCTTCATGAATGTTGACAACACACAACTGCATTTTAGCTACAGTTTATGCAAAATACGACTATGTCAAGTATAATAATAAAATGTAATCAAAATCATATGTAATTAATTAAATAAGTGTAAAGTTATGGGTAAAACCGTAACTATTTATAGCTGCCTTTATTTAACCTCTTCAAGACATGGCTAATTTCTGTTTGTTTGCTTTTTTGTTTTTTTCCTCCCCTCCTTCCAAGAGCCACAACTTTTTTATTTTCACACATGTAAGGGCTTGTTTATTGCAGGATGATTTCACCTTTTGAATGACTTCATTCATTTTACCACATAGTGTACTGGAAAATTCCAAGCGCGGTGATATTGCAAAAACTGCATTCCTGACAGTTTTTCGGTAATTATTTTTCCGGCGTTTGGTGAAACAGACCTGGTAGCATGATGCTACTCATCAGTGAGATTACAGCAATAACAAACTTTTTTTTTATTTTGGTGTAAAAAAAAATGGAAATTTGTAAAACATAGGGTATAAATATTTTTTTAATTCTATTGCCATTTTCTAAGACCCATAGCATTTTCATTTTTCCGTGATGGGACTGTGTGCTGGCTTATTTTTTGTGGGGTGAGATTACATTTTTCTTGATGCCATTTGGGGGCAGATATGACATTTTGCTTCTCACAGCATTTTATGTGGCATTGCAGCCACCAAAAAATTCAATTTTGGTGTTTTGATTATTTTCCTGTTTACTCATTAGGCTATTTTTTTATAGATCAGACTTTAATGTATACAGGGATACCACATATGTGCCTTTTTATTTTTTGTTTTCTTATCTTTATTTTTAATGTGGTGAAAGGGGTGATTTCAACCTTTAGTGTTTTTTTTCTTATTTCCTAAGCCTTTTTTTTCCGCTGTATTTATTAGTCCCCCTAATTGTCTTGAACCTGTGATCATCTGATTACTAGTGCTATATACAGCTATAACACAGTATTGCTGCATATAGTAAAACATCATGGTCTCCTTTGAAGCTTGGCCACAGGATGGATTTCTAAAGAAGCTCCATAATGACAGGCAAGGAGGTCTTCAACAAACCCATGCTGGTCATAGCAACCCATTGAGGCCCACGTTTGCATCACGGGAGCCCCAATCGGCAAACAGAATGACGTGCCCTCATGCCAGCGCACCATTAATGCCACTGTCACAGTTTTATAGTCAAATTTTACAAGTTAACAGTTGCAGGCAGAGCTCTTCTCCACCCACGGCTGTTAGAGGCAGGTAGTGGCTGTGTATCACAGCCATTATCTGCTGGATATGGGTTGTTCTCACCCTTGAATCTTCTCCGTACATGCACTACCTACTTGCACCTTATATGTATGGCAGATGTTGGTGAGGGCTTAATTAAGTCTTAAGTTATGGGTAAAACAGAAACTATTTCAGCTGCCTTTTTTAATAACATGCAGTGAAAAGTATTTTTTTTTTAAGTTGGGGGAAAGGGATGCCACTTAGCACAGCCCCCAATCAGCCTAGGTGTCCTCCCCCGTGGTCTGACTCTATACCTTTGGATAAATGGATTTTCCAAGTCTTTGAATAAGTACAGTGGCCATGGAAGTTGAGTAATTTTAAGTGTCACTGTACAAGGTGACCATAAGTTCTTACAAAACAAATATTATCAACTGTTATTTATAATGTTGATTTATTTTTTTTTTACCTTAAATAGATTAAAAACTGAAAAAAAATTAAATGATTCGTAGCAAAGTTGTACCATAGCCTATAAAAAATGGAGCTAGTAAAATAATCCCATCTCTGCACTTACATTAAGGCCTTGACTTTTACACTTTGTCTAAATAAATATGAATATCATATACAAAGACTTTACAAATAATATATAATAATATTTTGCTATGAAAATCAAATTCACCCAGAAGTACTCAAAAAAAGCAATTTTGCTAAGGTATTCATAAGTTGAACTTTTTATGAACTCTAATACATAGAAACTTTCCTAAGGTAGAAAAGGACGGTGTTATCCAGGAACATCTTCTCAAACTTGACGAATTAATTATTAGTATTATTATAAACAGTGATCTGAAAAAATATATACCATAAGGAAGATCAGAACATTTTGGATTCATTTGAAGCTTTTAAATTATAAGTCTCAAGTGCAATTCTATTTCTTGGCATTCTCTGTGGGCAGTCTCCATTGTATTTTCCATGCAGCCCTCATGTTAACTCACAGAGTCAATCTTACCTCTTTTAAGAACTCTTCCAAGTATTCAGAATGTCAGATTATTGTTTCCACCACTCATCTGCAGCTTGTCCTATTAGTCTCTGTCTAGGGTTATTATTATTCTATAAGATGACATCCCAAAATGGCACACAGACAAGAAGAAGAGACTCACACAGTAGAAATATTTTCAATGGAACTCTTTGTAGCAATTTTAGGCTTTCCTTAACATTTTCTTCTCTTTGCTGTGTAAGAAGTTATCCAAGCAAACAGAAGCACTCAGAACAATTGCCCTAAAGCCCCTATATCCAGTGTAATACTCCACTGCACACCCTCTTTTATCTAAAATTAGATTTCCTTATGTAATTGCGTGCCTCAAGGAATGTCTGCCTGGTATTCACTTAGAATATATTACATGCAGTACAGTACATTGGAAGTTCGTAAATATGTTGGCTTCACAATAAGACATCCTGACAACTTGCATTTGACTAGACTTCAGAAGCTATTTTTTTTAAATATATACAAAAATATAATGAAGCTAAACATATAACCATTGAGTCAGTGCTTCGTGTGTCAACAGCTTGACCTGATTTCAAGGGGTGTTATCAAGTTTCCTATTGAGCAGCCCAGAGCTATGAAGTCTACTTACTGCCTGGTTGTTTGGCATGGTGGGTGCTCTTCCTTGAGTTCAGTTTTATTGAGTAGCTTCATCCTGCTACTACAAATTAATGGAATGCTAAATGCGGTGCTAGAATCTGTGGAGTGCTGTTGGGGTCACTTATTGCTTCTATCTCCACCCCCCAACTACGTCGTCTTCTAGAAGCAGCAAAGCTGGAGACAAAAGCAGAGTGCCGGCCCTGCGCTCACATATCAAATGGATTTTATCACCATGGCCATGGATCCAGAATATCTCCACAGTGCAGCAATGCAAGAAACTGTAGTATGTAACCACTGCTCTGCCCCATGATGATGTCCTGTTCCAGCAGGGGTGAAAGATATTGTAGAGAAGCGAGAGCAGGTCCAGCCTCCTGTGACGTCCTCTTTGAGACTCCTCTCAAAACAAAATATCACAGAAAGTAAAGTAAAAAAAAAAACAGATTTAGGGATTAGATAGATAGAGGAAAGTGTGCAATATTTTATAATAAAGCTAATTTCAAAAGTTGGTATAGATAGATATTTAGAAAGGATATTTTAGGTATTGGATCAACCTATTAACTTCTTTGCATGAATGTAACTACTGTGCACACTCGGCCAGGGTCTGGTGGTCAAGCTCCATGGAAGCCATCTGTACACGATTAAAGATAAAAGAACTCACAACATGAAAATGAATGCAGATTAAAAAAGCTAGTCAACTACAAAGTCTTATGAAACAAAGATTACAAGCTTCCACTTATAATGTTGATATATTGTTGGTTTTATTTTTTTTACCTTAAATAAAGTAAATACTAAAAATATTAAATGGTTGGTAACAGCTACAAACTTGCTTATTTTTTATATTTTGTAACTTGCTAAAGCAATTTAATAACATGGTAATACCCCTTTAGGCTGGAGTCACATGTTAGGGACGGCGGAACACACTAAATATAAATAATAGGAAGTGCGTTCGCCGCCCGGGGTCCACCGTGCAGTAGGTGTAACAACCGCTGCTGAGTAATGGCAGACTCGCTATAAGGCGGTATACTGCGCTCGGGTTAAACGTCACCCGGGGTGCGCAGAGAGGACTCTGTTAACCTCACAGAGGCCCTAAAGCATAAACGCCGAGCCTGTTAGCTTCACAAGTCTCAGCTGGCGTGCACACACGTATATGGTCACAGGACACGGCCCAAGACAGAGGTCGGTGTCCGTCTTGACCTACCGTGCGTGCGGCGTCGCTACCGCGGATGCCGGTAAGTGCTGCTAACTGCAGCGAGGCGGTAACTACTGCCGCTATACGATAGTGCCGTCAGGCTTGACACCATCGGACGCTAGTGCAGAGGTGCGGTATGCACTGTGGCCTATAGCTTGCCACTGACTGGCGCTGACTCTCTAGTTCCCTATCCACATGCATAGTATCAGAGGGAAGAGGTTTCAAATGAGTCAGTCACCAGAATCATACATCCGTCACCATTCACACATAGCAAGTATAAAGTAGTCTATACTAGCGCATGGGCGAGTGGCCATGCAGGCCTTTTATAGCCATGTGCTTCCGGGACCCTCCAGACCTCTGAGATGGGCCAATCAGATCAGGATAAGGACCTCTGCACGTGACCCCCGATCTCCACTGGGAGATCGTCTCGTGGGCATGCCCAGTAGCGTGGCTAGAGGACTTAGCCTCTGGAGTGGTTTCCTGCAAAGCAGGTTGCGCTACCATTGCTGGTCCAGAGGTGGCAGCAACATCCAGAATAGAGCGCTGGTCAGAGCAGAGCACCTGGATCGCCGAGATTGCTGTGCAGGTCCCTGCGCGGTCGGAAAGGAATGGGAGACCGCTGGATGTATGGCTCTGGATTCCTGCTGTGCAGCTGCAGGAATCCAACGCCTAACATCACACACAAGGTAGAAAAATACGGCCCGTATTTTACGTCCATAATGCGCATAAATGGTCCCTAATAGAGCTCCGTATGTCATCCGTTGTCAGGGTGTGGGCGCGTATTTTTCTCATGTAAGAATCCGTATACCGTTTTTTTCTCGCAACCTTGCAAAATGGACATTTAACGGTTTTGAGGCCTGCACATAATTTAAATCATCAGCACCAACCCTAATTATTGCCTCAACATCAGGTGGCAGCCTCCAATCTGCCCATTTTGGTGCAGTGCTTGTGTTGGTGTCTTGCTGGTTGTTAGCAAACATGTCTGACACACTTCAGTTCACCCCAACTGACCTTGTTCTCTTCAACTGGGTTTTGTCCAGGCTCTTTGGCCAGCCATACCCAGTGAGTGTGGATCCGAGGAGGAGGAGACGAATATGGGTGCATCAGCATTTGAGACAACGCCTCAATAAAGGCCATTTTCACAGGCTTTTTGCAGCTCTGAGGACACATCCTGACAAGTTTTTCCTCTATTGTCGGATGACCGTTTCTACCTTTGATGCTTTGTTGGAGACAGTGCGCCCAGGGATCACCATCCAGGACACCCGGATGCGCAAATGTATCTCTGCGGAGGAGCGCCTTCTCCTTACGTTACGGTATGTATTTCTCAGTTACAGAATGTATGTAGATGAGTATTTTCTCAAATAATTCTCTTACTCAGTAACACCTTTTTGGCCAAGAAACATTAGGTATAGGTACCAAATATATGCTCTCAAACTTAGAACACTTTGATGTGTTATTCCATATTACATAGCCGTGGGACATGTGTATATGTATTGTTCGCCTAGCTTCTTACTTACACACTGTTGTGGTGATCTATATGTAATGTGTGCATCCTTGAGAATGTAATTTAATGTATATATTTTCTACATTTGTTTAATTGTAGGTTCCTCTCTACTGGCCTTTCTTATGCAGCACTCCATCTGGAGTTTTTGATTGGGCGATCGACAATATCCGGCATCGTTCGTGCTACATGTTTGGAAATCTGGTCCAGAGTTCATCATCTGGTCATGCCAGAGCCCAAGATGGGAGACTGGTTGAGGATTGCCAGGGGATTTGAGTTGCACTGCCAATTCCCCAATTGTATTGGAGCCCTGGATGGGAAGTACATCCGTGTGCGTAAGTCGCCGAACTCAGGGTCCCAATTCTATAATTATAAACAATATTTTTCTGTAGTTTTGTTGTCTCTGGTTGACAGCAACTACAGGTTTATAATTGTAGACATTGGGGCTTAGAGTCTTTAATTCTTCCATTATGGGTCGGCGGCTGCGCAATAACCTGTTGCACCTACCACCACCACGTCAGCTGCCAGGCTCAAATCAACAAGCGGTGCCTTATGTCCTAGTGGGGGATGAAGCCTTCCAATTGACCAGGCATGTCATGAGGCCATACCCGTGCAGAAAACTTGACCACCGGCGCAGGATTTTTAATGTGCGCCTTTCACGTGCCCGAAGACTGGTGGAGTGTGCTTTCGGCATTCTTTGTGCCAAATGGCGTGTCCTCCAGTCTGCCATTCAGCTGAGTGAAGCCAATGCCAATGAGGTTATCAAAGCTTGTGTGGTCCTCCATAGCTTCACTAGACTGCATGATTGCTCCTCATCTGATGTGACTGAAGGTGTGGTGGACAAACAATGGGGCTAGGTCTAGGCCACATGTGCTCCCTTTACAGCATCCTCTCTCAGGACTCAAAGTACGTGATGTGTTCACCCAGTATTTTGTTTCACCTCATGGTTCTACTACCTGGCAAGATCAGGCTGTATCTATGTTGTGATATTCGTATGTGTGTGCATATAATTTTTTTTTGTTTGGTCTTCAGTGATTTGTGTTGTCTGTTTATATGTGATAAAGTTGACTTACTTATTCGAATGCCTAAAATAATTCAGGAAGAAGGCCAAAGATGCATTTTCAAATGTTTTATAAATGCAAAAAATAGCTTACAATACGGTGTACCATATTTTTGTCATATGGCAGATATTGCCCAGGCCATTTAGCCTTTTCTGTATATAACATTGTCATTTTTTGACACACAAAGAGGTAACAAGAAGTTATAAATAACAACAAAAAAAATTAAAAAACAATTAGCTATTTTATAACTGCTGGTAGCTTGGCGGAGGTGATGGCGGGAGGCCTTCATCACTTTGTGGGGGGGGCTGGGGTGCCCAGCTTGACCATCACCCTGTTCGGGTGGATGATCTTGGCCCTGTGGGAAGATGTGGCCATGTTCCTGCAGCTGCGCACCAAAGAGACCATAAAGATACTGTCGATTATAATCCTGTGGCTGATTGTAGCCACGTCCATCATACCCCCCCAATATGACCATGTCGTCCAAATCCAGGTTTGGGCCAGCCTCCAACACCAGGCCATATTGGGCAGGTTGGTTATAGGCTGCCATTTGGCCCTGTTGTTGCCAAGGTTGGTTTGGGGGGGGAATGGGTGGAGGTGTAGGCACACGTGCAGGCGGAAACTCAGATCCTAATTGAGCATGCACAGCTGGTTGTCGGACAAGGCGGAGACGGTTACAGGTTGAGAGCTGCCACCTCTCAAGATACTCAAACAACTCATATGGGTCATTGGAATGTGTGCATGCATCAATTAGGATCTGAATGGATCCGCGCACACGTAACCTCAACCTCAGAGGCAGTGTTGCCCCTTCTCCGTCTCCCACGGAGGCCTATGGCTGCAGGCTGGGGGGACCCCTCAACACGGCCAGTAGGGCTGCTGCTGTTGCCAGGGTCTTCTAAGTTGTTGGCTGCTGGTGGCTCTGCTGGGGCTGATGCTAGTGGAGCTTGGGGGTTGCAAAAGCTCTGGTCAGAAGATGGTCCAGCCACCTCTTCACATCCCCCGTCCGGGTCTATAATGGGCTAAGTATCCGACCTTGTCTCCCTCTCTGTGAGGTTAGACTGAGTTCTGTTAGGAAATGTACAAAAAACAAAATGTAGCTCTGACCCTAAAAAGCATATGTGTCATGTGGTGTGATGTCTGTACTTACGGTCTGAGATCCATACTGGGTGACAAAAATGCCAAGCGGTCAAAATAGATGTATTTCCGCTTGGTCGGTGCTGCTGCCCTACTCCTGGCCCTCTGCTGTCTTTCCCGCCTATACTGGTCACGGATGCTGCGCTAGCGTCTCATCACATCCTCAACTGCAATGTCAATTGAAAAGGGACTGTAACCTTTGTGAATTGTGCCAAGCAATATTCCTAACATTTCACATAGTCACGTGGCCTAGTAGGGGGTGGTTTTTAGCTAAATTTTTCTTTAGCAAACAGGGATACCTACATATACAGTCTAGGATTGTAGGGGCTACATTTAAAACAGCTCAGTTCTGGCCTTTAAGCTGATTGGTAAAAATGGCAATTACTTACGAATTTGTTGTTGCTCCTCACATGGCCATTGGGCATAGTCTGGGAACATGTGCACACAGATGCGCCTCCATGCCGCCTCTTTGCGGCCGCGGTCAGAATAATGGGCATCCTGTTGGTCCCAAAGTTCGGGCCTTTCCTGGACCAATACAATTAGGAGCTCCACATTAATGTGGCTAGACATGACGCTGCAGGACTCCATGGAGGCGTACTTCCTGGATGTCAGGAGCGCTTTTTGAGCTTTTTGCTTTTTGAGCTAATTTGCATGTCTAAGCTTCCTGATGATGGATTGGCCCATTTCCTGTCACCAGGAAAAGTCTTGCATATTTCTTGCAAGTCACACAGGTGGTCCATGTGTAATGCGTTTTTTTGCGCACCCATAGACTTGCATTGGCATACTACGGTCGTAATATGCTGACGATCGCAGCATGCTGCGATTGGCATGGACCGTAGAATATACGCGAGAAAAATACGGCTGATGGGAGCTAACCCATAGAGAATCATTGGTCCGTGTGCAATGCGTTTTTTTAACGCCTCTCACTCGTCCGTATTCCTCTCTAGTGTGACGCCGGCCTTATCGTCTTTCTGACATACACCAAACATCCTGTGCAACCCCATGGCAGAGTGTCAATGGGCGACAATTGCTGAAAGCCCCTATGGCTGCTTTCCTTGCGGTCCTGTAATGCCCAGAAAGACCATATTAGAATATTGTCATTTTGTCAAAATAATTACGACAATTTGTTGTACAATCGATCAGGTGAAGAATTAAAAAAATAAACATATTTTTGCAATGTCTGTAAGACTGATCTATCTAAATTTGAAATTATTTAACTCAAATGGTAAATGCTGTGAAGCAAGAAGAATCGAATCAACACAATTGGCACTTTTGGGTCACCATATTTCAAACATGTCAATGAAAAAAAAAAAAAAGATTTATGGAAGAAGAAGAAAAAACGAAAATGCTTAAAATTAAAATTAAAACTCTTAGCAATGACCCTTTTACCAATACAGTGCACACTATCAATGTGTGGAGCGGGCTCAAGAATCTGCTCCATGCTGCTCTAGTACCGGCTGTGTTACATAGTTGACCTTTGACAGTAACTCATGCGATGGGAGCTAAATAGCTCTGAATGCATCAGTTTAACCTCTTAAATGTTGCTGTCAATCATAACAGTGGCATTTAAAAGTTTTCAAGGTGGCAGCCATCACTTCCAGAGGCCACCAACACCCATCACAGTGTTATCATGGGGTGCCGCTCGGTTTCCATAGCCGTCAGGGGCATTTTGAAGGTCTCAAAGTCTTCCATGACCTAGCTAGTGGTTGGTCTTCATATGAGATAATCTATTTCATACTAGAGTGCAATACTATGATATTGCAGTATATAGCACAGGCGATCAAAAGATTACAGATTCCAGTACCCTAGGGGACAAACTAAATAAAATAAAAAACCTTAAAAATATTTATAAAAATAGACAGTGTGTCCGTAAAGTCATGGTGCACTTTTGACCAGTCACTGGAAAGCAACAAAAAACGATAGAAATGTGAAATCTGCTCCAAATAAAAGAAAAGCTCTCCCAGCTTCATACCTATTCAGTGCAGTTCTATGTGGGCTCGATTTGTGGCCCTACACACATCCAAACGATAGTGAAGTTCTTGCCACACATGGGTAAGGACGTCTGGTGTAACAGAGTGAATAACATCTGTGATTCTCTGTTTTAAGTGATTAATGTCGTTGATACGTTCAATGTACGCATGTTGCTTCACATAACCCCAAAAGTAAAAGTCTAAGGGCGTCAGATCCGGGGATCATGGTATACTTGTATACTTTCCTGAAAAGTACACTGTGACTTTATGGATACACTGCATATAAAAGTTTAAGTCAGCACCTTTTTTTACAAAAACCTGAATAGCAAAATGTAAAAAATAAAAAAATTACATATTTGGTATTATTCCTTTCATAATTGAACAAATAAAATATAAAGATATATATCCAGATGGTGGATGTTGACACATTAAAAAACAATTGAAATTCTAAAAACTGATGTTTTCAGCTTGTTTCAATTAACCCAACGTAAAATAAAAAGGGATGAAAATGTTATGTGTACCCCAAAAAGTATCTATAAATATGTCAGGGCAAATCCTGGCAGCATGGTGACTTAGTGATTAGCACTGGAGCCTTACAACACTGGGGTCCTGGATTCAAATCCCACCAAGGACAGCATCTGCAAGGAGTTTGTAGGTTCTCCCCATGTTTGCGTGGGTATCCTCTGGGTTCTCTGGTTTCCTCCCACACTCCAAACACTGATAGGGAATTTAGATTGTGAGCCCTAATGGGGACAGTGATGATAATGTCTGTAAAGCACTGTGGAATTAATGGAGCTATATAAGTGAGTAAAATAAATAAATGAAAAAACGACTTGCAAAAATCTAGCCCTCTCAATAGCTCCATTATTGGAAATTTTAAAAAGTTAGAATCTCAGAAATTGGTGACAATAAGCATTTTTTTTCCATTTACGAATTATTTTTCACCACTTAAAAAATAAATACTGTACAAGTTTTGTATCGCCATAATCTTAATCATCTGGTAAATCATATTACTAAATAAATTTACAGCACAATGAATGCTATCAAAGCAAAATCCCCAAAAACCAATTGCAGAATTGGTAAAATGAATGGTGTCATTCAAAACTGCAATTTGTTCCTCAAAATAAGCAAGCTAACATACAACTATGTTGACAGGAAATAAAAAGTTATGTCTCTTGGAGGCAAAGGCAAAAATGCAAAAATAAAAAATCACCCAATCCTTAAGAGGTTAAAGAGTGAAATTTTAGAATGCATTGTAATAAAGACACATGTATATACTAGTATTGGAGAAACATTTGGCCCGCAAGAGAAAATTATATTGAGAGCTCATAATCATCAATGCAAAAACTCCATTGTAACTATACCCTAGAGATGCTGTTATCATTGGGCACACAGGTCACAACATTAACAGGTTTTTTGTGAATCAACTCTATAAAATGCTCCATTCAAAGAATGACCATCAATTTAAATCGCCACTCCAGTGTTTTTTTTATTTCACCGCTGGAGTAGTGCCACAAATATTTCATCCCTCTTGGCTTGTTGTCTATTTTGTTACATTAAAACCCGTGTTTAACCCCTTTCCTACATTGGACGTAATATTCCGTTCATGTGACCTGGGCCCTAAGTCCCATGGACGGAATATTACGTCTAATGTGATCAGCGGCGCCCACGTGGTGAGCGCCGCTGATCGCGGCCGGGTGTCAGCTGATTATCACAGTTGACACCCGGCACAATGTGTCAGGGGCAGTCACGGACCACCCCCGACACGTTAACCCCTTGCACACCGCAATCAAACACGATCGCGGTGTACAGGGGGTTAAAGGGAAGCATCTGCAGGGAAGGGGCTCCCTCCATGCTTCCCTAAGCCCCCCACAGCAGCACAATGTGCAGCGCTGCTGCGGGGGTCTCTTTCCCTACAGGTCCCCGGATCCAAGATGGCGACGGAGACCTTCGGGGGCCTGTAGGGAGCTGACTTCCTCAGTGCCTGCAAAGCGCAGCCATGAGGAAGTCTGCGTCTATGCCTGTGACAGATAGCTGATCTGTCACAGTGATCTGTGATGTGACAGATCAGCGATCTGTCACAGGACAGTGATGTCCACCCTGGGACAACCTAAGAAAATTAAAAAAATTGAAAAAAGTGTAAAAATAATTTTAAAAAAATCGCTAAATAAATTAGAAAGAAAAAAAAATATTCCCAAATAAATTCATTTTTTGGAAATAGAAAAAAAAACAATAAAAGTACACATATTTGGTATCGCCGCGTCCGTAACGACCTGCCCTATAAAACTGTCCCATTAGTTAACCCCTTTAGCGAACCCCTTAAAAATAAAAATAAAAAACGAAGCAAAAAATAATGATTTATAATCATAACGCCGAACAAAAAGTGCAATAACGCGCGATCAAAAAGACGCATATAAATATGCATGATAACGCTGAAAACGTCATCTTGTCCCGCAAAAAACGAGCTGCTACACAGCATCATCAGCAAAAAAATTAAAAAGTTATAGCTCGCAGAATAAAGCGATGCAAAAATAATTATTTTTTATATAAAATAGTTTTCATTGCATAAAAGCGCCAAAACATAAAAAAACGACATAAATGAGGTATCGCTGTAACCATACCGACCCGAAGAATGAAACCACTTTATCAATTTCCCGCATGCGGAATGGTGTAAACGCACCCCCCAAAAGAAATTCATGAAACGCTGGTTTTTGTTCATTCTGCGTCCCAAAAATCGGAATAAAAAGCGATCAAAAAACGTCACATGCCCGAAAATGATACCAATAAAAACGTCAACTCGTCCAGCAAAAAATAAGACCTCAAATGACTCAGTGGGTCATGATACGGAAAAATTATAGCTCTCAATATGTGGTGATGCAAAAACTATTTTTACAATAAAAAGCGTCTTTTAGCCTATGACAGCTGTCAAAAAAAAAATCCCGCTATAAATAGTAAATCAAACCCCCCGTTATCACCCCCTTAGTTAGAGAAAAATAATAAAATTAAAAGAAAATGTATTTATTTCCATTTTCCCATTAGGGTTAGGGCTAGGGCTAGGGTTAGGGCTAGGGCTAGGGTTAGGGCTGAGATTAGGGTTAGGGGTGTGTTAGGGTTAGGGTTGGAGTTAGAATTGGGGGTTTCCACTGTTTGGGCACATCAGGTGCTCTCCAAATGCAACATGGCATCGGATCTCAATTCCGGCCAATTCTGCTTTGAAAAAGTCAAATGGTGCTCCTTCCCTTCCAAGCTCTGCCATGCGCCCAAACAGTGTTTTACCCCCACATATAGGGTATCAGCCTACTCAGGACAAATTGCAAAACAACTTTTGGGGTCCAATTTCTCCTGTTACCCTTAGGAAAATAAAAAATTGGGGGCAAAAATATCATTTTTGTGGAAAAAAAAGATTTTTTTATTTTCACGCCCGGGCGTTATAAACTTCTGGGAATCACTTGGGGGTTAAAAGTGTTCACCACACATCTAGATAAATTCCGTGGGGGGTCTACTTTCCAAAATGGGGTCACTTGTGGGGAGTTTCAATAGTTTAGGTACATCAGGGGCTCTCCAAACGCACATGACACCCGCAGACCGTTCCATCAAAGTCTGCATTCCAAAACGTCACTACTTCCCTTCCGAGCCCTGACGTGTGCCCATACAGTAGTTTTCTCCCACATATGAGGTATCAACGTACTCAGGACAAATTGGACAACAACTCTTGGGGTCCAATTTCTCCTGGTACCCTTGGGAAAACAATTAAATTGGGGACTAATTGATCATGTTTGTGGAAAAAATAAGATTTTTTTATTTTCATGCCAGGGCATTATAAACTTCTGTGAAGCCCTTGGGGGTTCAAAGTGCTCACTACACATCTAGATAAGTTCCCTAGGGGATCTAGTTTCCAAAATGGGGTCACTTGTGGGGGGTTTCCACTGTTTAGGTACATCAGGGGCTCTCCAAAAGCAACATGACACCCGCAGACCATTCCATCAAAGTCTGCATTCCAAAACGTCACTACTTCCCTTCCGAGCCCTGACGTGTGCCCATACAGTAGTTTTCTCCAACATATGAGGTATCAGCGTACTCAGAACAAATTGGACAACAACTTTTGGGGTCCACTTTCTCCTGGTGTCATTGGGAAAATAAAAAAATTGGTGACTAAAAGATCATGTTTGTGGAAAAAATAAGATTTTTTTATTTTCACGCCCAGGCATTATAAACTTCTGTGAAGCCCTTGGGGGTTCAAAGTTCTCACCACACATCTAGATAAGTTCCTTGGGGGGTCTAGTTTCCAAAATGGTGTTATTTGTGGGGGGTTTCCACTGTTTTGGTACATCAGGGGCTTTCCAAATGCGACATGGTGTCCGATCTATATTCCAGCCAAAAACGTCAAATGGCGCTGCTTCCCTTTCGAGCTCTGCCATGCGCCCAAATAATGGTTTACCCCCACCTGGGGGGTATCAACGTACTGAGGACAAATTGCACAATAACTTTTAGGGTCCTGTTACCCATGGAAAAATAAGAATTGGGGGTGAAAAGATCATTTTTGTGGAAAACATATGATTTTTTAATTGTACCGCTGTACGTTATAAACTTCTGTGAAGCCCTTGTGGGTTCAAAGTTCTCACCACATATCTAGATAAGTTCCTTGGGGGGTCTAGTTTCCAAAATGGGGTCACTTGTGGGGGGTTTCCACTGTTTAGGTACATCAGGGGCTCTCCAGACGCGACATGGCGTCCGATCTGAATTCCAGCAAATTTTGCATTGAAAAAGTCAAACGGCGCTCCTTCCCTTCTGAGCTCTGCCATGCGCCGAAACAGTGGTTCCCCCCCACATATCAGGTATCAGCGTACTCAGGACAAATTGCACAATAACTTTTGCAGTCCATTTTCTCCTGTTACCCTTGGTAAAATAAAAAAATTGAACCTGAAGTATTTTTTTGTGAAAAAAAGTTACATGTTTATTTTTTTTTAAATATTCAAAAAACTTCTTGAATGTGGTTTTGAGCACTTTAAGGGGTGCAGTTTTTAGAATGGTGTCACTTTTGGGTATTTTCTATCACATAGACCCTGCAAAGTGGCTTCAAATGTGATGTGGTCCGTAAAAATAAAATGGTGTTGCAAAAATGAGAAATCGCTGGTCAATTTTAACCCTTATAACTTCCTAACAAAAAAAAATGTTGGTTCCAAAATTGTGCTGATGTAAAGTAAACATGTGGGAAATGTTACTCATTAAGTTTTTTGTGTGCCGTATCTCTGTGATTTAAGGGCATAAAAATTCAAATTTGGAAAATTGCAAAATTTTAAAAATTTTCGCCAAATTTCCATTTTTTTCACAAATAAACGCAAGTTATTTGAATTAAATTTTACCACTAACATGAAGTACAATCTGTCACGAGAAAACAATGTCAGAATCACCGGATTCCATGGAAGCGTTTCAGAGTTATTACCTCATAAATGCGGATGCGCATATTTATGACTTTAATGAGTGGTACCACATGACCTCTGAAGGAAGGAGCCTGAGATCGGGAGAAGCGGGGCTGCAGAGACCATGCCAGGAGGGGGTAAGTGTAAGCTATACTCACCTGTCCTGGGTCCATCGCTGCGCTCTGCTCTGTCCTCTCTCTGCATCCTCTGTCTGTGATGTTCAGGTCAGAGGGCACAGTGACGTAGTTAGTGCGCACCACAGGATGCAGAGAAGAGGACAGAGCGACGCGCAGCCATGGAGCGGGAATTGGTAAATATCGTCAGTGCCGGGGTCCTGAGCCAGCGGTGACATCAGAGCCTGTAACTGCCTGCTCAGGACACCGGCATCGGGCCCCCAGCGATGAGAGGTGAGTATGTCTTTTTTTCTTATTTGCAGAAGCAGCAGCAATATATGGGGACATAATTATGGAGCAGCAATATATTTGGTACGTAACTATGGAGCAGCAATATATGGGGGCATAACTATGGAGCAGAAATATATGGGGGTATAAACTATGGAGCAGCATATGTGGGCATAATTATGGAGCAGCATATGGGGGCATAATTTATGGAGCAGCATATCGGGGCATATTCTATGGAGAAGCATATGGGGGCATAATCTATGGAGCAGCATATGTGGGCATAATTTGTGGAGCAGCGTATGGGGGCATATTCTATGGAGAAGCATATGGGGGCATAATCTATGGAGCAGCATATGGGGGCATAATCTATGGAGCAGCATATGGGGGCATAAACTATGGAGCAGCATATGGGGGCATAAGCTATGGAGCAGCATATGAGGGTGTAATCTATGGAGCAGCATATGGGGGCATAATCTATGGAGCAGCATATGGGGGCATAAACTGTGGAGCAGCATATGGGGCATAAACTATGGAGCAGCATATGGGGGTGTAATCTATGGAGCAGCATATGGAGGCATAATCTATGGAGCAGCATATGGGGGCATAAACTATAGAGCATCTTATAGGGGCATAATCTATGGAGCATCTTATGGGGCAGCATATGAGCCATAATCTATGGAGCATTTTATGGGGGCATAATCTATGGAGCATTTTATGGAAGCATAATCTATGGAATATCATATGGGGCTATAACCTTTATGGGGCAGCATATGGGGTATTATTAACCTTTGTGCAGCATTGTATGTGGCATATTTTGTATGGAGCATCTTATGGTGCCATCTTGGACTGTATGGAGCATTATATGGGGCTCCTGATTCAATATGATATTCAAAATCATTTAACCTACTGATGTCTCAATTAATTTTACTTTTATTGGCATCTATTTTTATTTTTGAAATTTACCAGTAGCTGCTGCATTTTCCATCCTAGGCTTATACGCGAGTCAATAAGTTTTCCCAGTTTTTTGTGACAAATTTAGGGGGGGTAGGCTTATACACGGGTCGGCTTATACACGAGTATATACAGTAGTTTTAAAGTTGGTGAAGTGAGGTGGTCCGAGTCAAGGGAAAGATAGATGGTGCGAAATACAGGGATATTCTTGAGCAAAACCTGTTTCAAGGAGCTGGAGCAGTTTTACCTTGAGAAATGGGCTAAAATCCCAGTGGCAAGATGTGGAAAGCTTATAGAGACTTATCCAAAGCGACTTGCAGCTGTAATTGCTGCATAAGGAGGCTCTACAAAATACTGACTTTAGGCGGGGTGAATATTTGTGTACACTGAAGTTTTCAGTTATTTTGTTCTATTTGTTGTTTGCGTCACAAAAAACATGTTCACAGTTGTAGGCATGTTCTTTACATGAACTCATGCAAACCCTCAAAAAAACTGAAATTCCAGGTTGTGAGGTAGCACAACATGAAAACTGTCAAGGGGGTAAATACTTTCACAAACCACTGTAAGTGGAGTGCTTTAATTCTTACTTTGTAAATCAATAAAATACATGAAAAAAAGTGATTTTGTAATATATCTGATCAGAGAAATCTATTGTTTTTTTCCTTCTCCTCCTGGAATTGATCTGTCATTCTCAACTCACAGGTAAAATGTGTATTCAGTGAAGACATATTAACCCATTACTGAGATGACAACTGGTGCTTATAAATTCCATGGAGGGAGGAACTAGAGGTGGACACAGACATTCTGCTGCAAGATCTCCCGAAACGACAGTTACAGTTCTCCATAGAACTTTATGGGCACCGACTGTCATCTGGTCTCTCAGTAATGGAAAATCTGAATTTACTGAAGACAGATTTTGAACATTTTGAGAATGAAGGCTCAGTCCTTAAGGAAAAAGTTACTGATTTCGCTAATAAGATTTATTGCAACATTTATAATTGGAATGTGTAGTATTGGTTTATGAAAAAAAATGTTGGTTACACTTTAAGTGAATGTCTCCAAAGAAAGTACAACTTTTAATATAATCAAGGCCTCATACTATGTCGACCTAAAGAATAAAACTACTTTGATGCAATAAATTGGTTCTAATGGCCAAAAATGGTCTTGTCTTCATGGTGGTAAAAATGAGAGAAGTGTATACAGCTAATTGCTTTTATGTTACAAAAAAACTAGATGACTTCTGTGTGTGTCACAGACCACAAGCAAAAAGCAAAAATTACAACAGAGCTTTCCATGATCTGGTCATTGGCACTAGGGGCATATGTCAAAGGATTAGCTGGATGTGAAATTATTTGACCTCTCAAGTTGCCATATAAATTATATTTTACTGTCAATGGATCACTAGGTCAGGCAGCTGTCAGGAACACCGCACTGCACTTGCTCACTGAGCCAGTGCGCGTGTCCTGTGTAAAGCGAACTGTGCTCAAAGATACCTGTGGAGTGGGCAGCAGCTGAGTAGGTGCGTACTTCAGAATAGCAGGACCTGAAGCACGTGACTGCTGGGGGCGTGACCTAAACTCCAGAGAACTAGGAGCTGCAAGAGAACTCCTAGCAGGGTAACTGTGAGACAAAGTTACCCAGGGGCATAGACAGGGAGAATAGTCAGGACGTAGCCAATGAGTCACACACAGAGATAGCTGCAAGGTACAAGAGGGGAGAGCAGAGAGTAGTCAGATAACAGGCAACGAGTCATACACAGAGAGGATAGCGCAGTACAGAATCAACAGGCAAACTCACAATGGGAAACAGAACCGGGTCAGAACCATATAAACAAGCTATAACAATGAACAGGCACAGGCACACGGAGGTCACCACACTCGGCCAAAGGCAAAAGTATAACAGACAGGGATTGGAGCTTCCCAGGGGTTTAAGAAGCTCTCCCAGAACCATAGAGAGGCCACAACCATTAACCCCAGGTGTGCAGGTCAAAACCTGCACTGAGCTCCAGACATTAACCCCTGACGTGCATCTCAAAAACCTGCACTGGGATCATGACAGCAGCTTTGTCTGCGAGGGAACATTACTTGGAAATCTGACGTGTCCATGATAACGAATGCTGTGATATTTGACAAACAGTAAAATTGAAATTTTATTGTTAAAGTAAAGGCAGGATAAACTACTGTGCATAGCTTAAGCAGAACTAGCAAATACACAACTACTCTAAAGTCTATGCACCTTATTTGCATTGCTAAGTCAATACATCTTAAAGAGACCTGTTAGCATGTTATTACATAAGAAAGTAAAGGTATATAGGTATATATATGTATAGACATTAGACCCCAAGATAAATGATTCTTTTTTTCTAGAGATCCGATGTGGCAGTCATGAAAAATCTAGTATATCATTTATAGGCTGGATACGTGCTGAATGCCTGTCCAAGTGCACTGACACGCCTTCACTGCACTTCCAGTCTGGTTTGAATATTGCTTTTAAGCTAGAAGTCTCATGACTCACACATTGGATCTCTACAAAAAGGTGTCATTTTTATTAGTTGACAATTGACTGTAGAGTTGAATCCCTACTTCCATATGCAAATAGGTGTTGATGATTTTTCTTTATAAAAAATAAGCAACTTTCCAAGTCATCCTGTTATAAGTAGTCTTGTAACAATTATCGATAATTTTTAAAACGGACATTAAAGGGCCTTATTCCCTTTGAATAAGTGAATAATACCCCCCAACCGGAGAAAATTATGTGCGTGTCGGTTGTGTATAGGGTGTGACTTTGTTTTTTTAGCTCACAAAAGTATCATCAATGCCACTTGTGTGCATGCCTAAAAAAGACAGACACCACTGGAACAGAGGCCAAACGGAGTTCAAGGGTGACACCACCAGCCTCAATATAGTGAGTGGTTCCATCTGAGATTTCATCTGAATCACATTTTGTTGGGTTTTAAAATGAATCCCCGATGTAATTGCTCAGCAAAAGATACATGTGTTCCTAGTCTTATACTGAAAATGACCAAAAATTGTTATGTACCACAAAATGTTGCCAATATAAAATTCAAATTATTCTGCAGAAAACAAGTCCCCATTCAGGACCATCATCTGTCAACTGAAATAAAATGGTTTTCCATGTTACTGGTAGGACAAAAGCTCTGGAAAAGCAACATGGCTTAACCCCCACCAACGAAAATCAAGTTAAATCTGTGCTTCCAATTCTCCCTTCCCACCTCCTATCTGAGCCCAAATTGTGCGTTAAGTGCAGTTAGCACCTACATGTTTGGCATTGCTGTAGTGGGGAGAGCCCACATAACCATTTATGGGCTGTGCTAATCACAAGAAGGTACAATGTTGCATTAAGCTGGGATATTTGCAATTCAGTAAGAACCGTGGCGTGGACGTTAAAGAGTGAAAATACTTCTGTAGCCAAAATAGTCAGTGCTATCACAGATGAATTAATCGAAAAGTATAATTTTTAAAATGGGGTAACTTATTCAGGTTTTTTGATTTTTTTTGGCACCGTAAAAGCTCTGTATATGCTATAGTGCCTACAGTGCCTGAAAACTACTCCAACAAAAGCTGCACTCTAAAATCCAAAGAGCAATTCTTCCTTCTAAGTCCTGCTGTGTGGCCAAATAGTAGATTCCGGCAACATATGGTGTATGACCGTGTTCAAAAGAAATTACCTACCTGATGGGTTCATTTGGGTGGGGTTTTTTTGTGTAGTATAGCTGTCTGGTTTAAGCATAAGTAAGCATTCAAAATTTCCTTTTTTTTCTAAATTTTCAGTCAGTCCGTGGCTTGCAGCAAACAAATGGTTAAAGATAGAGTTGTATGTTATCGGCAGAAAGGTGTTCCTAGGCTTCAGACTTTGCGTGTAGAGAAGATACACTAATGAAGAGTTTTTTATAGTTACAGAAAATGAATGGTTAACCAGCAGGTCTAAGCCAGGAAAAACATGTTGAGAGTAGAGAAATATAAGGAGTTTTCCGAAGAGATGATGAGTCTGCTGAGAGAACTGAATGGGGAGGCAACATCCAAAGCACATTGTAGCTGAACACAAGGCTTACTGAATACTCAGAAACACACAGCTGTCTGAGTTGGCCTTAAAAGTCCTAAGGTAATGATGCCACATGAGTTTGCTAGGCAACTTAAGAAACCCAGTATGGACCACAACAAACAGTAGTGGCCATTGGGGAAGGGATAAATCATCAATGTCATTTGCACAGAGAGGCACGTTCATGTTTTTGCCTACTACAATTCCCCATTCATGGCTCCCTTTGAGTATTATACCCCCAAAAATACAATCCCGCATACAGAATATCCCCATGTTGAATGCCCTCACACGAGCATAGTATGATAACCCCAGAGTAACCTCAGTTTGATGTCCCAACAATACAGTATGATGTCTCCAAGGCCCCCTTATACACACTATGATCTCCCCCACATCACCCTAGACACAATATGATGACCCCTACAGACACCATATATACAGTATCACATCCAACAATCCCCTCAGTGTAGGGTTAGTGGGCCGGGCTGAGGGGTGGTCCCTCTGGGTACCGCGCAGCAATGTATAGACACAAGATGAGGCAGGTTTCGGGTTCAACAGGTCCAAGTTTATTCTCTCACCGTCCGACTGACGGCCCTCACAGTACACCACAATATCTCCTTCGCGGCCATCCATATCCAGGGCCGCTTCACGCACACCGTACTTTACACCGGGGACGTACATGTACGCACCATCCCCTCTTCACTCTTAGACGCTCCTGTCAGATCCGTCACTGTGGCCGCCTTAGGCCCGTAAACCAACAGTGCTTTTGCTGATCAGTCGTCTCAATACGGTATGCTTTTCCTCTGTGCCTCGACTATGCTGCGGTACTTTTCTGTCAGGACCACCCCCCTGACTTTCTCTCTCCTCAGTCCCCCTGGTTTGGTTCTCTCACAGTGCACAAACTGTCATAGTCCTCCTGTCACTTGAGCTCCTCCTGGGGACTGGAACTTTCTGGAACCCTCCTGTCAAATTTATATCATTCCCAGTTCCCTGTAACTCCGCCCCCCATGACCAACGGTTTCCTAAGCCCTAAGCTGATGTCAAGTCCTTTGCTCACACTCCTCCCTGCCCTCTAATGGTCAACCCAAGGTACTGCACGTCCACTACACTTTCTCAGCTGTTTCCCCACTGTAGTAACTGACACCTGTCTAAACTGTGCAAACCTTTCTTTCTCTGTTCTGACACGTCTGTCCGTCCGTCAGGTCACCTTCCCTACATCTATATGCAGCATGTTGATGTTAGCCTTCACAGCTACCAATACACAGCATTATGAACTCCGTAGCCCCCTATATACAGTAGAATGGCCTTCATACCTCAATATATCTATAGTATGATGCCCCACAGCTCTGCACATAGAATAATGTCCCCACAACAAGTCTAGAAATCATATACTAAGAGGTATAGATGTACAGACGCTTCCTCTGTTCAAATGAATTATCTCAGACTCTCTGGAGCCAGTAGTCAGTGATCAATATTGGGGTTTGCAGTGATCTGACATTTATGGAGATATATTTTCAGTGACGCAGCAAAGGGCTGTACATAAAGTATTAACTCACATTACCATAAGGCCAGCTAAACACCTCCAACTGAATATCAGTCAGCTGAATGTTGCTATCCATGCCATGTTTCATCTCAATAGAAAGGTAAAATCATGATAGGAAACATACAACAAAACTCCTGCCTGAGACCTCCAGGGTAGAAGAGATCATGAAAGTTGGGGATTTCATAAACTTCTAAAAGACCTACCACATCTCAAGACCAGCCCCCCACATGAGCTCACCAAGGGGAGGTATTTGGGCGTAACCATGATCTAATTAAAAACAAGAGTTTGGGTTTTTGTCATTTGTCAATTTTAGAAAACAATACTCTGTGGCTTTGTCCATTGCTCTAAGGAGTTGCATTAGGAGTACTTCCCTCCGCTAACCTCTCAGCCATTTCTGTGACACAAGTTTAGTTATTTCCTTTTATTATCCCTTTTATGCTAATGTGATTGTATATAACGTGTTGTTTTGTTTCCATTTTGTAACATCTTTGCATATTTTTTTATAAACACTGCCGACCTTTCCGGATTAAATATATAAAATGTAATAGCTTCATTCCTCTTGATCTGTAAACTACACCCCTGAAGCCATAGGATACATGTAACGGGTGTCCAATTGGCCTGTATAAATGATTGGTGGTGGCAGCTAGTAGTTCCTTTTGTTATTGTGGCGTTGGCAGTGGTTGTTTTGGGGTATATATACAGTTTTGCTCAAAATTTTGCATAAATCGGCAGAATTTTAGCTTTCTTGGTCATTTTCAGAGAATATCAAATGATAACACTAAAATTTTGGGGAGATCTCAAGCATGCAGTTCATGCTAGACAACCCAGTAATTTACAGGAACTGGAGGCTTTTTCCAAGAAGAGTGGGCAGCTTTACTATCTGAGAAAATAAAGAACCTCATCCACAACTACCACAAAAGACTTCAAGCTGTCATTGATGTTAGAGGGGGCAATATACAGTATTAAAAAATGGGGTATGTAAACTTTTGATCAGGGTTATTTGGATGTTTTTGGATGTCACTATGATTTAAAAAGATAAAACACATTATTTTGGCAATAAATGACTTCACCCAACCACTAACCACGAGTGGAGAAAAAGTTTTGGTATTATCATTCATATTCTCTGAAAAAAGGCCAAGAAAGCAAGAATTCTGATGGGGTATGTGAACTTTTGAGCACAACTGTATATATTCCAAGATCACCAGAGTATGTAAACTTTTGATCAGGATCATTTGGATGTTTTTGGATGTCATTATGATTTAAAAAGAGAAAACACAGTGGTTTGACAATAAATAGCTTCACCCAACCACAAACCATGAGTGGAGTAAAAGTTTTGGTGTTATCATTCATATTCTCTGAAAAATGCCAAGAAAGCAAAAATTCTGATGGGTTATGTAAAGTTTTGATCACAACTGTATATATTCCATGCATTGAAGTCGGAGGTATATATACCATACACTCACTGTTAGTTTCTTGATAACTGGTCTAGCAGTGGAAACAGCCACCACCACGTCCATCACTCATTAGTCAATTTGTGTAATTGGAGTTTCTCTCCTGACAAATTGGTGCCAGCGGAGGGATCTGTATAATCTCTCCTGTGCATCCCCTGACAGTAAGTGAGTCTGCTCACTGCAAACTTCAGTACCTAACAAGAGAGATGACTTTTTCATCAGATCCTGCTCTCTGGCAGTAGCCAAGATAATCAAGCGGTTGCAGTCCCCACTTATGTTCCTTTTTGTGTTTGTTCTTAGAAGAGAAAAAAGTCAAGCATACAAAACTTTTTCTTTCATTCTAAAATCTGAGGCAAAACAGAATGTAAATGGGCCTCAAAATAATCCATGGGTCCTCTCTGCTTACATCAGTGACAATAATGCAAATGGATACTTTTGCACATAAATTTAGTTTACTCCTAAAAGGAACAGGGAAATGAAAAGTATGAAAATGTTCACATAAACTTACTATAATAACATCAGTATTTTCTAAAAATATAATACATGTGCTTTGTGAATAATGGGCTCAAATCTTGTACTGAAGGGAGTGACTCAGAGCGCTAGCGTTCCACAGGTTAGGGGGTGCAAATTATTTTCCTCGCTTTTGGCACTGACAACTCACGCTATGCCACTGATAGAGCTGGAGGCTGAGTCAGCAATGTAAGATAAAACTTTTTCCTGAAGCTCTGGCTTTAAAAGCGGTTTGCCAGCTCCTAGAAAACTAAGCCTTTGAGGCCTTGTGGAGCCAGACGATGACGCAGGCTCAACACCTCCTGCATTCGGTCCTATTTTGCTTTTGCCACTACCATCAGATCCACCACCAACACCATCATTACCAGCTGCCAACTCCCGCCCAATTCCACGGCCTCTTCCATCAGCCTTCCTCATTTTTGGTAGAAATATAGACAAAATCCAACAAACTATATAGTAATGTAAAACAAGGTACAAGGTGTCTATAGGACAGGGGAGATTTTGAATTTCTGCACACACTTGTGGACACTGGACACTTTTGGATTGTGTGAGGCCCACTGAATATCACAGCGCTATGTCACAGGCTCGATGTCGCAGGTGTGAAAAATGTCACTAGAGGATAACGGAGATTTTGAATTTCTGCACACACTTGTGGACACTGGACACTTTTGGATTGTGTGAGGCCCACTGAATATCACAGCGCTATGTCACAGGCAGAAATTGGCTAGTGTATGACAAACTACAAGGTGTATATAGAATTGGGCAGAATAGGAATCTCCATAGAGTGTAGGTCTGTAAGAACGGAACAAGTCCTCGACTTATCCTTACAGAGCGACACACAGATAGCTTCACTGTGGCTGTGATAACAGTCATTACACGGTACTGAGAGAGGAGCGTGCACGTACACGGCTGTCTGGTGTACGTAAAATTGTCAAGCTCCGTGTTTTTTAAGTATACGGACTGACACACGCTGTCTCTCTATAGTTTTGAATGTGATCAAACAGCAAATATATTTAACTGTTTGAAAACTAGACAAAAATAGAAGGTGCAGGTCTGTAAGAACGGAACATGTCCTCGACTTATCCTTACAGAGTGACACACAGATAGCTTCACTGTGGCTGTGATAACAGTCATTACACGGTACTGTGTGAGGAGTGTGCACCGCTGTATGGTGTGAAAAAATGCACGCTCAGTACCTCACCAGGACAAAAAAAAAAATTGGGATTGCTTTTAAAAAAGCAGTTTGCAGAGCAGTGGGTAAACAGCAATGCAGCCGTCAGGAAGCCTCAGAAGGCAGCCTAACAACCAACACCGCTGATCCAGTAAAATATAGCCTCCACTTGCACTGCACACACAGTGACTGGTGTGTTGTACAGGCAAAATCGCTAGCAGCAGAAGCAGTTTTTGGTGTCTTCTTCCCTGCCTAATGCTCTCCCTACAAAATCAGCAGCAGCAGCAGCTCTCCCTATTCTGAGATCAGCATGAGTAACATGGCGGTCGGCGTGCACGCCCTTTTATACCCCCTGTGACGCCCACCAAAGCAAGCCAATCACTTGCATGCCCTTCTGAAAGATGGTGGTGACCCCTACCTATGTCATCACGTTGCCCACAGTGTCCGTGGATCCTGATTGGCTGAAAAAGAGCGCAAAATAAACTTTTGAAACGCGACTTTGGCGCTTAAGTCGCCAACCTCGTGGCCGACCTCATCCTCATCCTCATCCTGTCAAAAGTCGGCGACTTTTGAAATTTTTTGACCCGTTTCGCTCAACTCTACCCTTTATCTTTGTGGGACAATAATTGATAAAGTACGGGAGGCACGGTGGCTCAGTGGTTAGCGCTGCAGCGCTGGGGTCCTGGGTTCGAATCCCACCAAGGACAACATCTGCAAGGAGTTTGTATGTTCTCCCCGTGTTTGCGTGGGTTTCCTCCGGGTACTCCGGTTTCCTCCCACATTTCAAAGACATACTAATAGGGAATTTAGATTGTGAGCCCCATCAGGGACAATGATGATAATGTGTGCAAACTGTAAAGCGCTGCGGAATATTTTAGCGCTATATAAAAAAAAATAAAGATTATTAAACACTGAGCATAATACAAGTGCTTCTTACAAAATTAGAATATCATCAATAAGTTAATTTTTTATTATATAGAGTCATTACGAACAGAGTGATCTATTTCAAGTGATTATTTCTGTTAATGTTAATGATTATGGCTTACAGCCAATGAAAACCCAAAAGTCATTAGAATAATTAACAAAAAACACCTGCAAAGGCTTCCTAAGCGTTTAAAAAGGTGCCTTAGTCTGTTTCAGTAGACTCCACCAATGTCCAGAAGACAGTCATTGACACATTCCACGAGGAAAGTAAATTTTGCGTTTCTTTGGGATTCCATGAAATTTTGATTGGCATTTTGGAAAAAAAAATTCAATGGAATTATATTTTGTAAAATCAATCAAATGTACTAAATTTTACTACACTATGGGATATTATTATAGTGCAAAATGTTCTATAGATATAAAATTGTACATTTTATTCCTGAATTTACCATGCAATAACTTGGTGTCAATAAAGAAATTCCAGCAATAAACTGTGAAAAAGCTTTGAGTGGCATACTTTGAAACTGACATTATGTTCACACTGGCCTATGCTGTATGCCAATAATTACGCTGAGTGAGTAACGGTTACAAATATAGCATTCACGACTGCCTTTTTAATTAAATCTGATTAGCGCAAAAGAGTTCCCCTGCCAGGTTGGCATCAGAATGAGTTGCACTCCAACCTTGTTGATGAATGAATGATCTGGTGCTAGATATAATTTGTTATATTCTATAGAGATACTGTATGTTTTCTAGAGATATCTTGTCAGACTGTGGACTGTACCGCAGGGCTCTGTCCTGGGCCCTGTATTGTTTAACATCTTTATCAACAATTTAGACGAAGGAATTGAGGGTAAACTGATTAAATTTGCTGATGACACAAAGTTAGGAGGGATAGCTAATACTAGAGAAGAGAGCGAGAGGATTCAAAAAGATATAAATAAACTGGAGCAGTGGGCAGCAACTAACAGAATGGTTTCTAACAGGGAAAAATGCAAAGTACTACATCTGGGCAATAAAAATGAAAAAAGCATATACAGAATGGGAGGAATAGGGCTAAGCAACAGCACATGTGAAAAAGACATGGGTATACTAATAGATCACAGACTGAATATGAGTCAACAGTGTGATGCAGCAGCAAAAAAGGCAAATGCAATTCTAGGATGTATTAACAGAAGCACACAGTCTAGATCACATGAAGTCATTATTGCCCTCTACTCCTCTTTGGTCAGACCTCATCTGGAATACTGTATCCAGTTTTGGGCGCCACATTTTAAAAAAGACATCAAACTGGAGCAAGTTCAGAAAAGAGCAACCAGAATGGTGACCGGTCTGCAAACCCTGTCTTATGAGGAAAGGTTGCATGATTTGGGAATATTTAGCTTACAAAAGAGAAGACTGAGAGGAGACTTAATAGCTGTCTACAAATATCTCAAGGGCTGTCACATTGTAGAAGGATCATCTTTATTCTCATTTGCACAAGGAAAGACTAGAAGCAATGGGATGAAACTGAATGGGAGGAGACACAGATTAGATATTAGGAAAAACTTTTTGACAGTTAGAGTGATCAATGAGTGGAACAGGCTGCCACGAGAGGTGGTGAGTTCTCCTTCAATTGAGTCTTGAAACAGAGGCTGGACAGACATCTGCTTGGGATGATTAAGTGAATCCTGCTTTGAGCAGGGGGTTGGACCAGATGGCCCAGGAGGTCCCTTCCAACTCTACGATTCTATGATTCTATTACAAATTCCAAACCAAGCTGTGCTAAGATACTTCCGTAGTCAATAACTGATTGTGCCATTCTTGTTACACACACCAATTAATATCTAGCCATAGTCCAGGAGTGTCTGACAATGACATATACCCCTTCATCCATAGAAATTAGAATAGTTGACCAGATGATCATAGATATTTTAGGGGAGATCAAGGAAGAAAACTCTTAACCAAACACTTGATCAGTGATTAGCTATCTAATGATTATGGGCAGAATATAAAGACATCTGTGTCTCTGATTTCTCCGCTCTGTTCTCTGTATGCTCTATAATTTTCATCAAAAATCAATTCTTAGTTGTCAATCAGATATGCGGTGGGATATTACAGACAGCAGATTTTTTTATTATAATTTTCAGCACCAAATTTTGAGTTTGAAAATAAAAAAATACATTAATTTCATTTTTGTTACATTAAACAGTTGTGATGAGGCATGGATAATCCCTACCCTCATTATTATTTGATTGATTAGACAGCTTTTAGCCAAACTGACAATATCCACCAATGTAATTTCATTTTTATTTAGTTAATGTTTCATAAAATTGCTTTTTTCCCTGAAGATGCAATTCCAGCTTCAACTAACAAGTAGGGTCGGTTTTAAGCAAAGTTTAGTCCTGAGCAAAAATTAAAACTGGGGTCCCATACACTCTCACATAGATACATTTAGGTGGCATTTACACAAGCTGATTTCAGATCATTAATTGTGATGAGTGAGCATTAAAATGCCCTGGTGCTCGTTGCTCAGGTCGAGCAAATTGGAATGCTCGGGGACTTGACCTGAGCAATGAACCCAATGTAAGTCTATGTGAAACCCACGCTTTTTTGCCTTTACCCCCCCCTCGGAGGTCTTTTGAGGGTCTATGAACTGCAGAAATCTATGGGAAAAGTGATCAAATGACATAGGAACAGCATGGGGAAGAGGTAGTGTGTGGGGGAGATTAGGGTGGAGGATTTAGTGTGTGGGTGTAGATTTATATGTTAATATAATATATTAATATATGCAAACACAGTATGGGGAGCGAGTGGGGTTATGGGTGCAGACACAGTATGGTGAGTGGGAGGAAGTGTGCAGACACAGCATGAGTAGTGAGGGGATAAATGTATGGAAGCAAGAGTGATAGGATGTGTGCAGACACAGTATGGGGAGTCAGGGGATGTGTGAAGAAGAAATTTGAGATTGAAGGGCTAAATATATGAGTAGTATGGTTAGCAGGGGAATGTGAGAGAAGGCAGTATGAGGAGGGAGATGGAAATATGTGAGGAGACTATTTAGGGTCATAATGTGAGGAGACATTATGGGGAGAGAAAAGTGTCGGTTGGCACAGAATATAGACTGAGTTATGTGAGGTGGAGCATGGGGGACAGTGTAAGGGTACAGCCAGGAGGAAACATTATGCCAAGGAGGGGGAGTGTGAAGAGAGGGCACAGTAAAGAGACTGGGCCCTATGGGGGGGACACAGTGTGATAGGACAGTGTGAAGAGGGGTTCCAGTATGGAAAGGAGAGGACATCGTTGAGGGCATGTAACTTAAGAGATAAAATGTAAGGGTCATATTTTGTGCAGGAAATATAGTGAAGGTCAATTATTTATTCATGGGCCCAGTGTAGGACAGATATTTATATTCAGGAGGAATATAATAACACTCTTATTTTTAATGATATTATGTGGGGATGTGCTGCAGAAGACTGGAGAAGTTGGTAGTGTGCAGAGATGAACTATGGATGAGAAAAGTCATCATGGAGTCTGGACAAGATGAGGAAAAGAAAGATAATTCCAGTCAGAGACAAAGTCATCTATCAGGTACCTAGATGTATTTTTTTGTAATACTGACTAATTTTCATATTTTTACTTATGTTAGGAACATTAAAGGGCTTGTACAAGTTTGTGATGAGTCTGCAGTCATTCTATGTGACTGCAGACTTCTGCATTCTCACAGTGCGCACTACACGCTGTCAGGATTCTCTGGTGTCGGTGATTTCCATACATGTGGTCATGTCCCCAACTAGACATGTGTATAAGAGTCAGTGATAGGCGGTCATAAAGGAGCGCTTAGGAAGCAACCCAGGGGCAGAAAAGGATGTCAGGTCTCCACTGCAGCTCCAGCCGAAAACCTCCAATGGAGGATAGGAGCAATGAGAAAATGGAAAATGGTCTTAGGAGTGCAGGAAAGAGACTCAGACAAGAGAAGGTTTAAACCACAACGCGTTTCGACGGAGGATCCATCTTCATCAGGTGGAAGATGGATCCTCCGTCAAAACGCGTTGTGGTTCACACCCATCTCTTGTCTGAGTCTCTTTCCTGCACTCCTAAGGCCGTTTTCCATTTTCTCACAACTAGACATGTGTGTCATCACTTAATGAAAATGAATTGGGTGAGACTGGACACGTCTAGTCAGAATGTGGCGAGAAGTATACAAATCGCATGTGTGCTGACTAGTGATGAGTGAATATACTAGTTACTCGAGATTTCACGAGCATGCTCGGGTGAGCTCCGAGTATTTGGATGTGCTCGGAGATTTAGTTTCTGTCGCCGTAGCTGCATGATTTGCGGCTGCTAGACAGCCTGAATACATGTGGGGATTTCCTAACAGACAGGCAATAACCCTAGCATGTTCAGGAATCCTCAAGTAATGAGTATACTATTGCTGACATAACCGTCCACTCTTGCCACTGTCAATAGTGAATCCTAAAAGTGTGCAGTGCATGTGCTGTGAGAATTCAGAAGCTTGCAGTCACATACAGTGACCGCAGTCTTTCATTTCAAACCTGGACTAGCTCTTTAGTTATAAAATGAAGCACTGTAGCATGCCAATCCTAACAGCATGTAATATACTCACTGCAAAGATTCAGCTCTGCTTGCAGATTCCAGCAATTACCACATGGCCACTTAACTCATATGCGATTTTCATGCTTATGGTCCTGCTTCTCTCAGTTTTTTACTGAACATTGAGAAAATTAGGGAGAGCAGCTTGACAGCACGTGACTAAGTGTGCAAATTGCATATGTGTTTGAATTCTTGCGCTGGGTGTCAGGAAACCTAGATGCAACTCTGAGACTAGAGGCAGGGAACTCTGCAGCGCTGCAGTGAAAAAAAAAAGCACGCTGATGTTGTGTTTTAAATATCTTGTCTTCAAAGCTCTTGAGCTATTGTGGGCTGTATACATCATTAAAAGATGTAAAAGATTTTCTCAAGCTGGCGGTGATTTTCAGATTAATTATTTTTGTGTATATTATTTTTTATTTTTTTACTTGTATTTTTAACTTTAATATCCTAGAACTTTACCCTGCGAGCGTTTTTTATATTAGCAAATATTTCAAGAAAATTCCATTGAGAAACTAACCTGAACCTTACGCTGTAGACATTATATGTTACTGTTCTTATGTTATTTTTTTTTATACTTTTAGATCAGCGGCCTGTTTGTCCCTTTAGCTACTTATCAGTTCATTTACTTTTTGATGGCTCCTTTTATGTTCTCGCAGCTTTAGTACAGCAGTTTTTGTTTGCCCTGGAGAGCTTATGTCAGGGGCCTCATGATGAGCGCTGCTTTGCTGAAACCTCACTACAGCATTATGTGAGGACGGCTAAGATTTCACTGCTGACTTTAGCATCTGTGGGAATTGTATTACTGCTTAGTTCGGAGGAATAGGGCTGTATGTATGTGTAATACCACTACGTTTATAAAATTACTGGTGATCTGATCTGATGTGTTATCTTGTTTGATTGTTATAGGATAAGAAATAGACTAAAATCTGAATATATTGTAGGCATGAAAAGCACAAGACATTCATAAATGAGGATAATTCCATACAATGTGTAAGCTAAATGAAACATAGAAAGGGCCTTGGTCCCAACTTCAGGCAGATTCCCAGTAACCAGCAGTGCTAAGGCTGCCATCCCCGTGAGTGCGCGCTGAGTGTGGCCACAGTGCACTGGGTAACAATGGGCGATGACCAGTGCCAGCATCAGGATGTCATTTTGTGGGGAGAGTTAGCATGCTCTACACTCATACCCTGCTCCTGCCCGTGATGTATGCAGCATTTGCAGTGTCTCCTATTAGATATATTCAGAAGTCTCAGAGTCTCCTACAGTGGGCATGTAACAGTTTGGGCACCCCTGGTCAAAATTACTCTTATTGTAACAGTTAAGCAAGTTGAAGATGAAAGGATCTCTAAAAGGCCTAAAGTTAAAAATGGCACATTTAATTTGTATATAAGCAAAAACAAATATTGTCATTTTATAAATTTTAAAAATTACAAAATGGAAAATAGGCAGATGCAAAATTTAGGTTAGTACCTAGTAGTACCCCCTTTTGCAAGTATCACAGCTTGTAATCACTTTTTGCAGCCAATCAAGAGTCTTTCAATTCTTGTTTGAGGGATTTCCTTCCATTCTTCGTTGGAAAATTCTACCAGTTCTGTGAGATTCCTGGGTCTTTGTGCACTGCTGTTTTGAGGTCTAGCCACAGATGTTCAGATCAGGGGACTGTGAGGGCCATTGTAAAACTTTTTAGATTGCGCTTTTTGAGGTAGCCTATTGTGGATTTTGACATGTGTTTAGGATCACTATTCATGTGTAGAAGTCATTCTCTTTTCAACTTCAGTTTTTTTTACAGATGGTGTTATGTTTGCATCAAGAATTTGTTGAAATGTCATTGAATCCATTTTTCCATCTACCCGTGAAATTATTCCCCATGCCATTGGCTGTAACACAACTCCAAAGCATGATTGATCCAACCCCATACTTAATGGTTGGCGAGATGTTCTTTTCCTGAAATTCTGTGCCCTCTTTTCTCCACACATACCTTTTGATCATTGTGGCCAAAGAGTTCTATTTTAACCTCATCAGTCCACAAGACTTGTTTCCAAAATGCATCAGGCTTGTTTAGATGTTCTTTTGCATACTTCTGAAGCTAATTTTTATGGTGAGTATGCAGGAGAGGTTTTATTCTGATGACTCTTCCATGAATGCCATATTTGTGAGGTGTCTTTGAGCAGTTGAACAATGTACCACAAATACAGAGTCTTCTAAATCTTTATGAAGGTCTTTTGCAGTCAAGCAAAGGGTTCTGATTTGCCTTTCTAGCAATCCTAAAAGAAGCGCTCACTGAAATTTTGAAATTTTTCTTGGTCTTCCAGACCTTTTCTTGATATACACTGTTGTTGTTAGCTGACATTTCTTAGTTACATTTCAAACTGAGTAAAGGGCAATTTGAAAAAGCTTTGCTATCATCTTATAGCCTTCTCCTGCTTTGTGGGCATCCACCATTTTAATTTTCCGAGTGCTAGGTAGCTGCTTAGAAAAACACATGGCTGCTGGTTTTGGAGCGCACAAATGTCCAAGGGTGTGAACACTTTACATCAGCCCATTTTCCACTTTGAAACTTTTAAAATTAAACAATGACAATATATTTATTTCCTAAAATACAAAGTAAGTGTGTCATCTTTAACGTTAGCCCTTTTAGAGGTCATTTAATGTTCAACTTGCTTAACTGTTTACAGTAAGAGTAATTTTGAGCAGGGGTGCCTAAACTTTTACATGCCACGGTATGTGATGTATTCAGGAGTTGCAGTGTATGCTATGTGATGTATACAGCAGTCACGGTGTATTCAATGTGTGTAGACTGCAGTTGCAGTGCATTCTATATGATAGACCAACAACTTAGTGAGATCAACTCACTCAATATCCATAAATCATATTAGGATATTCACTGTACATAGTATGCAACCTTCTCAAAAAATGTGAATAAACCATAGAAGTCCAAGTATATAGAAACTTTAAGATAATTTTATTAATTGCAAAGATTATAAAAGGAACAAAGGGAGAATCAGCAAAAATTTAGACATAATACAATACCATAATGTAAGGAGATAGTAATCACATAATATACACATGGGCCATAATTAAATAAAATGATCATACATAATCCTAAAAATAATCAATATAAATTGCAATAGTGATCAGACAAAAAGTCTGAAATAAAGTGCATAAAGAATATAACCACGATTATAAATGCTCGTAATCAATGGCTCCGTGAATCTCCAGCTTCAACTTGCTTAACTGTTTACAATAAGAGTAATTTTAAGCAGGGGTGCCTAAACTTTTAAATGCCACTGTATGTGATGTATTCAGGAGTTGCAGTGTATGCTATGTGATGTATACAGCAGTCACAGTGTATTCTATGTGGTGTATTTCCATCTCAGTGTCTCCTATATGATGTCTACAGCATTTGCAGTGTCTACTATATAATGGATACAGCAGAGTCTCGATGTAAATTATGTGATGTATGCAGCAGACACAGTGTCTCTTATGTGATGAATACAGCAATCACAGTGTGACCTATATGATGTATACCATTTTCTTAGTGTCACCTAAGCAATGTATACAGCAGTCATAGTGTATCCTATGTGATGTATACAGAGCCGCAGCATATCCTATATGATTTATATACAGTAGTTTAAGTGCACCCTATATCATATATACACAGCAGTCTCCGGATATCCCATGTTATCATAGAATCATAGAGTTGGAAGGGACCTCCTGGGCCATCTGGTCCAACCCCATGCTCAAAGCAGGATTCGCTAAATCATCCCAGTCAGATGTCTGTCCAGCCTCTGTTTGAAGACTTCCATTGAAGGAGAACTCACCACTTCTCATGGCAGCTTGTTCCACTCATTGATCACTCTAACTGTCAAAAAGTTTTTTCTAATATCTAATCTGTATCTCCTCCCATTCAGTTTCATCCCATTGCTTCTAGTCTTTCCTTGTGCAAATGAGAATAAAGTTGATCCTTCTACAATGTGACAGCCCTTTAGATATTTATAGACAGCTATTAAGTCTCCTCTCAGTCTTCTCTTTTGCAAACTAAACATTCCCAAATCCTGCAACCTTTCCTCATAAGACATGGTTTGCAGACCGGTCACCATTCTGGTCTCTCTTCTCTGAACTTGCTCCAGTTTGTTGATGTCTTTTTTAAAATGTGGCGCCCAAAACTGGACACAATATTCCCGATTATGTTATGTCTTGAGCAGTCTCATTGTATCCTATGTGATGTATATACAACAGTCTTGGTGTCTCCTATGTAATCTTTACAGTAATTGCAGAATCTCATATGTGATGTGTACGGCAGTCATAATGTATCCTATGAGATGTATACAGCAGTCACAGTTTATCCTATGTAATTTATCAACAATAGACTCAGTGCATCTTATATGATGTATTGCAGTCTCAGTGTATCCTTTATGATGTTGTGTAAGTGATGTATTGAGTAGTCTCAGTGCATGCTATGTAATGTATGTACAGCAGTCTCCTATATGATGTATAGACAGCAGTCTCTGTGTCTCCTATGTTATATATATTGCAGACCTCCCCCTGCTTGAGTTCTATAAACGATATGTGAGCAGTGATGTAATATGCATCTATGTTCTTACTCCTGCAAGCAGTTATTTCCAATACTTCCAATGCAAAGAATCAACTTGGTTCCAGACTTTCTGACATAAACCTGAAAAGCAGTTGCAAGTAGCAACATCATCAATATGTTGCATGCCGTTCCAGACATCACATTAGGGTAGAGTTAATTAAATGTTCAACTAGCCTTATATTTAAGTTGATAATTGTTAGGCGTCAGGTTTCTGCGTCTGCTCTGCAGGAATCCAGAGCCTCACATTCTGCAGTCTCTTGCTGTCTGTCAGAGGAGATTGCTTTGCAGCAGACCCCTCCAGAGACTAAGTCCCTCTGTGCTCCTACTGGGCATGCTCCTGAGACGATCTCCCATTGGAGATCGGGAGTCATGTGCCCATGTCCTGTTCCAGATCTCATTGGTCCATCTCGGAGATCTGGAAGGTCCCGCACGGCTATAAAAAGCGCGCATGGCAGTTCCACCATGCGCTCGTGTAGACTGTACTTGCTATGTGTAAATGGTGATGGATGCATGATTCTGGTGACTGACTCATTTGAAACCCCTTCCCTCTGATAATACGCATGTGGATAGAGAATTAGTTTATCAGTCAGCGCCAGTCAGTGGCAAGTCTTAAGCCACTGTGCTTACCGCACCGCTACGCTAGCGTCCGACATCGCGCTTGCTTTCAGGCTTTGTCGTTGAGCGGCAGTGTCCTACGCCGCACTGCAGTTGCAGCCCTCCTTGGCGTCCGCAAAAGCGACGCCGCACACACGGTAGGTCTAGAGGGACACAGCTCCTCTGTCTTAGGTCCTGCTCCTGTGACCAGATACCGTGTGTGCATCTACCTGAAGCCTGTGTCACTAACAGGTTCAGCGTTTTGTGTGTTTTTTGTTGCGGCACCTCTGTGTGTGAACAGAGGCCGCTCTGCGCACTCCGGGTGAAGTTTAACCCGTGTGCATCATACCGCCATATTGCTTGTCTGCCACCACTTAGCAGCAGTTATACCACCTACTGCACGGTGGACCCCGAGCGGCGAACTCACTTTATTATTATTTTTATTTAGTGCGTACCACCGTTCCTAACAGATAATTTTGTGTTGCCCTTGACAGAAAAATGGTTCCTCTACCCTAATTTATATGGAAACTAAAAACATGATAATGGGATGACCTCATAATGATAGGGATATAAGGGGTAAGCAGAGGAAAGCATTCGTGTAAGGCAGCATTGAACTTTAAATCAAGGTGAGAGCAATTCCACCAAGAAAAAAAATCTGCTTTTACATTTTTTTTCAGCTGCTCAATGCCACACTTGAGCAGCTGGTTATACTGTACAGGGCAGTTAGCGCTTCCCTTAAGTGCGCATTGGCTGCAAAGCCATGCTTGTAACACATGTTGGACAGGGGTAACCAATGATGGGTGTGTGCTTTAACTAATCAACGCTTCTACTCAGTGCAAAGGGAGGGGTCGGTCCAGCTATTAACCAAAGAAGCATGAAGAAGGGATCCCGAACCTGAACTTTGGATTAAAGTTTGCTCGAACCCAAAACATCCATGGGTCAGCTCATTCCTACCCACAACACAAGCAATTTTGGGGCTGTTCTGACTAAGTAAATTGTCTACATATCACAATTTGGCCATTGTCAAAATTGCTTGTACATTTTTGCTGCTTCCAACAAATCAGCCTCAAGAACTGATTAGTTACTGCCTGATTAATATATCTCAAATATTCTAAACGCTTGTCCCTTTAAAGGCAATTTAAGGAAATAAAGACAACATAACTGAAAAAGGAAATAATTCTGAAAAGACTGAGGGACAAGGACTTGTGATACAGTGAGAATCAGAATTCTGCTTGTAGTTCATAACATTCACCACTTTTCTGTTTTCGTGCCCTTGAAATTTCAAAAGAAAGAACTGAATGTTCCTGGCTGTGAAGCAGTTTTCAGGCGAAAAGCTGGTAGATGATTAAATAGCAGACTATGGATAAAGTTTTCTTGCAGCTAAAGTCCATTTTCATTTTATTTTTACATCAGTGTGCTTACCTTGGATTACATCGGGTAACCGAACCCAGAAAAAAAACCTAAAAAAAATGCAGCAGAACTTTCATCATCTGATTCACAGTGCAGAAGCTCTTGTGGTGTTCCAGATCTTTGATTACAAGCATGTGACCACTATATCCAATCAGTGTCCTCAGTGTTTACGTTCCTAACTACTAGTGTTATGGCCCCCAATTACTGAGGGGTTATGCCAGTAGAACGCACTTTGCTGCTGAGGTCACTTGCTGCTGTAAGGGTACCGAAACTCTACCCAAACTTGAACCCAAACCCAAATTAGAAGTCAATGGTGACTCAAACTTTGAAGCTGTTAAATGGCTGTAAAATGGTCATAGTAAAGACTAGGGGGCAGCAAAAGTTCTCTCTCACTCTCAAGGGAAATATTCAATGGTAGTGTACATTAATAAAACACTGCAAGACTATATAAAGCCATATCTGCCATAGGTTATCCAATACAATCCAATGGATCTTGCAAGGCATTAGTAGAGGCCCACTGCACCCGACGCGCATTTCACAGAGCATGATTTGTCCAGACGAATGGTAATAGTGCATTTCCATTGAATATTTTGTTTTTTTTGTGCTTTTCCATGATTGTTTCTGCAACAAGGGAGGCCTCCGTAGACATAAAGCGTAATATATATTTATCAATGAGATAAAATAGCTTCCTTACTAGGTGTCCCCCATTCATTACCTGTGATTTTAGATTTATTTGTATGTATTTAATAGTGATGAGCGAGCACTAAAATACTTGAGTGCTCATTGCTCGGGTCTAGCACATTGGAATACTCAGTTACTCAGCCAGAACAACGAGCCCAATGTAAGTCTATGGGAGACCCGAACATTTTTACCGCAATCCCCTGGGGGTCCTTTTAAGGTCCAAAAATGTCTGAAAATTATGGAAACACTGCTCAAATGACATGGGAACATTATGGTGATCACCCCTGGAAGCATTTCTGACTTCTACTTCACAGCTTTAACCAATGTTGTCAGCGTTTCATGCCATTTTTACCAGTGCACCAAAAAACATACCAAAACGGATTTTGCTGGGAAATATGTTAAGGTACATCCTTTCCAGGTTAATGACTTGTATATAAGGCAAAATATCCCCAGACCAAAATGTTCCTCCACCACTTGTGCTATGTCAGAGGGAGCGTTTTTGAAGCGTTTTTTTTCAGCTTTAACATTGCTTTCAACCAATACAAATGCATTCACTGGGAAATGTCATTGTAACATTTAAAAACCCTTGCTGGCAATGTGGTGTGTGACACATAAACAGATACATCTTGTTTCATTTATGAAGGAGGGACTCTTAGGCTACTTTCACACATCAGGTTTTCGGCGTCAGGCACGATCCGGCGTCGTGCAGGAGCGCCGGATCCGGCAAATATTTCGTAAAACCGGATGTGACGGATCCGTTTTTCTGCCGGATCCGTCTTGTTCTCGACAGACAAAACCGGATCCGTCTCATCCGGTTAATCCGGTTTTTGTTCCGTTTTTTGACGGATTACGCCGGATCCGGTTTTTAAAATTGACCCTTGTGGCCTTCCGAACGGGATTGGCTGCTGAAAAACTATATATAGCGTGTTCCTACAGCCCTTCTTTGACAGGTTGTAGAGGAGAAAGTGCAGGTTGGAGAGAAGAGCAAGTTACTGGCGAAGATGGATGTTGTGATTGGAAATATTTTGAAGAATTTGGCGGATTTTACAGCGGAGGCGAATCGTTTGAGGGTGATTGTTCTGGAGAAGGAGAGAGCGAGACAGCAGCGCATCAGGCATCGTAGACGACATTTGTGGATCCACCCCATCACAGCCAAGAGAATGACGCGTGGGGTCTATTCTACACTCTGCATGGACCTTAGACGAAACCCGGATAAATTTTTTGGATATGTTCGGATGAAAATGGAGAATTTTGATTACTTGGTGGAGCGCATTGCACACCTCATAAGAAAAGCAGACACCTATTGCCGCTTCTCTGTTTCACCCGCAGAGCGTCTGATGGTGACTTTAAGGTAAAAGCCACATTTATTGGATATGCTCGCATCAGAGCACACTTTCACTGCAATCTTGTTGGTGGTAGTTTGTATCTCCAAGTGTTATAGCTGAGTTTTGGTATGTAATGCTGTGATTTTAAACTAATTGATTGTTTTTTAATTCCCCACAGATTTCTTGCAACTGGAGAATCCCTTTCGTCACTGCATTTCCAGTACAGACTCGGGATTTCCACCATATCTGGAATAGTGAAGTACACATGCCGTGCACTGTGGGACTCCTTAGCTGAAGAGTTTTTACCAGAGCCCACAACAGAGAGGTGGATTGAAATTTCAGAAAAGTTTCAACAGATATGTCAGTTTCCGAACTGCTTGGGCGCTGTGGACGGGAAACATATCCGCATTGTAAAGCCAGCCGGATCGGGATCGGAATATTTCAATTACAAGAAATATTTTTCCATTGTCCTCATGGCCATCGCTGACACGGAATACAAATTTATTGCTGTTGATATTGGGGCCTATGGCTGCTCCAATGACTCTCAAGTTTTCAAACTGTCTGCCATGGGGCGTAAACTGTATGGAAACACCTTCCAGTTCCCACCCCCTAGACCGCTGCCGCAAACATCTGGTCCACCTATGCCATTTGTCTGTGTAGGGGATGAAGCCTTCCAGCTGTCAGAACACCTTTTGAAACCGTACTCTAGCAGAGGATTGACAAGACCAAAACGCATTTTTAATTACCGCCTCACAAGAGCAAGAAGAATGGTTGATTGTACCTTTGGTATTCTGACAGCCAAATGGCGGGTCCTATTGACTGCGATCAACCTCAAGACAGAAACTGTGGACGAGGTGATCAAAGCTTACGTGGTACTCCACAATCTTGTTATCTGCAAGGAACCCATTTCCATTGAGGACACCTCTGAAGAAACCACCTTGCAAGATTACCATGACATTACCACTAGAAGTTCTGTGACGGTTTCAGTAATGAGGGACAATTTTGCACTATACTTTATGTCACCTCAAGGCAGAGTACACTGGCAGGATGACAGAGTGTGAAAGATTTGTGCCCTTAACCAAACTTGTGTACCTTCTGTACCAACAGTATATACCTTTGCCAGCCAAAGTTGGCTATCTTGTCATGGTCTTACTATTTTTACCTTTAGGCCACAGGTGTGTACCTGGTTGTGTTTTATGCAAAGTATTTCACCTTGTAACAAAAGTTGTGTACATTGTTAGGAAATCACCAACAATAAACACAACTTTTTAGGTGAAATACTTTGCTTCAAACACAACCAGGAACACAACTGTGGCAAAAAGGCAAAATGTACCCACAGTTATATACCTGGTTTTGAATACCTTTTTACCTTTGAAATACCCTGTATTTAACCTTTTTTTTAAACATAGTTCGCCGCAGAAAGAAATGACAGACAACCATTGTGAAACGATAATTTAACTTTTATTTAAAATATTTTTTTTTTGTAAAATGTTTTTAAAGTGCAAAAAACTTTTTTAATAAAGGTTTTAAAAACAATAGGCATTTTTATTAAAAAACACATTACAAATCTGTGTAGTGTGGGGTGGAAATACTGCTGGAGGGGTTGCGGGACACTTCGACACTGGGAGTGTGGAGAGAGGACTGGGATCGTGGTGGGGAAGGAACAGTTAGAGGTGAAGGTGTGGAAAAAGCTACAGAATGGGTGGACATGTGGGAGGCAGAAGAGGTGGTGGACGGTGGAGTGGAGGGTTGGGCAGGGACTGTAGGAGCAGATGATGTTGATGGCAAGTTGTATGGGGAAGGAGTTTGGTAGGGGGAAGGAGTTTGGTACGGGGCAGGTTGCTGGAAGTGGGGAGATGTCTGGTACTGGGGAGGTTGCTGGTACTGGGGAGGTTGCTGGTACTGGGGAGGTTGCTGGTACTGGGGAGGTGGCTGGTGCTGGGGAGGTGGATGGTATGTAATAGGAGGGGGAGGATGGAAAGTGGCTGGAGGGGGTGCAGGTGGAGGAACTACTGTGGTGGGAGGAGGAGGTTGGGAGGTAACGTGCTGGAGAGCACCGTGGCATGAATGCATTACATGCATCTGCTGGGTAGGAGAGAGCATTTCCATGCGCTCCACAACAGACCTGAAAAAGGTGTGGTTTGGCGAAGATCTTGCTTCTGAATGCATGGTTTGCAGAAGTGTCTTCACCTCCAGAATGCTGGAGTTGATCTGCTGAAAGCCTGCGGAGATTTGCTCGGACAAGACTTTTAGACAGTTCTGGAAAGATGCATTCAGATGCAAGAACTCTGGCGCATAAGTCTTTTCCTGACCCCTCTGCCGCTGCTGCCCAGTACCCGCAGGTGTTCTAGAGGTGGCAGGGGCAGAAGGGTGGGGTAAAGGGAAAGCGATCTCCTCACCAGCAGCTTCATGTAATGTAGGCAGCCACGATGCTCCTGTGCTGGTGGATGGGACAGATGGGTCGAATGTGTGGGAAGGCTGGGAAGGTGCAGATGTACCGGGGCGGTCGAAGTGTCCCTCGGTGCCGGTCTCCTCAGGGATCGCCTCAGAAGGGTCCAATCGCGCAGGCTCCCGAGTGCTGCTCACCGTGCTGTGGAATAAAGAGAAAAAAAAACAATTAAAATAGTGACATGGTATGGCCCTGGCTGAAAAAAAAAAGTTACATAGAAACATGTTTTTTCACATGTGCTGTGTAATATTTACCTTCTGGTGACCATTGTTTCCCGGAGGAACGACAGGGCTTGTGCGTACTTGTACTTCCTCCTGCGTCCTCCAGATCCACTCGGGGCCCGCATCTCTTTATTGAACTCCTTCTTGAAGCGATCCCTCACAGACTGCCACCGCTTCACAATTCTGTCCCCTGAAACGAGAAAGGAGTGGTTAGTATACAACATCAGTGTTTCCCAAACTCCAGTCCTCATGGTCCCCAGGGGTCATGTTTTCAGGATTTCCATAGTAAATGGAAATCCTGAACACATGATCCGTGGGGACCACGAGGACTGGAGTTCGGGAAACACTGGTTTACATCAAGCAACCCGTACTGTATATACTTACGCTCTTTAATCTGGGCCCGAGCATCGAGGTCCTCCCAGCGGTCCACAAGGAGCGAACAGATTTCCTCCCAGAGTCGTCGGGTAACGATCAGGTCAGCATGGCGGCGGTCAGCCATATTCCATAGCAGCTCCCTTTCTCTGACGAGATCGATGAGGTGGTCCACATCAATCCCTCCATCCTCACCGTCAGAGTCGGGAGCACGCCGTGAAGGCTGTTAAAGAAAAAGACAAAAATAACATAATTAGCCTCCACAAAAAAATGAAATAAAAAGTGCAAAAAAAAAAGCAAAAATATTTATACTTACACGCTGGTGACCGCCGCGTTGCTGTCGCCGATGACCCCGGGAGGCACTGCGAGGACCTCTTGGCCGAGCACCAGATTGGGAAGACTAGAGAAGAAAACAAAAAATGTTATGTCTTTGGATGTAGGCATTTGTTTGCTGTGTGTGGTCTGCAGAACATTGTTTTCTATGTGTTGTGTGTAGTGTGATGTTGTGTTTCTGCGTTTGATGCAAAAAACTTACCAATTGTGAGCCCACTCCAGGTGTCTGTCCACCCCTTCCTTCTTCTTCTGGGAGCTCCACTTCATCTTGTGATTCCTGTTTTGAAATAAAAGGCAATGAATAGACATATATTACAGAGATGATGGATTTTGGAAATAAAAACTTACCGTCAAACGCTGACGATGCGAGGGAGGGCTCCCAGAAGATGATGTGCTGTCTTCCTGCTGGCCACACTCCATGCCTGTGGGTGGTGTTACTGCTGCTGCCAGTGCTGCCAGTGCTGCCAGTGCTGCCACTGTTGCTGCTGCTGCTGCATCTCTTGGGCGGCTGTTGAATAAAGAGAAACAAAGGGCCAATGAATATCTTGATATTCCATGGCCCTAGTTTGGAGGAATGGGGGATTTGATAATTACCATCTCTGGCTAGTTTCACACTTGCTTTTTTTTGCAGCGCGTTTTTCCCGCAAAAAAACGCATTGAAAAAACGCATACAAATGCATACAAACGCTGCGTTTTTTTCAAGCATTTTTATGCGCATGCAGGAAAAAAACGCAGCGTTTTTGTGCGTTTGTATGCGTTTTTTGTGCGTTTGCGTTTTTTTACAGATTTTGGAAAAACCCCACAAAAAAGAAAAAACAACCATTCAACAACACACAAGACCAATGGGACTTCATTGTGGGTGTGGTATGTTAATATATAGACCCTGTCTACAGTATTCTTCACATTTGCTTGATTCTTCTCGTGACCATGGATCTGCGCTGGAAGAGTTTTCACTTCAACTTGGATTTGGACATCGCGATGGCTCAGGCGTATGCAGTTGCTTGCCATGAACAAAGGAAGAGAGAGAGGCAGCGAAGACGGCGGCGTATGTGGATACATCCGATTGTTGAACTCCGGGAGAGCCGTGGGGCATACCACACCCTCTACAGCGAGCTCCAGTCAAACCCGGAGAAATTTACAGATTATATCCGGATGTCCCACGAAAGTTTCATGGATTTGCTTGCTCGTGTCCAACAATCCATCCGGAGACAGGACACACAGCTCCGTCGTGCGATTCCTCCTGAGGAACGGCTACTGGTGACATTACGGTATGTTTTAAAAACCAAGGGGTGCGGTCTGATGTTTTTTTTTTAAATTTAGTATTCAAAACCTTGGGTAATTAGTTTTCGTGAATGTACTAATATTTTATTTTATAGTTTTTTAAAATAATATACATAAATATTAATTTTACTTCTTTGTCTGTTCACAGATTCCTGGCGACTGGAGAAACCCTATCTTCACTACACTTCCAGTACCGTATTGGAATCTCTACCTTGTCTGGAATTGTTGCTGACACCTGCCGGGCTCTCTGGAATGTTCTTTGTCCAGAATTTATGCCCCTGCCCACCGCTGAAAAGTGGATGGAAATTGCTGACAAATTCTTGACAGTATGCAATTTTCCCAACTGTTTGGGAGCTGTTGATGGTAAACACATACGGATCATCAAACCCCAAAGAACGGGATCTGAGTACTATAATTACAAAAAGTACTTTTCAATAGTACTCATGGCCATTGCGGATGCCGGATGTATGTTTGTAGCAGTGGACATTGGAGCATTTGGCCGTGGTAATGACTCACAGGCTTTTAAAAACTCAGACATGGGCCGGAGGTTGTATGGCAACCAATTTAATTTCCCTATGCCACGGCCTCTTCCTCACACCGAAGCTCCGCCACTGCCCTTTGTAATGGTTGGCGATGAGCCTTTTCAAATGTGCGGAAACTTACTGAAACCCTACTCCAGCCGGGACTTGGACCACACCAAAAAAATATTTAATTACAGGCTGACCAGGGCCAGAAGAACTGTCGAGTGTGCTTTTGGGATTCTTGTCTCCAGATGGCGAATTCTGGGCACGGCCATTAATCTTAAACTTGAAACAGTCGATGAGGTGGTGAAGGCCTGTGTGGTTCTACATAACTTTGTGATGGCTAAAGAGCACCCGACCTTTGAACTGGACGATGATGCTCCTAACCCATTGCCTGAATTCACTCAGCACACTCTCAGGTCATCCGTTGAAGTTGGCCAAATGAGGGACCAATTTGCGGCCTACTTTATTTCTGATGTAGGACGGGTGCACTGGCAAGATGAAATGGTGTAATGTTTTTGTTTGTTTATGGTAATAAAAAACCTTATTTGATACCATTACTGAGTGCACTATATTTTTTAAACTCCAATTAAATAAAAAACTTCCCATGTATAACTGAATTTTTTGATGTTCACACACCTGGGCAGGTAAATACACATATGAGTTAAAATGCAGCATTGCTAGTCTGCGTGAAATATATTGGAACGAGCAAAGCTGCAGGCCATGAATCAGGAAACCAATTTTTTTCAAGAGAAAATTGTCCAACTAGTAGAAAAAAAAGTATGTGATTTTCTCAAAACACAACCCTCAAAACCCAACCCCAATGAAAGTCCATGGGGAATACAAGTCAGCATTGAGTGGATGAATGTAATCTGCTCAATTCCAACTTACAAGTTATTACACTAGGCCTTGGAATGACTATACTAGGCCGTGGTATTTCAAATATTAGTATAGTAGGCCTTGGGCCTACTAGTATAGTCATATGTGAAATACCACGGCCTAGTATAGTCATACCAAGGCCTACTCGATTTTTACCAATTAGGATCTTGTTTCACGAAAAACAAACTGGTGAAACTTGACAAGTTTCAACAGTTTGTTTTTCATGAAACCAGATTCTAGTTGGTAAAACTAGAGTTATTACACTAGGCCTTGGAATGACTACACTAGGCCGTGGTATTTCAAATATGAGTATAGTAGGCCTTGGGCCTACTAGTATAGTCATATGTGAAATACCACGGCCTAGTATAGTCATACCAAGGCCTACTCGATTTTTACCAACAAGGATCTTGTTTCACGAAAAACAAACTGGTGAAACTTGACAAGTTTCAACAGTTTGTTTTTCATGAAACCAGATTCTAGTTGGTAAAACTAGAGTTATTACACTAGGCCTTGGAATGACTACACTAGGCCGTGGTATTTCAAATATGAGTATAGTAGGCCTTGGGGCTAGTAGTATAGTAATATGTGAAATACCACGGCCTAGTATAGTCATACCAAGGCCTACTGTAATAACTCGATTTTTAACAACTAGCATCTTGTTTCACAAAAAACAAACTGGTGAAACTTTTTAAGAAAGAAACTTATTTTTTAGACAAGTTTCAACAGTTTGTTTTTCATGAAACCAGATCCAAGTTGGTAAAACTCGAGTTATTACACTAGGCCTTGGTATGACTATACTAGTCCGTGTTATTTCACATATGACTATACTAGGCCTTGGGTTGGTTTTTAACATGTATTTACCCATCAGTGTGTGTGAGCGGCGCAAACAACATTAATGAAACTTTGTAATGGTGAACCACAAATGTAAATTTATTTTTAATCACAAAAATAAACCAAAAAATTATTTTTTCCGGCGTTTGGGGGCAGATGGTTTCAATTTGGGGGTGTGCAGGGAATATGCAACACTTGCAGTTGAAGACGGTGTTTGAGGGGAAGGGGCAACAAAACTTGTGGGGGAAGGTAGTCCAGTTAAGGGAATTAAACTAGGAACACTTGGAGGAGAGGAAATCTGTTCAGGTACATTAGTTGTAATGGCATGTCGCCGTAGGCTTGTGTGCCTGGACCGACTTTGCCCGCCTTGATAGATTTCGCCTTGAACTAGGGGCAAATATTGAGTGTAGGTCCCCCGTCTGCTGGTGTGGCTGCTGCTGCTGCTGAGGTGGCTGCTGCTGCTGCTGAGGTGGCGGCTGCTGCTGAGGTGGCTGCTGCTGCTGCTGAGGTGGCTGCTGCTGCTGCTGAGGTGGCTGCTGCTGCTGCTGAGGTGGTTGCTGCTGCTGCTGAGGTGGCTGCTGCTGCTGAGGTGGCTGCTGCTGAGGTGGATGCTGCTGCTGAGGTGGCTGCTGCTGCTGCTCTTCGTTGGCAGTGCTCGTCCTTGCAGGAGGACTGGTGGCGGCAGTGATGGTCCAGTTTTGCGGAGTGGTGGTGGCAGGGCTGTTCCATGTTTGCCTAGTGGTGGCTGAGCTCCACGCATGCATGGGAGTAGCGGTGGTGCTCCAGACAGGAGCAGCGCTTGCCATGGTGGTGTCGGTGAAGTGACCAGCTGCACTCAGACTTGTGGTGGTGTAACGGTGGGTGTCCTGGCTTTGAATAGAGGTGTCCGTGCAGTGGTATGCAGCACAAGTCGGTAGTGAGGTGAAGCGAGTCAATGGTGGCACAGGTGGAAATGACACCACTGACTGCTGACCATACCGATTATGCTGCATAGCCTGCAAGAAAGCATTGTTGCAGGCCTGCAGCACATTCAGCTGTTGCTCAGGACTAAGGTGTTCCGCCATGCCCTTTTCAATCTTACTAAAAAAATGGTGTGCTGGTCTGTTGAGGTCGGCCTCCAGACGGTCAAGGCGCTGTTCTACAGGATTGAAGCGGTGTTCAAAGTGGTTAAAACCACGTTCCATGAGTGCAAAACCGCTTTCAACTCTGTCAGACAGTGACTTGAGGCTGGAATTAAAGGCCTCGCTCAAATGCATAAACTCGGGCAAGACATTCCTGTCCAAGGCCCTCTGCCGCTGGCGGGTAGTGCCCGCATAACCAGTGGCAGAGACCTGGGACAGGGGAACACCTGATGGCCCAGCTTCCTGGTCACCAGCTGTGTGTGTGGCTGACCTGCAAGGTGCTTCCTGGCTGTCGGATGGCTGGGACGGGTCAGAGGACGTCGGAGGAAGGACCGCTCCAGGGCCAGGTTGCAGGGTGCTGCTCCAGGTGCTGTGGAAGAAAGGAAAATCATTACTACCATGCCTTTACAAGAAGCATCAGCTGTGGATTAGAAAAACACAGATTAATAAAAATAAAAACCCAAAATTTATAATACTTACGATCTCGTGGCAAGGACCGGTCTTAGGAACTGCAACGCGTGATAGTGACGGTATCTAGTTCTGGTCCTTGACGCAGATCCACTGCGAACCTGGCCCTCAGCACGAACATCACTGTTGAAGCGGTCCTTGATCGAACGCCAACGTGTTCGGACTTAGTCCACTGTTGGTAAAAAAAAACAGTGCCGTCAAGGACAACAGTCACTGCGGCACAATATAGCAATACAATACTCAAAGCAGTCACTGTAGAGCCCGATGACACTGTTGGGTTTCCTGCTAGAATATACCTAGCACGAAACCCAACAGTGCCGTCAAGGACAACAGTCACTGCGGCACAATGTAGCAATACAATACTCAAAGCAGTCACTGTAGACCCCGATGACACTGTTGGGTTTCCTGCTAGAATACACCTAGCACGAAACCCAACAGTGCCGTCAAGGACAACAGTCACTGCGGCACAATGTAGCAATACAATACTCAAAGCAGTCACTGTAGACCCCGATGACACTGTTGGGTTTCCTGCTAGAATATGCCTAGCACGAAACCCAACAGTGCCGTCAAGGACAACAGTCACTGCGGCACAATACAGAGCAGGGAAATACTCACTAAACGCCTTTTTGGAGGATGCTGTGGCGCTGTCCCAGCCATCCATCAACGCTGCGGCCACCTCATTCCATAGCCGCCGGGTCACCACAATGTCCTTGTACAGCCGGTCACGGCTGTCCCACAACGGCGAACGCTCCTGGACCAGGCTGATGAGCTGCTCATTATCTAGGTAGACGTCTTCATCCCGTTGTGGAACCTAGACAAAACACATTCATTAGAATAATCAAATTTAAATTGAATAAAAAGTTACAAAAAAAAGAAACATAAAAAAGAGTAAAAATAGAAGATAAAAAATAAAGAACATTACAAATCATTTGATACATACATTCCGTATCACCACCGGGACTTGGCTTCGCTGCTCCTGCTCTTCGCCCTCACTAGTCCCGTCCGCAGAAGATGATGATGACGATGTCTTAAAAAAGTTGAAAAAAACGTAAGAGATTTGGAGAAGCAGCAGATATACTTACCAGATGCACGAAAATAATCACCTCACGGTCTGCTTGCGCCAATTCCTGCCGCGATGGGGAATACTCGGATTCTGAAGACATACTGCATGTAAAAATAATACAAATCATTAGTACATACATAATTTAAAAGGACAGGCATATAATGTAATATACTCACATTCTTCGCTGATAGAAGATGGGTTCCTTGTTGACTGTCTGCTCTCCAATCTGTCATTGTAGTAGTGGCAGAGTTTTGGCAGGCACCTCCTTTATATAGACTTTTTTTTTTGACTTTAGAAGATTATAACTAGTACAACAAGTGGACACCACCAAAAAAACGCAGCGCTAAAAAAACGCATACATGCGCATGCCAGTGCGCACGTATGCGCATCCATAGGCTATAATGGCCATTTTTAGTGCAAAATGTGCGCATACGTGCGCATGCGCTTTTTTGCAGGACCAAAAAATGCAACATGCTGCGTCTGTAAAATACAAACGCACACCCCAAAAAAACGCAGAGCATGAAAATCGCATACGTGCGCATGCCAGCGCGCAGGTATGCGCACCCATGTTAAATATAGGGGAAAAAACGCATGCGCACGTATGCGTTTTTTTCCAGCGCAAAAAAACGCAAATGTGAAACCAGCCTCTCATCTGCTGCTGGACTCCCCTCCTGTTGTTCAGCATGCTGCTCCATTTGGGGTGGTGGTGGTGCTGATGGTGCTGCTGCAGTGGTCTCCTGCCTTCTCCTGCGCCTGGTTCCTGTCTTGGGTGGCATGTTGGGTGTGGCTGAGGGTCCCACTGTCATGCTTTTAAATATGTGTCTTGTGGGCAGAGCTACTGAGCATGCTCAGACCAAAAAACCGGATCCGGCCACCGGATCCGGCTGTCGCCGGATCCGGCGCATTGCGGCGCTCATAGGCTTTCATTGTGTGAAAAAGCCGGACGCGCCGGGTCGGCGTGTCCGGCTTTTTCGCCGGAGACAAAAAACGTTACAGTAGCCGTTTTTTCCAGACGCCGGATTGCGACACATTGCCGGATCCGGCGAAAACCGGATGAAACGCATGGCCATCCGGCGCGATCCGGCGCAAATGCAAGTCAATGGGGGGGAAACCGGATCCGGCATTGCATTTCGCTGGATCCGGTTTTTGTCAAAAGCGCCGGATCGCACCTGACGGCGAAAACCTGATGTGTGAAAGAGGCCTTAAAGTCACAGAGCCTATTTTTACCGGGGCATCAGGCAGCATTAATAAAGGGCCATTATTAAACAGTGGGTCTCCTAAACTGTTATTGCCTATGTAGTGAGTGGATGGGCTGCCAAGAATTACGAAGCACCTCAATACCCCTTTCACGAGAGGTCCAGGCGGGCTTCCCGAAAAAATGTTGCACGGAATGCAGGTCCTGGCTTGCCCCAAAGTTACATGCACCCTAATAAGCTTTTCCAGCCACATACTGGATGGCCACTGGAAAATCCACTTCAGATTATTCATTTGGTAATCCCAAACTCTTTTCTTATGCATTGACTGTAAGCCCTGCCCTGCTGCCAAGTCATATTCACCCCAGTATGCCTTTGAACCCAGGTACTCGATGGGCCCAGGAAAATCCACTTCACATTATTCATTTTATACTCCCATTCTACTGTATTTCTTATGCATTGACTGCAAGGCCTGCCCTGCTACCAAGTCATATGCACCGCAGTAACCCCAATTCCCCCTTGCAAGAAACATGGAGGAGGGCCTCTTAACCAAAAATCTCCCATTAAAAAGGAGCGGGTCTCATAGACTTGTAATGCCCATACACTAAGTGTATGGGCTGGCAAACATTTCCCCTGTGGGGTACACCTCAACCCTTTCCATAACAAGTATTTACAACCAGCAAAACCACACACCCTTGTTCAGAATCCAACACTGGCTGTAGCAGCATGGAACACGTAAACCCTTTTGATCTAGTGGCGGTAGATGATGAGACTTGGAGGAAGACCTGATTAAAAAATAGGCCCAATGTCTAGTAGCGGGACTCATAGACTTGGAATGCCCATACACTTAGTGTAAGGGCTGTCAACCCTGTGGGGTACACCTCAACCTTTTTCAGGACAAGTATTTTATGACCAGCATAACCACCCACCCTTGTTAATAATTCAACATTGGCTGTAGCTGCATGGAACACGTAAACCCTTTTGATCTAGTGGCGGTGGATGATGAGACTTGGAGGAAGGACTGATTAAAAAATAGGCCCAATGTCTAGGAGCGGGTTTCATAGATTTGGAATGCCCATACACTTAGTCAAACATTTCCCCTGTGGGGTACACCTCAACCTTTTTCAGAACAAGTATTTTACACACAGCATAACCACCAACCATTGTTAATAATCCGACTGGCTGTAGCTGCACGGCACACGTTAATGCTGGTGATCTAGTGGTGGTGGATGATGAGACGTGGAGGATGGCCTGATTCAAAACTATGCCCAATTTAAAGGAGCGGGTCTCCTAGACTTGGAATGCTCATACCCTAATTGTGTTGACTGTCAAACATTTTCCCCTGTGGGGTACACCTCAACCCTTTCAATAACAAGTAATTAATGCCCAGCAAAAAAAAACACCCTTGTATGATTTTGACACTGGCTATAGCAGCACGGAACACGTTAACGCTGGTGATCTAGTGGCTGCAGATGATATGACTTGGAGGAAGGCCTGATTAAAAGCTATACCCAATTTAAAGGAGCGGGTCTCCTAGACTTCGAATGCCCATACACTAAGTGTGTTGGCTGTCAAACATTTTCCCCTGTAGGGCACACCTCAACCTTTTCCATAACAATTCTTTTACACCAAGCAAAAACACCCACCCTTGTTAGGATTTCGACACTGGCTGCAGCAGCACGGAACACGTTAACACTGGTGATCTAGTGGCAGTGGATGATGAGACTTGGAGGAAGGCCTGATTAAAAACTATGTCCAATTTAAAGGAGCGGGTCTCCTAGACTAGGAAAGCCCATACTCTAAGTGTATGGGCTGTCAAACATTTTCCCCTGGGGGTAGATATCAACATAGTGTGGACTTCTTTTGTGGGAGGCATCATAAACACCTTGCAAAACTGTAACGTGGTTTCATACACAGTTGCTGCTGGGAAGGTGCAGGTTTTAATTAAAAATATGGCGGACGAATCATTGCAGGAAGTGATCTGGAAAAGGGTCATGGTGATGAAAGGAATGGGAAAGTACATGATTAATAATAGCAGTGGCTATGGGAGGTATGAGATCCAGGCTACAGCCAACAATGATACATCGTTTAGCCACCATCAATTACCATAATCGGTTTCACGCCCGTCATAAGATCGGTGTTCCAGATGCGCGTGTGAGACTCATCCTAAGAAAGGTCTATCCAAAATATGTTGTTAAACACACACGTGTCTGTATAAAGGGCCAAGTGCAAAATGTTTGTGAGATGCTGAATTATACAAAGCAGATCAGTGTAGGAAGAAAAACAAACAACAAGCCTGTTGCCCGTGCAACAAGCTTCTTCATCTTCACCCATACATATTACCAATAATATACAAATGTCACAGTCTAAAAATAATTGCCCGAGTGTAACCAACACTGTTAAAGGAATGCCACAAAACGTAAATAACCACGACCCTTTGAAAAACCTGATTTCCTATTTACAACATATGGATGATAATGGTATTGATGACTTAGAAAATTTCCACATCCACACCAAGAAGATGAAGATCACAGCTGCAAAAAATGTTCCAAAAAGGCAGTGAATGTCTGTAAAATCATTTTCTCTAGGGCAAAGTTAACCTCTTACTAAAGTGGTACCAAATGAGGCATACATAGCTCTCTGGTGTACTTAGGTTGAGATGCTTGACAGATGATGTATTCTGATTTGTCCATGTCCACTTTTTGAAAGCAAGCTGAAAAGAAAGATGATTATGCGGGAAGATGTGTGATTTTGGTCAGTAAGGAGGTGATGTCAGGTACAGATAGGTAGATCTGCGTGGCATCGGCGTAGTGATGATATTGCAGACCATGCCATTACATCAGCTGGCCCAGGCCAAAGGTGTACATGGAGAACGGGTCCTAGAACAGAGACTTGTGGAACAACGAAAGACAGGTGTCGAGGTGAGGAGGTGGTGTCATAGAGGGAGACAATGAATGTCCCCGTACTAGTCTTCTTGTTTTTTAAAGACTCTGTTCATAACCCCAAAAAGGACATTTGCACCATCGGCCATGGCCACATCTGCAGGGGTAGTAAAACTACCAGCATTACCACCATCACATGGCAGGAAAGCAACAGACTTTGTTGGTTGAACACCAGGCTCCATGAACAGTGTTTCGGGTAATACCACTGCTTCTATTGTGGTTGCAAGCCAATCCCCTTCCACGGTGCATGTGAAGATGCCTCCTGCCCTGCACCTGTCGTTGACCACAGTCAAAATGCACCATCATCAAGCAGGTCCACGTCCTTGTCCCAGCACAGCCTTCAGTTATCCATACCCTAGTCATTGGACCGTAAGCGGCCAACGCCCCAGAGGCCACAGTACTAAATTCATAAATTTCTCATCTGCTTGAGCTTGAAATGTTGCATTGTAGGCTCATGGGAAATGGATGCTTTCAGCAACCTGATGGTGGTGACCGTAACAAGGTACTCAGTCCCCACCTGCCACTATTTCTCCTGGTCTGCCGTCACGACATTAGACAAGCAAGCACGTGTCCCACAACATTACCCAGGCCATCGACAATGCTGGTACAGGGAAAGTCCACCTAAACATGGACTTGTGGACAAGTGCTTGTGGGCAGGGATGGTACCTCATGCTGACAGCACACTGTGTTTGCGTAGAAAAAGTCATGACGCAGTCAGACATTGGGAGACCATGTAACAGATGTATGGAGGAGACAGGTTGGGGAAGGTTTTGTATGTCATATTTAGGGTTTTGAACTGTAGCCTATCGGCAATAGAAAGGCAGTGAAGGGCAATGCACAGAGGAGAAGCTGTAGAATAACAGAGGGACAGTTGGATTACTCTGGCAGCAGAGTTTTGGATAGATTTGAGTGGTGCAACAGTGCTAGAGGGGAGGCTACAGAGTATAAGGTTGCAATACTCGAGGTGGTAGATCATGAGGGCGTGCAGAAACATTTTTTAAGTTTCTTGTAATGTACGGATCCAGGAAATGTTTATGAGTTGTAATGGACAGGAGGAGGCAAGGGCTTTGATATGTAGCTTGAAAGAGAGGGCAGAGTCGACGATCACCCAGAGGTCCCGGTGTGCTGTCCCAGCATCACACAGGCACGTGTCCCACAACATTACGTGTGCCCTCCACAATGCTGTTACTTGGAAAATCTACTGAACCACAAACACGTGGACAAGTGATTGTGGTCAGGGACGGTACATCTCACTGAGGGTACACTGGGTTAACATAGTGGAAGCCTGGACACACTCTGACCTTGGTATGGTGCCTTTCATCCCAAACACCGAGTATTGCGTGCCCTACATCAATCTGGGTTGTCCCCACAGTGTACAGCTCTGGCACCTCCTCCTCCTTTGCCTCCTCTGCAGACTCCAGCTACAAAAGTAGCACAACAGTCACAAGCTGGAAGCACTGCAGCACTCCCTCATCAAAGCGGGAACAGGCTGTGCTGAAGCTAATATGCTTAAGTGACAAACATCACAATGATGAAGAGTTGTGTACAGCTTTGAAAGAGCAGGCAGATCAGTGGCTGAGACTGCTGAACCAACAGCCAGGCATGGTTTTGTGTGACAATGGCTGGAACCTGGTGGCTGCTCTGTGACGAGGTAGGCTCACACATGTGCCATGCCTGGCTCATGCGCTTGACTTAATTGGTCAACTTTTTTTGAAAAGTGACACGGAGCTGCCAGATCTGCTAGGAAAAGTCCAACACTCTGCGGAACCATGTTAGAAAGTCAGCTACAGTTTCATCTGCCCTTGCCGTGATTCAGCAGCGCTTGCAGCTTCTGGCTCACCGACTGGTGTGTGATATCCCCAGGTGTTGGAACTCTACACTGCAGATGTTGGAAAGGATTTGTGAGCAGAAGAGGGCATTTTGTGACTAGTCTACCAGCATCAACAAGGTTGTTGGTATTCAGTTCTGTCTTCACACATAAGATCTCAGGAGTGGATACAGATGTCAGATATATATGTACCATCTTCCAAAACTTGGAGGAATCCACCAAGATGGTGAGCATCACTAACGCAATAATTAACATCTCCATCCTGCATCTTTGTGTTCTAATATGAATATTTATAGTTATTTATGTAGCGCAAACATACTTACAGTTTAACAGTTTCAAACACAACAGTCCTAAGTAACAACGATAACAATAATAAAATAATTAAACCAAAATAAAACGACCCTGCTCATGACATCTTACAATCTACACTAAGTAACAACAATAACAATAATTAAACCCCAAAAAAACAATCCTGCTCGTGACAACTTACAATCTACAATGAAGTAGGGGGAGATAAAAACTACAGCGGTGTATTTACAAGAATGTATTTCCAATGATGTTTGTACAATGATATTACTGAGGTTAGTTCATAGTTGTGGAGGCCTGAGGACAAGGAGGAGGAGGGCATGGTCAGTCGTCTTCTTGGTGAGGACACGGAAGTATTAACTGTTAGCAGACTTGCACGCATTGCTCAGTTTATGTTACGCTGCCTTTCCCGTCACCCTCGCGTTATCAAAATTTTGTGTGACCGTTAATACTGATTGGTGACACTACTAGACCCACGCTACAAGGAGAACTTTACATCTCTTATTGCAGAGGCAGACAGGTGTACTAAAATGTTGGAGGACCAGAGGGACCTTCTTGCGGAATTATTAACAAAATTCACATCTGAAAACCCTGGCAGCAGAGGTCACAATTTGGTGGCCAAGCAAGGAGTACAGGTGAGAGACATAACTCCAAGCCCACAAAGGCAGTGGAACACTAGCAAAGTTTGGGGAGAATTTTCTCAGACTTCCTATCGCTCTGGCCCTGAGGTGTGGGGGACTCTCACAAGGAGTGCAAAGTTTGGGAAAATGCTGAGGGAGTACCTAGCTGACCGTACCAATGTCCTCTGTCATTCCTCTATGCCTTATAATTATTGGTTATCCACACTGAACACGTTGCTTGAACTTGCTCTCTCTACTGCGCACGTACGCTGTACTCAAGGTGCCTCGGTCTCTGGCGATCACTGGGCACATGGTGTCTTGCTAAATGGCAGTACCGCTTTTAGTGACTGGAGACAACTGGAACAGCCCTTTGCAGCGCCACTGCTCTAAGGACGGATCAGATCATGCTACTCAGCCTCCTATGCACTGCTTGTAAACGCCAAAAATCTTTGCTGGCGTGCCCGCTTTTTCTTAAGCTGGTCCCCTGCCTCTAGGTCACCGGGTCTGTCTGTCTGCTTCATTACGCCACAGCATCAGCTATTTGGGTGCATAGTGCACTGCCCTCCTTGCTGCTCACACGCTCACAGCTTGGGACTCACTCCTGCTTTGCTTTTTTTTCCTTCCGCTTCCAGCCAGGTTCCCTGTCTAAACACTTCTGTGTAATGGGACCTGTCTATTCCCCTATTCCTTCCGCCGGGAAACAGGGGACGCAGCCTTGACAGTTCTGGACACGGCACAGCACAGGTACCCGCAGCCCAGTCATCCTGACTCCGTACATATCTGGCCAATCAGTTCCTTAATGTAAGCAGCATAGAAGGCATGTTCTTTGAATTTTCTAGAGAAAATTGTAAAGTACATCCAGAACAGTTTCAATTTGAAGGAATTTGTGGCTCATATCATTCCACAAGATGACACTAGTCTCAGACTTAAAATTTAACGTGAAAAATAATTTGCCAACTGATAGGTTGGGTATGTTCTTGATTATGTAACATCATTTGTGTGATTAATTATTCATACCTATTTGCTGCACAGTTTATTCATCTTTTTCTTCAAGGCTTTGGAATATAATGTTGTAAGAGTGAAAGCAACTTGTTTAAGTGTGTTTTACCTCAAATGTGAAACTACTTGTCAATTGTCATCTTTACTATTTCTCCATTCCATGTGCGACTAACCACCTCATTGATGTTATTGAGTTTCTTTGGCAAGAAAACAACAGCTCCACCAATACAACATGCTTTTCTTATTATCTCATCATGCTGGTTAAATAGAGGTGAGATTAGGGACCTAGATAACATCTGGGGACTGTAGTCAGCATGACACTGTGGCAACACCCACTGGGGTCTAGCTACCAAGTTGACATAGTTTGTGCACAGCTGAAAAATTCCTTCAATAACATGTTTGAGGGATTGTCTAGTTGAAACACCCATATAGTATTATTAGTATTATTATTATATAATTATTTATTTATATAGCACCATTAATTCCATGGTGCTGTACATGACAAAGGGTTACATACAAAGTAAAAGATATCGTTTACAGAGAAAAAAATTACAATGACAGACTGGTACAGAGGGGAGAGGACCATGTCCTTGCGAACTTTCATTCTGCGGGAGAATGGGAAAGTGACAGAAGGTGGTGGGTGCAGCACCTCGGGTGGTGGAGAGGCGGCAGCTTGTGTGTGGTATAGAAGTCACATCTCCGACCACCACACTCTCCAATTGACATCTCTTGAAATGCAGCCGAAATGTCAAAATCCAAGCCTGCAGGCCTTGCACTGATGTGTATAGAGCGACGTACACTACCCTGCCTACCTAACACTGGAACCTAAATACTCCAGAATTAGTCCTTAGAAGGACTGTTGGTTTATCTGGATTTGAGTAGTTTATGATGGTACACCCCACACTGACTAATAAATCCCCAATTCTGACCATATCTCGGCAGCAACTCTCCATACACTATCTTAAGCCGGAGCTGAATGTGCCAAGCAGGGTGGAGTCCGGTCTCTTATACCCCTGATGATGCTGTGTGGCCAGCCAATCACTGCACCACCACAACAAAGATGGCTGCGGCATTTCATTGCCTGGCAGACAATCCCTGCATCGTGATTGGGTCTCTGAAGTCCGCCAAAAATGCTGGGTGGAGACCCGATTTCCCATCGAATAATCTCGGAAATGCTCGGTGCTCGCCGAGTACACCGAGTACCGTGATACTCGGGTGAGTAACGAGTAGTGGGAAGCACGTTCGCTCATCACTAGTATTTAACAAAAGTTTATCATGATTTTAAACAGGCTTGCATTTTCCCTTTTTGTTGTTTTAGCAAATACTTTAGACAATTCATACACTTAATGTGCCTGAAAAAACACAGAAAAAAAGTAGCAAATAGCTGCATTTTATGTTCAGTGTTTTAACTGCCAAGAGTGAAGGTTTTGGTTTTAGAAAAAATGCTGCAGAAACCCAAGTGTTGCATTCAGGGATTTTTTTTATTGTATTTGGTGCTTTTCTTAGACATGTGCAGGAAGCTAAATATAAGCATGTCCCACCCCAAAATTCTATTTCAATATTTTTCACACCCATGATATATGCAAAATAACAAGATCTGCTCTATGGCATCTGTAAAATGTTACAGTCATACTACAGGGTGGGCCATCTATATGGATACACCTAAATAAAATGGAAATGGTTGGTGATATCAACTTCCTGTTTGTGGCACATTAGTATATGGGAGGGGGAAAACTTTTCCAGATGGGTAGTGACCATGGTGGCCATTTTGAAGTCCGCCATTTTGGATCCAACTTTTTTTTTCAAAGGAAAGAGGGTCATGTGACACATCAAACCTATTGAGAATTTCACAAGAAAAACAATGGTGTGCTTGGTTTTAATGTTTCTTTATTTTCTTTAATGTTTATTTGCAAGTTTCTCTTTGTTTACAGCCATTGACATGTCGCAGAGGTTAACACGTGAGGAGTGGAAAGAAATTGTGTTGATGTCTGGTGAGCGCAGTACTTGGGTCATTGCAGCAGATTTCAATGCAAGACACCCTACGAGACCACCCATCTCCCATGCTGCAGTTAGCAAACTGATTGCCAAATTTCATGAAACAGGTTCAGTGTTGGATTTGCCAAAATGTGGATGCATGAAAACTGTCACTAATGAAGAAACATCAGTGGCTGCCCTAGCTTCATTCAGCAAGAGCCCACAGCATAGCACTCGCCGCATGTCACTGGAAAGTGGCATCAGTCGAACATCCCTTTGGCGGATATTAGCTACTCGCAAATGGCACCCTTACAAAATCCAGCTGCTGCAGCATCTCAACGAGGATGACTCAGATTGGTGCGCTGAATTTGCAGAATGGGCAAAACAAAAATTGGAACAGGACCCTCAGTTTACACCGAATATTACGTTCAGTGATGAGGCAAACTTTTTTGTCAATGGTGAAGTTAACAAATAAAACCACCGCTATTGGTCTGACACTAACCCACAGTGGATAGATCCCTCCAAGACTGTTGGAACACAAACATTGATGGTATGGTATGGAATATGGGGTACAAATATAGTGGTGCCATTCTTCATCAAAGGAAACGTCAATGCCACTGGATATCTGAAATTGCTACATGATGATGTGTTGCCCTCTTTATGCACTGAAGATGGCACATTCCCTGAGTTTTTCCTGCAAGATGGTGCGCTACCACATTATGGGTGTCAGGTCCGAGCATTCCTACATGAACAGTTTCCTGGAAAGTGGATTAGTTGTCGTGGGCCAGTTGAATGGCCACCAAGGTGGTGCTTTGAGCAGGGGGTTGGATCAGATGGCCCAGGAGGTCCCTTCCAACTCTACGATTCTATGATTCTAAGGTCTCCCAATCTGACCCCCTTAGACTTTTATCTTTGGGGTCATCTGAAGGCAATTGTCTATGCTGTGAAGATACAAGATGTGCAGCATCTGAAACAACGGATACTGGAAGCCTGTGCTAGCATTTCTTCTGTGGTGTTGCTATCAGTGTGTCAAGAGTGGGAGAAGAGGGTTGCATTGTCAATCCAACACAATGGGCAGCACTTTGAACACATTTTATAAGTGGTCATAAACTTGTAAATAACTCATGAAAGAATAAAGTTACATTAAAACCAAAGCACACCATTGTTTTTCTTGTGATGTTCTCAATAAGTTTGATGTCACATGACCCTCTTCCCATTGGAAAAAATAAAGTTAGATCCAAAATGGCCGACTTCAAAATGGCCACCATGGTCACCACCCCTCTTGAAAAGTTTTCCCCTTCCCATATACTAATGTGCCACAAACAGGAAGTTGATGTCACCAACCATTCCCATTTTATTTAAGTGTATCAATATAAATTGCCCACGCTGTATTTTTTTTCATTGGTTTGTTTTTGTATTTTTTAAAAAACTAAATACCGTGGATAGACTTAAGTGGTAGTATACTAAATTAGCTGCATGCCTAATCAGAAAACTTGATTCTATTGTGCTCCAGCAAAGGAAGTTTAATTTTTATTTAAGTTGAATAAAACTAGTTCCTTTGAAAAGCTTGTAAATAAAGCGAGCACCACTGGGTACTGCTAAAAAGTTTCTTCAATTTATATCGTCACTAATACATACAACACAATATACAGTATATCTTATACTGCTAACAAAATGTATAGTGTAGATAAAGGAGTATATGATGATGATGATGAGAGCATGTCACTAGCATACAGTGGGGAAAATAAGTATTTTATTATTATTATTTATTTATATAGCACCATTGATTTTCATGGTGCTGTACATAAGAAGGGGTTACATACAAATTTCCGATATCACTTACAGTAAACAAACTTACAATGACGGACTGATACAGAGGGGAGAGGACCCTGCCCTTTTGGGCTTACATTCTTCAGGATGGTGGGAAAGGAGACAGTAGGTTGGGGGTAAGTATTTGATACACTGCCGATTTTGCTCACCTACAAAGAATGGAGAGATCTGTAATTTTTATCGTAGATACACTTCAACTGTGAGAGACAGAACTCTAAAAATAAAAAAACAGAAAATCACATTGTATGATTTTTAAAAAATTAAATTGCATTGTATTGCATGAAATAAGTATTTTATCACCTACCATCCAGCAATAATTCTGGCTCTTACAGACCTGTTAGCTTTTCTTTAAGAACCTCTCCTACTCTGCACTCACTACCTGTATTAATTGCACCTGTCCAAACTAGCTACCTGTATAAAAGATAGTGAGTGGTTCTATCGGGGGTTTCATCTACCGTAAATTGCACAAAACCAGCTACCACTCAGATCCCTCATTTGTCATTGGAAATATAGGGGTTCCCACAGTAGTGTAGCTACCGGGGGGGGCAGAGGGTTCCATTGCCCTGGGCCCCGCACTTGGAAGGGGCCCACCTGGAGCTGCGCTACAGTAACTGTATCATCATGCACAGCATGCCCATACAGTTACACTGCGGAAGAGCAGGGAGGATCGATCTCCCTGCTCTGCCCCCAGCCGCTATGGGGCACTTGAGCAGGTGGGAGTGGGCCCAGTGCCAGCAGTGGGCCCCCCCTGCCTGTCATCAGTACAGATGTACTGTAGCTGACTGCACTGATGATAGAAGGAGCGTTATGCTCCCTCTCCCATCATCCCCCTCTCAGCATCTTATGTCACCGACACTGACACTGACAGGGGGTTGCAATGACGTCACTACTCAGCGCCCACGTTCTGGAGATGTACCGGCACTCAGAGTAGCACAGGAACCAGGAGGAAGAAAGGTGAGTATTGGATTTATTTTTTATGAGGCTACATTACGCTATACAGGCTGCCTATGGGGTGTATTACATTATACAGGCTGCCTATGGGGTGTAGTACATTATACAGGCTGCCTATGGGGGTGCATTACATTATACAGGCTGCCTATGAGGGTGTATTACATTATACAGGCTGTCTATGGGGTGTAGTACATTATACAGGCTGCCTATGGGGTGTAGTACATTATACAGGCTGCCTATGGGGGTGCATTACATTATACAGGCTGCCTATGGGGCGTATTACATTATACAGGCTGTCTATGTTGGTGCATTATATTATACAGGCTGCCTATGGGGTGTATTACATTATACAGGCTGCCTATGGGGTGTAGTACATTATACAGGCTGCCTATGGGGTGTAGTACATTATACAGGCTGCCTATGGGGGTGCATTACATTATACAGGCTGCCTATGGGGGTGCATTACATTATACAGGCTGCCTATGGGGCGTATTACATTATACAGGCTGTCTATGTTGGTGCATTATATTATACAGGCTGCCTATGGGGTGTATTACATTATACAGGCTGCCTATGGGGTGTAGTACATTATACAGGCTGCCTATGGGGTGTAGTACATTATACAGGCTGCCTATGGGGGTGCATTACATTATACAGGCTGCCTATGAGGGTGTATTACATTATACAGGCTGTCTATGTTGGTGCATTATATTATACAGGCTGCCTATGGGGTGTATTACATTATACAGGCTGCCTATGGGGGTGCATTACATTATACAGGCTGCCTATGGGGGTGCAATATACTATACAGGCTGCCTCTAGGGATGGATTATACTATACAGGCTGAAAATAGGGAATGCATTATACTATACAAGCTGCCTATGGGGATAAATTATACTATACAGGCTGCCTATGGGGGTGCATTAGGCTGGTTTCACACTTGCTTTTTTTTGCGCTGTTTTCCCCCTATCTTTCACATGGGTGCGCATAGGTGCGCATACACATGCGTTTGTATGCGTTTGTATGCGCATGCGTTTTTTTGTAGTGTGCGCTCGGGCGCACAAAATGCATCCTGTTGCATTTTTTGTGCGTCCGACTTGCCCCAAAAAAACACATGCGCACGCAATGCGTTTTTTACAGCAAAACACCCGTTATAGTCTATGGGCGCGCATACGTGCGCATTGTAATGCGCACGTATGCGCAAAAAAATCATGCGGTTTTTTTTCTAAAAACGCACCAAAACCCGCAAACGCACACAAACGCATCATGCGTTTTTTTCATGCGTTTGTGTGCGCAAAAAACGTGCAGCAAAAAAACGCAAGTGTGAAAGTAGCCTTATACTATACAGGCTGAAAATGGGGAGTGCATTGTAATATACAGGCTGCTTATGGGGATACATTATACTATACAGGTTGCCTATGGGGGTACATTAGGCTGGTTTCACACTTGCTTTTTTTTGCGCTGTTTTCCCCCTATCTTTCACATGGATACGCATAGGTGCGTATACACATGCGTTTGTATGCGTTTGTATGCGCATGCGTTTTTTTGTAGTGTGCGCTCGGGCGCACAAAATGCATCCTGTTGCATTTTTTGTGCGTCCGACTTGCACCAAAAAAACACATGCGCACGCAATGCGTTTTTTTACAGCAAAACACCCGTTATAGTCTATGGGTGCGCATACGTGCGCATTGTAATGCGCACGTATGCGCAAAAAAACATGCGTTTTTTTTTCTAAAAACGCACCAAAACCCGCAAACGCACACAAACGCATCATGCGTTTTTTTCATGCGTTTGTGTGCGCAAAAAACATGCAGCAAAAAAACGCAAGTGTGAAAGTAGCCTTATACTATACAGGCTGAAAATGGGGAGTGCATTGTAATATACAGGCTGCTTATGGGAATGCATTATACTATACAGGTTGCCCAAGGAGGTGCAATATACAGTCATATGTAAAAGTTTGGGCACCCCTATTAATGTTAACCTTTTTTCTTTATAACAATTTTGGTTTTTGCAACAGCTATTTCAGTTTCTTATATCTAATAACTGATGGACTCAGTTATATTTCTGGATTCAAATGAGGTTTATTGTACTAACAGAAAATGTGCAATCTGCATTTAAACAAAATTTGACCGGTGCAAAAGTATGGGCACCCTTATCATTTTCTTGATTTGAACACTCCTAACTACTTTTTACTGACTTCCTGAAGCACTCAATTGGTTTTGTAACCTCATTGAGCTTTGAACTTCATAGCCAGGTGTATCAAATCATGATAAAAGGTATTTAACCCCTTCACCCCCAAGGGTGGTTTGCACGTTCATGACCGGGCCAATTTTTACAATTCTGACCACTGTACATTTATGAGGTCATAACTCTGGAACGCTTCCATTGATCCCGGTGATTCTGACATTGTTTTCTCGTGACATATTGTACTTCATGTTAGTGGTAAAATTTCATTCAAATAACTTGCATTTATTTGTGAAAAAAATGGAAATTTGGCAAAAATTTTGAAAATTTCGCAATTTTCCAACTTTGAATTTTTATGCCCTTAAATCACAGAGATACGGCACACAAAAAACTTGATAAGTAACATTTCCCACATGTTTACTTTACATCAGCACAATTTTGGAACCAAAATTTTTTTTTGTTAGGAAGTTATAAGGGTTAAAAGTTGACCAGCGATTTCTCATTTTTACAACACCATTTTATTTTTAGGACCACATCACATTTCAAGCCACTTTGAGGGGTCTATATGATAGAAAATACCCAAAAGTGACACCATTCTAAAAACTGAACCCCTTAAGGTGCTCAAAACCACATTCAAGAAGTTTATTAACCCATTAGGTGCGTCACAGGAATTTTTTTGAATATTTAAAAAGAAATGAACATCTAACTTTTTTTCACAAAAAAAATACTTCAGGTTCAATTTTTTTTATTTTACCAAGGGTAACAGGAGAAATTGGACTGCAAAAGTTATTGTGCAATTTGTCCTGAGTACGCTGATACCTGATTTGTGGGGGGGAACGACTGTTTCGGCGCATGGCAGAGCTCAGAATGGAAGGAGCGCCGTTTGACTTTTTCAATTCAAAATTGGCTGGAATTCAGATCGGACGCCATGTCACGTTTGGAGAGTCCCTGATGTACCTAAACAGTGGAAACCCCCTACAAGTGACCCCATTTTGGAAATTAGACCCCCCCAAGGAACTTATCTAGATATGTGGTGAGAACTTTGAACCCACAAGGGCTTTACAGAAGTTTATAACGTACAGCGGTACAATTAAAAAATCATATTTTTTCCACAAAAATGATCTTTTCACCCCAATTTTTATTTTCCCAAGGGTAACAGGACCCTAAAAGTTATTGTGCAATTTGTCCTGAGTACGCTGATACCCCACATGTGGGGGTAAACCACTATTTGGGCGCATGGCAGAGCTCAGAAGGGAAGCAGTGCCATTTGACGTTTTTGGCTGGAATTGAGATTGGACACCATGTCGCGTTTGGAAAACCCCTGATGTACCAAAACAGTGGAAACCCCCCCCACAAATGACACCATTTTGGAAACTAGACCCCCTAAGGAACTTATCTAGATGTGTGGTGAGAACTTTGAACCCCCATGGGCTTCACAGAAGTTTATAACATAAAGCCATACAATTAAAAAATCATATTTTTTCCACAAAAATGATCTTTTCACCCTCAATTCTTATTTTTCCAAGGGTAACAGGACCCTAAAAGTTATTGTGCAATTTGTCCTGAGTACGCTGATACCCCACATGTGGGGGTAAACCACTATTTGTGCGCATGGCAGAGCTCGGAAGGGAAGCAGCGCCATATGACGTTTTTGGCTGGAATTGAGATCGGACACCATGTCGCGTTTGGAAAACCCCTGATGTACCAAAACAGTGGAAATCCCCCACAAATGACACCATTTTGGAAACTAGACCCCCTAAGGAACTTATCTAGATGTGTGGTGAGAACTTTGAACCCCCATGGACTTCACAGAAGTTTATAACATAAAGCCATACAATTAAAAAATCATATTTTTTCCACAAAAATGATCTTTTCACCCTCAATTCTTATTTTTCCAAGGGTAACAGGACCATAAAAGTTATTGTGCAATTTGTTCTGAGTACGCTGATACCCCACATGTGGGGGTAAACCACTATTTGGGCGCATGGCAGAGCTCGGAAGGGAAGCAGTGCCATTTGACGTTTTTGGCTGGAATTGAGATCGGACACCATGTCGCGTTTGGAAAACTCCTGATGTACCAAAACAGTGGAAACCCCCCACAAATGACACCATTTTGGAAACTAGACCCCCTAAGGAACTTATCTAGATGTGTGGTGAGCACTTTGACCCCCCCAGTGCTTCACAGAAGTTTATAATGCCCGGGCGTGAAAATAAATAATTCGTATTTTTTCCACAAACATGATCTTTTAGTCACCATTTTTTTATTTTCCCAAGGGTACCAGGAGAAATTGGACCCCAAAAGTTGTTGTCCAATTTGTCATGAGTATGCTGATACCCCATATGTGGGAGAAAACTACTGTATGGGCACACGTCGGGGCTCGGAAGGGAAGTAGTGACGTTTTGGAATGCAGACTTTGATGGAATGGTCTGCGGGTGTCATGTTGCCTTTGGAGAGCCCCTAATGTACCTAAACAGTGGAAACCCCCCACAAATGACACCATTTTGTAAACTAAACCCCCCAAGGAACTTATCTAGATGTGTGGTGAGCACTTTGAACCCCCCAGTGCTTCACAGAAGTTTATAACGCCTGGGCGTGAAAATAAAAAATTCGTATTTTTTCCACAAACATGATCTTTTAGTCACCATTTTTTTATTTTCCCAAGGGTACCAGGAGAAAATGGACCCCAAAAGTTGTTGTCCAATTTGTCCTGAGTATGCTGATACCCCATATGTGGGAGAAAACTACTGTATGGGCACACGTCGGGGCTCGGAAGGGAAGTAGTGACGTTTTGGAATGCAGACTTTGATGGAATGGTCTGCGGGTGTCATGTTGCCTTTGGAGAGCCCCTAATGTACCTAAACAGTGGAAACCCCCCACAAATGACCCCATTTTGAAAACTAGACCCACTAAGGAACTTATCTAGATGTGAGGTGAGCACTTTGAACCCCCAAGGGCTTCACTGAAGTTTATAATGCCAGGGCATGAAAATAAAAAAATCGTATTTTTTCCAGAAACATGATCAATTAGTCCCCAATTTTTTCATTTTCCCAAGGGTAACAGGAGAAATTGGACCACCAAAAGTTGTTGTCCAATTTGGCCTGAGTACGCTGACACCCCATATGCGGGAGAAAACTACTGTATGGACACACGTCGGGGCTCGGAAGGGAAGCAGTGACGTTTTGGAATGCAGACTTTGATGGAATGGTCTGCGGGTGTCATGTGCGTTTGGAGAGCCCCTGATGTACCTAAACTATTGAAACTCCCCACAAGTGACCCCATTTTGGACACTAGACCCCCCACGGAACTTATCTAGATGTATGGTGAGCACTTTGAACCCCCAAGTGTTTCACAGAAGTTTATAACACTCGGACGTGAAAATAAAAAAATCATTTTTTTCCACAAAAATGATATTTTTGCCCCCAATTTTTTATTTTCCTAAGGGTAACAGGAGAAATTGGACCCCAAAAATTGTTTTGCAATTTGTCCTGAGTAGGCTGATACCCTACATGTGGGGGTAAAACACTGTTTGGGCGCCTGGCAGAGCTTGGAAGGGAAGGAGCACCATTTGACTTTTTCAACTCAGAATTGGCTGGAATTGAGATCAGACGCCATGTTGCATTTGGAGAGCCCCTGATGTGCCCAAACAGTGGAAACCCCCAATTATAACTCCAACCCTAACCCCAACACACCCCTAACCCTAATCTGAGCCCTAACCCTAGCCCTAACCCTAGCCCTAACCCTAACCCTAGCCCTAACCCTAACCCTAGCCCTAACCCTAGCCCTAACCCTAGCCCTAACCCTATCCCTAACCCTAGCCCTAACCCTAGCCCTAGCCCTAACCCTAGCCCTAACCCTAAGGCTGTGTGCACACGCTGCGGATTTTGCTGCGGTTCCGCAGCGGTTTTGGCTGCTGCGGACCCGCAGCAGTTTCTGCTGCGGTGTACAGTACCATGATTCCCTATGGGAATCAAAAACCGCAGAGCAGACGGTGCGGAATTTTCCGCGCGGATTATCTGCGGTTTTCAATCCGCAGAAAGAATTGACATGTCAATTCTTTCTGCGGATTCTCCTGCGGTTTGCCATCTCCTCTATTGAGGAGATGAAAAACCGCAGGACAAAACCGCAGAGCAATCTGCAGGTAAAACCGCAGGTCTTTTGACCTGCGGTTTTACCTGCGGATTTTACAAAATCCGCGCCGATGAATCCGCACCTAATCCGCAGCGTGTGCACACAGCCTTACCTAACGGGAAAATGGAGATAAATACTTTTTTTTTAGTTTTATTATTTTTCCCTAACTAAGGGGGTGATAACGGGGGGTTTGACTTACTATTTATGGCGGTTTTTATGTTTGGCGGCTGTCACACGCTAAAAGACGCTTTTTATTGTAAAATAGTTTTTGCATCACCACATTTTGAGAGCTATAATTTTTCCGTATTTTGACCCACTGAGTCATATGAGGTCTTATTTTTTGCGGGACGAGTTGACGTTTTTATTGGTACCATTTTCGGGCACGTGACATTTTTTGATCGCTTTTTATTCCTATTTTTGGGACGCAGAATGAACAAAAACCAGCGTTTCATGAATTTCTTTTGGGGGGGTGCGTTTACACCGTTCTGCGTGCGGTAAAATTGATAAAGCGGTTTTATTCTTCGGGTCAGTACGGTTACAGCGATACCTCATTTAGGTAGTTTTTTTATGTTTTTGTCGGTTTTATGCAATGAAAACTATTTTATATAAAAAATAATTATTTTTGCATCGCTTTATTCTGTGAGCTATAACTTTTTTATTTTTTCGCTGATGATGCTGTGTGGCAGCTCGTTTTTTGCAGGACAAGATGACGTTTTCAGCGGTACCATGGATATTTATATGCGTCTTTTTGATCGCGCGTTATTACACTTTTTGTTTGGCGGTATGATAATAAATCATTATTTTTTGCTTCGTTTTTTATTTTTATTTTTTAAGGGGTTCGCTAAAAGGGTTAACTAATTGGACAGTTTTATAGGGCGGGTCATTACGGACGCGGCGATACCTAATATGTGTACTTTTATTGTTTTTTTTTTTATTATTTCCAAAAAATGGATTTATTGAGGGAATATTTTTTTTTTTTCTAATTTATTTGGCGATTTTTTTAAATTTATTTTTACATTTTTTTTTAATTTTTTTTTTACTTTATTACATAGTCCCACTTGGGACATCACTGTCCTGTGACAGATCGCTGATCTGTCACATCACAGATCACTGTGACAGATCAACAATCTGTCACAGGCATTGAAGAAGACTTCCTCTTGCCTGCGCTTTGCAGGCACTGAGGAAGCCAGCTTCCTCAGGTCCCCGAAGGCCCCCGTTGCCATCTTGGATTCGGGGGCCTGGAGGATAGGAGCCCCCTGCAGCAGCGCTGCACATTGCGCTGCCGTGGGGGGCTCAGGGAAGCACGGAGGGAGCCCCCTCCCTGCCGATGCTTCCCTTTAACTCCCGGTACACCGCGATCATGTACAGTGACACCATCTGCAGCAAGATGATGCTGCAGGTCTTTGGAGGTGGTCTGTGGATTGTCCTTGACTGTTCTCACCATTCTTCTTCTCTGCCTTTCTGATATTTTTCTTGGCCTGCCACTTCTGGGCTTAACAAGAACTGTACCTGTGTTCTTCCATTTCCTTACTATGTTCCACACAGTGGAAACTGACAGGTTAAATCTCTGAGACAACTTTTTGTATCCTTCCCCTGAAAAGCTATGTTGAATAATCTTTGTTTTCAGATCATTTGAGAGTTGTTTTGAGGAGCCCATGATGCCACTCTTCATAGGAGAATCAAATAGGAGAACTACTTGCAAGTGGCCACTTTAAATACCTTTTCTCATGATTTGATACACCTGGCTATGAAGTTCAAAGCTCAATGAGGTTACAAAACCAATTTAGTGCTTCAGGAAGTCAGTAAAAAGTAGTTAGGAGTGTTCAAATCAAGAAAATGATAAGGGTGCCCATACTTTTGCACCGGTCAAATTTTGTTTAAATGCAGATTGCACATTTTCTGTTAGTACAATAAACCTCATTTGAATCCAGAAATATAACTGAGTCCATCAGTTATTAGATATATGAAACTGAAATACCTGTTGCAAAAACCAGAATTGTTATAAAGAAAAAAGGTTAACATTAATAGGGGTGCCCAAACTTTAACATATGACTGTACTATACAGGCTGCCTATGGGGGTGCAATATACAATAGAAGCTGCCTATGGGGTGCAATATATTAGGGGTTGCATTATACTATAGAGTCTGCCTATGGGGGTGCATTATATTAGGGGCTGCATTATAATATAGAGGTTGTGTATGGGGGTGCATTTTATTAGGGGCTGCATTATACTATAAAATCTGCCTATGGGGGTGCATTTTATTAGGGGTTGCATTATACTATAGAGGCTGCCTATGAGGGTGCATTATATTAGGGGCTGCATTATACTATAGAGGCTGCCTATGGGGGTGCACTATATTAGGGACTGCATTATGCTATAGTCTGCCTATGGGGAATGCATTATACTATATAGAGTCTGCCTGTGGGGAGTGCATTAAACTATATAGAGTCCCATGGGGAGTGCATTATACTACAGTTAGGTCCATATACTGTATATTTGGACAGAGACAACATTTTTCTAATTTTGGTTCTAGACATTACCACAATGAATTTTAAACAAAACAATTCAGATGCAGTTGAAGTTCAGACTTTCAGCTTTCATTTGAGGGTATCCACATTAAAATTGGATGAAAGGTTTAGGAGTTTCAGCTCCTTAACATGAGCCACCCTGTTTTTAAACGGACCAAAAGTAATTGGACAGATTAAATAATTGTAAGTAAAATGTTCATTTCTAGTACTTGGTTGAAAACCCTTTGTTGGCAATGACTGCCTGAAGTCTTGAACTCATGGACATCACCAGACGCTATGTTTCCTCCTTTTTGATGCTCTGTCAAGCCTTCACTGCGGTGGTTTTCAGTTGCTGTTTGTTTGTGGGCCTTTCTGTCTGAAGTCTGTCCAAATATATATGGACCTAACTGTATATGGAGGCCTATGGTGAGTGCATTATACTATATTGAGGATTGTCTGGTGCTTTATACTATATGGAGCCTATCTAGCGGGCTATCATACAGTGTTTTAATTAGTGTTAGAGCTATCAAACAGTTTGGGGGATACTAAGGGGTCAGTATATATAAAGTGAGGGGGCATTAGACTGTATAAGAGAGCATCATATTGTGTAGAGGGGAGCTGTAAAGGGGGAAGACTCAGGACATTATTAAATGTAAAGTAGGCACTTATTGTTATAGGGTAACTCAGGTTACTGTGACTGTCAAAAGAGCACACAGGGCATTATTACTTTCTAGGGGACAAAATATGGGCACTGTATTCTAGGACACTTGCACCCGGCATTACTATATTCTTGAGCTTTGTTTTTCAAGCTAGAGGTCACACAGCAGGTGCAGTAATAGGAACGTGAAGCGAAAAAAGAAGAAATATGCAGCACTCACCGATATAGCTGAAAAACTGTGCGTCTTTATTTCACATAAATTCCATCAATAGATGTGTGGACATGCAGGACGTTAGAGGAATGCTAGGGGAGGGAGGTGCCGGACAACGGCCGTTTCGCGATTACTCGCTTCTACGGGTCCTGGACTGTCCGCACAGTTTTTCAGCTATATCGGTGAGTGCTGCATATTTCTTCTTTTTTCGCTTCACATTGAAATATTCATGTTTTTTCATGCAAGCACCTCCATTTTTTGACTGAATTATATGCCGCAATACTTCAGATAAAAAGCTGCGTCTGGTAATGTGGTGATTTGTGTGCCCTAGTATGCTGTTCATCTGTTTGCTCTTTGCTGGGAGCAGTAATAGGAACATATACTGCAGCAGCAGCTCAGTATTGGGGTATCAGGTGCAGTAATAGGGACACATATGGGCAGCAGCGGCTCAGTATTGGGGTATCAGGTGCAGTAATAGGTACACATACTGCAGCAGCAGCAGCTCAGTAATGAGGTATCAGCAGGATGATGAGTTTGTCCAGGTTGGGAATAGTCCCATTGGTGACAGTGCTGAAAATGTGAGAAGTGAAATGTGTCTTTGTCATGTTCACTGCAAACGAGTCCTGGCTGGAGAAGTCGTCATGTCGGTCTAGACCAGATGGAAAAGACAGGAAATGTGAACGACGCCATCAAAAAGAACGTCAGCTGTACGTCATCATTATCTATAACTGTTATGTGATCTCTTATATGTTCTGTAGGACTGGTATCTAGCACTGACCATATGGTGGTAATATCAATATTGGTCTTTATATAGAGATTATTTTCAGTAACAGTGCCATCATCTGCTGAGGTTCTCTTACATCCACTATTAGGGTGAGTCACCGAGTTGTAATCAAAGTTACCTGGTTAGGGGCCCACTCAGAAGTTTCACCCCCAGAACCAAAAGCCAAGCTACGCCTCTGGGTTCCCATGTTACTGGTAGAACAAAGGAAAGGTGGAATGGCTTCCACCCTTTCAGAGAAAATCCAGTGAAATCAGTGCTCCCAAATCCAAATGTGTTGTGAATTCCCTTGCTTGGACTTCTGAGCCGAAGCTTCCTCTGCTCCCTCTGGTGGTTACGGAGAGTAGTGGAGCTGGCCAGGTTGATGGAAGTTCCCCACCTGATGACGATAATTGGGAACCTGGGATTACTGGCTGGGAGCATATAATTGAGCTGGCTGCTCTTGGTGGTTGCTGGTGATTTTCTCCTTGTGCATTTGGAGTTCTTTTGTCTCCTGCCTGATCTGCATGGTTCAGTTAAGTGATTCTTTTGCTAATCCTTTGCATCTAATCGGGTTGTGCCTTTTTTTTGCTTTCTGCTTTGTTGCTAGGGTTCAGCGTACTCCCGGCTGGGGGCAGCGCTGGGCCCACCTCCATATATTACAGCTTGTGTCAGTTTGTTTACTTCCCTGTTATGTTAGTATCTTTGCTTTGCTTCCAGTTTATACCAGAGTGCTGATCTAGCAGGGGTGAGGTCGTGTGGCCTCAGGTTTTTGTATATCAGATGTGTTGGACTTTTCTAGGGTTTTCTGCGTGATTGCAGACAGTATCTTTTCTGTCCTGTCCTGTCTAGACAGTTTGGGCCCCACGGTTTGCTTAGTCTGTTCTCTGCCTGTGTTTGTGTCTCATCTTGTCTCACCTACAATATATGTTTGGGGGCTGTCTATTCCTTTGAGGATCTGCTCCAGGGCAGTTTAGATTTCACCTTTCTGGCTTTAGGCTTAGTTAGTTCTCCGGCTGTGACGAAGCGTTTAGGGCATCGTAGGAACACTCCACGGCTATTGCTAGTTGTGTTGATAGGATCAGGGGTTTGCAATCCGCTTAGTTTCCAACCTCTCTGGTTTTCTGGTGGCTTAGCCTGTTCCTGCCATCCTCCTCGGTGACCCATTCATAACACAAATGCCTACTTCTTTATAAGCCCCACTGTGCATAAACCAGAGTAGGAGTCTACATGTTTGGCATTATTATAGTGGGGGAAGCCCAATTTATAGGGTGCATGTCTCCAAAAGCACAAGCTGGGCACAATCTATGGGGGCGCTACACACTGCACTGTATGGGGGATACAGTGTATGAGCACTAAACTGGCAGATTTGCAATTCACCAAAGTAAAGCACATTGTGGATGTTACAAAATTGTCAGTGCAGCTGTATATGAATTCATTGAGAGATGCAATTTCTACAATGTTGTCACTTTTTTTCTGCTGTACTTGCACCTTAGGGGCTCTGCAAATGTCACCCTCAAACTATTCTAGCAAAATTTGTGACCCAAAAGCTAAATAGTGCTCCTGCCTTCTCATCGCTGATGTATGGCCAAATAGTAGTTTCCGATGCCATATAGGACTTGAATAAGTTTGTGTGATGCTAGTGACTTCTCATGGCCAAGCCATGAGTCAGAGTTGTCAAGGAGTCCAAGGTCAGAAGCCAGGAGGCCACGTCATAAACAGAAGGAAAAGCCAAAAGTGTAGTCAGGAAACGTTCCAAGGTCAGAGTACTGGGAGGTTAACGGATCAGAACTGAAGGGGTTAAACAGGCAGATGGTCAGAACGAAGTCCAAAGTCAGGCAACAGATCAAGCAAACAGAACACAAGGCACAGGAGAGCACAGAGCACAAACCTCACAAGATGAATGTACGTCTGGCAGTGGTCTGGGAGAAGCTGCTCAGTTAAGCTGTCTACAAATATCTCAAGGGCTGTAACATAGTAACATAGTAACATAGTTATTAAGGTTGAAGGGAGACTTTAAGTCCATCTAGTTCAACCCATATCCTATCCTAACCTGCCCTAACATGTTGATCCAGAGGAAGGCAAAAAAAAACACATGTGGCAAACAGTAAGCTTCACATTGGGGAAAAAAATTCCTTCCCGACTCCACATACGGCAATCAGACTAGCTCCCTGGATCAACACAATATTAAGGAAACTAGTGTATATACCATGTAATATTATACTTTTCAAGAAAGGCATCCAGTCCCTTCTTAAATTTTTCAGTTTTTGTCCCCTTTTTGAATATTGGCACCACATTTGCTATACGCCAGTCCTGTGGTACAGACCCTGTTATTATGGAATCTTTAAAGATTAAAAATAATGGTCTCTATGACTGTGCTTAATTCCTGCAGTACTCGAGGGGTGTATCCCATCTGGGCCCGAGGATTTGTCAATTTTAGTGATTTTTAGATGCCGCCGTACTTCCTGCTGGGTTAAGCAGGTGACATTTAATGGAGAATTTTTATTCCTGATCATGCTATCCGTCATGGGATTTTCTTGTGTAAATACTATTGAAAAAAGTCATTTAGCATATTGGCTTTTTCCTCATCCTCATCCACCATTTCACCCAGACTATTTTTAAGGGGACCAACACTATCATTTTTTAGTTTCTTACTATTTATGTAGTTAAAGAATATTTTGGGATTATTTTTACTTTCTCTGGCAATGAGTCTCTCTGTCTCAATCTTTGCTGTCTTGATTTGCTTTTTACAGAATTTATTTAATTTTCTGTATTTATTTAATGCCTCATCACTACCTACTTGTTTTAATTCTATAAATGATTTATTTTTATCTCTTATTGCGCCCCTTACAGCTCTATTTAGCCATAGTGGTTTCTTCCTATTTCTCGCATGTTTATTCCCTTACGGTATAAATTGTGCACAGGTCCTATTCAGAATGCTAATAAACGTCTCCCATTTTCTTTGTGTATTTTTATGTCTCAGGATATCGTCCCAGCTAATTGCACCAAGATCATCTCTCATCCGTTCGAAATTTGCTTTCCTGAAGTTTAGTGTCCTTGTAACCCCTCTACTACACATCTTATTAAAGGATACATGAAAACTTATTAATTTGTGATCACTATTACCCAAGTGACCCCCAACCCTTACATTTGATATGCGGTCTGGCCTGTTGGTTAATATTAGGTCTAGCAGTGCCCCCCCTCTTGTTGGGTCCTGAACCAGTTGTGAAAGGTAATTGTCTCTCATAGTTGTCAGAAACCTTTGCTGGAACTGCAGGTTTCGGTTCCCCAATGTCAGGGTAGTTTAAGTCCCCCCATAATAATGACTTCTCCTTGAGTCGCAGCTTCATCTATTTGCTTTATGAGGATATTCTCTGTTGCTTACATTATTTTTGGAGACTTATAACAAACCCCTATCAGTAATTTATTATTTTTCCCCCCTCCCCTTATCTCTACCCACAGGGACTCTACATTTTCATTAGATTCATATATATTATCACGCAGGATGGGTTTTAAGGTTGATTTTACATATAAACACACGCCTCCCCCTTGCTTATTTGTACGGTCATTTCTGAACAGACTATAGCCCTGTAAATTAACCGCCCAGTCATGGCTCTCATCCAGCCATGTCTCAGATATCCCCACCATGTCATAATTATGTTCCAACAACATTAACTTCAATTCCTCCATTTTGTTGGCGAGGCTTCTGGCATTAGTATACATGCACTTTATGTATCTCTCTGTACCTCTATTCTTCCTTAAATTATTAACTGTTCTAACCCCACTGCCCATGCCACCCCTACCCCCAATTTCATTATTTGTGCCCAGGTCTCTATCTGCACTGTCTTCCCCTCCTATAAAAGGAATACCCTCCCCCCCGTCCCTAGTTTAAACACTCCTCCAACCTTCTAGCCATTTTCTCCCCCAGCACAGCTGCACCCTCGCCATTGAGGTGCAGCCCGTCCCTAGCATAGAACCTGTAGCCAACTGAGAAGTCGGCCCAGTTCTGCAGGAACCCAAACCCCTCCTTCCTTCACCAATTTCTGAGCCACTTATTAACCTCACTCTTTTCCATATTGTCTTGGATCTCAGTGTTGCCAGCTGCACATTTAGATCCAGTATCTGGGCTTCCAAATGCACAATGTGCTCACATCTCGCACAGCAGTATGCACCCTCCACCGGCTGTTCAAGGATTTCATACATGCAGCAAGACGTGCACTGGATGGCATTGGCAATAGTGGAGCACATCCTAATGGGGATTGCATCAGACAATAAGATAAGCAAAAATAAATAAAAAGTATTAATAAAACATAACAGCAATTCAGTAATACCTCCCTTGGAAACTCCCTGAATCCAAAGTCACTGAATCTCAAGTCACACACTTACCACAGTTCGCACTTACGCTCAGGTCACACTCAGCTCATTCACACTCGCTCAGGCAGAAGATTTAAAAGATCTTTTTTTTCCCTTTTACCAGTACACCACCCTGCTGCTCAATGCACTTCCAAAAGGAGTTGAGCCCCAACCAGCTGCCCCTTATAAACCCTTAATTATGAACTCCCACTTAATTAACCCCTTGTGAATATAGTTACACCTCAAGATTTAAATGCAATATAGTTAACCCTTAAAAACACAGATAGTAAAATAAGAGATTAACCCTGTAGAGAGAAAAAATAGGTTAAACAAGCCCCCCAAAAATTGAACAGGTAGAAGGCACTCAGCAACCTACAATTCAGCAACTCACACAGGTATTTGTTATAGGTTTTCCAAACACCTCTTCACTGAATCTCAAGTCACACACTTACCACAGTTCACACTTACGCTCAGGTCACACTCAGCTCGTTCACACTCGCTCAGGCAGAAGATTTAAAAGATTTTTTTTTTCCCTTTTACCAGTACACCACCCTGCTGCTCAATGCACTTCCAAGCAAGCTAATTACGCTTGCAAAACGCTGGTTAAAATGCGGAAAATACGCGGGAATTACACATGCGGAATTCTAGCGTATTTCCCGCCGCAGGGAGTAGTGGAATTCCCACTGAAATTTCCGCTGCAATTCTGCAACGTGTACACATAGCCTCAAACTGACAAAACCCGAAACAGAAACAAAATGAACATATACCCTGCCGTAACATAGGGTACTTAGTAAAAACTATTGCTTTTACTTATTGATATAAAATCAAGAAATACTTCTTCTAGTAGTGAACATCAATCAAGAAAATTTCCTGGAGTTAATTCCTGTGAGGTCTGCAATGACAATTTTCAGAACCCATTGGCACCGGAATACTTTTCTATGACACATTTTAAATCCTTTCTCAGAGATAGGAATCTTGAAGAACATATCAGACTTAAACTGGTGCATCTGAGCCGGTCAGACGTAAATAACAAAAATAGGATTATCAGTGCAAGTCTATAAAAAGTTAAGTAAGCAATCTTTCCTTGGCATTTTGAAAACTCACTTTGGTAGCACTACGCTTTCTGTGTATTTAAGATTTCTTAAAGGTTGGCTTATTCCCAATTCCTAACCTAGTACATGGTTAGAATTTATATTCTATCATGTCAGTTAAGAAAAGGCAAAGACAGATTAAAGTTTAATTTCCTTTTTCGCCACAAGGGATTGGGCATTTCATGACAAGGTTTCTATCATTCGGTGTAGGCCATTCATTAACAATTCATGCTGTGTTAAATATTGCTTCCCACACTAAACTCATAGGAATAGGAAACATTTTTACCAGTATTGTTATAACAGAGTATTTTATTCAAGAAGGTGAGAACAGATGCTTTTTTTGCTGTTATACAGTCTTTTGGCTAACTCCCCGCGACATAACTGAGATTTGCATAAATTGAGGATGTTAAAACATAATTAAACCTTAAATAACACAACTACAATACATCCGTTCCCTGTTGCAGAATTAATGCTTGTGAGTGTTGCCACTGAAGAATCGTCCAATGTTTAATTACTGTGGATTGTATGTCCAGGATATTATAGTTATTGTATATTATTATGACCTGGCATCTATTACAGTCTTCTTTTTACATCTTCAGCTCTGCTCTAGTTTGGAGACTCTGGCACTTCTGGTTCATACCCAAGCTACCCATTCAAATTACTATGAATAGAAATAATCAGAGCAAAAATGGGTGTAACACCGCAAAAGTAAAAGGCCACACGGCCTTTAACAAAATTGTCAAGGACAATAGGTATACTCCAAGACATAAATGTATACAAAGAGAACAGGGAGTACAAGAAACCCGTTTAAAATTTACAAAAAGTCTTTTATTAGGTTATATCATAACATCATATTAAAAAAAGAAGGCCCCCTGAGGCCCCCTGCGGAAGCCCACACGAAACGCGTGTTGGGGCTACGTGGTCTGATGGCGCGAAAGGACTTAGGCTACTTTCACACATCAGGTTTTCGGCGTCAGGCGCGATCCGGCGTCGTGCCGGAACGCCGGATCCGGCAAATGTTTTGTAAAACCTGACGTGCCGGATCCTGTTTTCTGCCGTATCCGTCTTGTTCTTGACAGACAAAACCGGATCCGTCTCATCCGGTTCATCCGTTTTTCTATCCGTTTTTCGACGGATTACGCCGGATCCGGTTTTTAAAATTGACCCTTGTGGCCTTCCGAACGGGATTGGCTACTGGAAAACTATATATAGCGTGTTCCTACAGCCCTTCTTTGACAGGTTGTAGAGGAGAAAGTGCAGGTTGGAGAGAAGAGCAAGTTACTGGCGAAGATGGATGTTGTGATTGGAAATATTTTGAAGAATTTGGCGGATTTTATAGCGGAGGCGAATCGTTTAAAGGTGATTGTTCTGGAGAAGGAGAGAGCGAGACAGCAGCGCATCAGGCATCGTAGACGACGTTTGTGGATCCACCCCATCACAGCCAAGAGAATGACGCGTGGGGTCTATTCTACACTCTGCATGGACCTTCGACGAAACCCGGATAAATTTTTTGGATATGTTTGGATGAAAATGGAGAATTTTGATTACTTGGTGGAGCGCATTGCACACCTCATAAGAAAAGCAGACACCTATTGCCGCTTCTCTGTTTCACCCGCAGAGCGTCTGATGGTGACTTTAAGGTAAGCCACATTTATTGGATGTGCTCGCATCAGAGCACACTTTCACTGCAATCTTGTTGGTGGTAGTTTGTATCTCCAAGTGTTATAGCTGAGTTTTGTATGTAATGCTGTGATTTAAAACTAATTGATTGTTTTTTAATTCCCCACAGATTTCTTGCAACTGGAGAATCCCTTTCGTCACTGCATTTCCAGTACAGACTCGGGATTTCCACAATTTCTGGAATAGTGAAGTACACATGCCGTGCACTGTGGGACTCCTTAGCTGAAGAGTTTTTACCAGAGCCCACAACAGAGAGGTGGATTGAAATTGCTGACAAGTTTCAACAGATATGTCAGTTTCCCAACTGCTTGGGCGCTGTGGACGGGAAACATATCCGCATTGTAAAGCCAGCCGGATCGGGATCGGAATATTTCAATTACAAGAAATATTTTTCAATTGTCCTCATGGCCATCGCTGACGCGGAATACAAATTTATTGCTGTTGATATTGGGGCCTATGGCCGCTCCAATGACTCTCAAGTTTTCAAACTGTCTGCCGTGGGGCGTAAACTGTATGGAAACAACTTCCAGTTCCTACCACCTAGACCGCTGCCGCAAACATCTGGTCCACCTATGCCATTTGTCTGTGTAGGGGATGAAGCCTTCCAGCTGTCAGAACACCTTTTGAAACCGTACTCTAGCAGAGGATTGACAAGACCAAAACGCATTTTTAATTACCGCCTCACAAGAGCAAGAAGAATGGTTGAATGTACCTTTGGTATTCTGACAGCCAAATGGCGGGTCCTATTGACTGCGATCAACCTCAAGACAGAAACTGTTGACGAGGTGATCAAAGCTTGCGTGGTACTCCACAATTTTGTTATCTGCAAGGAACCCATTTCCATTGAGGACACCTCTGAAGAAACCACCTTGCAAGATTACCATGACATTACCACTAGAAGTTCTGTGACGGTTTCAGTAATGAGGGACAATTTTGCACTATACTTTATGTCACCTCAAGGCAGAGTACACTGGCAGGATGACAGAGTGTGAAAGATTTGTGCCCTAACCAAACTTGTGTACCTTCTGTACCAACAGTATATACCTTTGCCAACCAAAGTTGGCTATCTTGTCATGGTCTCTATTTTTAGCTTTAGGCCACAGGTGTGTACCTGGTTGTGTTTTATGCAAAGTATTTCACCTTTAAACAAAAGTTGTGTACATTGTTAGGAAATCACTAACAATAAACACAACTTTTTAGGTGAAATACTTTGCTTCAAACACAACCAGGAACACAACTGTGGGAAAAAGCTAAAATTTACCCACAGTTATATACCTGGTTTTGAATACCTTTTTACCTTTTAAATACCCTGTATTTAACCTTTTTTTTAAAACATATTTCGCCGCAGAAAGAAATGACAGACAACCAGTGAAAACAATAATTTAACTTTTATTTAAAATATTTTTTTTTGTAAACTGTTTTTAAAGTTAAAAAAACTTTTTTAATAAAGGTTTGAAACCAACAGGGCATTTTTATTACAAAACACATCATAAATCTGTGTAGTGTGGGGTGGAAATACTGCTGGAGGGGCTGCGGGACACTTCGACAATGGGAGTGTGGAGAGAGGACTGGGATCGTGGTGGGGAAGTAACAGTTAGAGGTGATGGTGTGGAAAAAGCTACAGAATGGGTGGACATGTGGGAGGCAGAAGAGGTGGTGGGCGGTGGAGTGGAGGGTTGGGCAGGGACTGTAGGAGCAGATGATGTTGATGGAAAGTTGTATGGGGAAGGAGTTTGGTACGGGGAAGGAGTTTGGTACAGGGAAGGAGTTTGGTACGGGGCAGGTTGCTGGAAGTGGGGAGATGTCTGGTACTGGGGAGGTTGCTGGTACTGGGGAGGTTGCTGGTACTGGGGAGGTTGCTGGTATGTAATAGGAGGGGGAGGATGGAAAGTGGCTGGAGGGGGTGCAGATGTAATAGGAGGGGGAGGATGGAAAGTGGCTGGAGGGGGTGCAGGTGGAGGAACTACAGTGGTGGGAGGTGGAGGTTGGGAGGTAACCTGCTGTAGAGCACCATGGCACGAATGCATTACATGCATCTGCTGGGTAGGAGATAGTGTTGCCATGCGCTCCACAACAGACCTGAAAAAGGTGTGATTTGGCGAAGATCTTGCTTCTGAATGCATGGTTTGCAGAAGTGTCTTCACCTCCAGAATGCTGGAGTTGATCTGCTGAAAGCCTGCGGAGATTTGCTCTGACAAGACTTTTAGACAGTTCTGGAAAGATGCATTCAGATGCAAGAACTCTGGCGCATAACTCTTTTCCTGACCCCTCTGCCGCTGCCGCCCAGTACCCGCAGGTGTACTAGAGGTGGCAGGGGCAGAAGGGTGGGGTAAAGGGAAAGCGATCTCCTCACCAGCAGCTTCATGTAATGTAGGCGGCCACGATGCTCCTGTGCTGGTGGATGGGACAGATGGGTCGAATGTGTGGGAAGGCTGGGAAGGTGCAGATGTACCGGGGCGGTCGAAGTGTCCCTCGGTGCCGGTCTCCTCAGGGATCGCCTCAGAAGGGTCCAATCGTGCAGGGTCCCGAGTGCTGCTCACCGTGCTGTGGAATAAAGAGAAAAAAAAACAATTAAAATAGTGACATGGTATGGCCCTGGCTTAAAAAAAAAAGTTACATCTAAACATTTTTTTGTCACATGTGGTGTGTAATATTTACCTTCTGGTGAGCATTGTCTCCCGGAGGAACGACAGGGCTCGTGCGTACTTGTACTTCCTCCTGCGTCCTCCAGATCCACTCGGGGCCCGCATCTCTTTATTGAACTCCTTCTTGAAACGATCCCTCACAGACCGCCACCGCTTCACAATTCTCTCCCCTGAAACGAGAAAGGACAAAGTGGTTAGTATACAACATCAGTGTTTCCCAAACTCCAGTCCTCATGGTCCCCAGGGGTCATGTTTTCAGGATTTCCAAAGTAAATAGAAATCCTGAACACATGATCCGTGGGGACCACGAGGACTGGAGTTCGGGAAACACTGGTTTAAATCAAGCAACCGGTACTGTATATACTTACGCTCTTTAATCTGGGCCCGAGCTTCGAGGTCCTCCCAGCGGTCCACAAGGAGCGAACAGATTTCCTCCCAGAGTCGTCGGGTAACGATAAGGTCAGCGTGGCGGCGGTCAGCCATATTCCAGTGCGGCTCCCTTTCTCTGACGAGATCGATGAGGTGGTCCACATCAATCCCTCCATCCTCACCGTCAGAGTCGGGAGCACGCTGTGAAGGCTGTTAAAGAAAAAGACAAAAATAACATAATTAGCCTCCACAAAAGAAATGAAATAAAAAGTGCAAAAAAAACAAAGCAAAAATATTTATACTTACACGCTGGTGACCGCCGCGTTGCTGTCGCCGACGACCCCGGGAGGCACTGCGAGGACCTCTTGGCCGAGCACCAGATTGGGAAGACTAGAGAAGAAAACAAAAAATGTTATGTCTTTGGATGTAGGCATTTGTTTGCTGTGTGTGGTCTGCAGAACATTGTTTTCTATGTGTTGTGTGTAGTGTGATGTTGTGTTTCTGCGTTTGATGCAAAAAACTTACCAATTGTGAGCCCACTCCAAGTGTCTGTCCACCCCTTCCTTCTTCTTCTGGGAGCTCCTCTTCATCTTGTGATTCCTGTTTTGGAATAAAAGGCAATGAATAGACATATATTACAGAGATGATGGATTTTGGAAATAACTTACCGTCAAACGCTGACGATGCGAGGGAGGGCTCCCAGAAGAAGATGTGCTGTCTTCCTCATGGCCAGACTCCATGGCTGTGGGTGGTGTTCCTGCTGCTGCCGCCATTGCTGCTGCTGAGGCTGCTGCATCTATTGGGCGGCTGTTGAATAAAGAGAAACAAAGGGCCAATGAATATCTTGATATTCCATAGCCCTAGTTTGGAGGAATGGGGATTTGATAATTACCGTCTCTCATCTGCTGCTGGACTCCCCTCCCGTTGTTCAGCATGCTGCTCCATTTGGGGTGGTGCTGATGGTGCTGCTGCAGATGTCTGCTGCCTTCTCCTGCTCCTGGTTCTTGGCTTGGGTGGCATGTTGGGTGTGGCTGAGGGTCCCACTGTCTTGCTTTTATATATGTCTTGTGGGCAGAGCTACTGAGCATGCTCAGACCAAAAAAAACGGATCCGGCCACCGGATCCGGCTGTCGCCGGATCAGGCGCATTGCGGCGCTCATAGGCTTTTATTGTATGAAAAAGCCGGAGACAAAAAACGTTACAGTAGCCGTTTTTTCCAGACGCCGGATTGCGTCACATTGCCGGATCCGGCGAAAATCGGATGAAACGCATGGCCATCCGGCTCGATCCGGCTCTAATGTAAGTCAATGGGGGGGAAACCGGATCCGGCATTGCATTTCGCCGGATCCGGTTTTTGTCAAAAGCGCCGGATTGCGCCTGACGGCAAAAACCTGATGTGTGAAAGAGGCCTTATTTAGGCACTATATTTATTTATCAACCTGTTGGTGTCTGAATTTAATTAGCAATAGTGGCAACCCTAATTCCATGTCATTTGCTTATGTTGAAGGTTTTACTAAATTTGCCAGATTGCAGTAGGGTTACCACATTATATACTGTTACGACATGGTGTCCATTGGATGTTAACTTCCCGGTCCATATATAATTTGTGCCTGCCCCAGACCTTGCATTGTTCGTGTCCTTCATTTTTTGAATTCTTTGGTCCATATAATTTTTCTTAAATTATTTAAATATGACGTTATGATATAATCTAATAAAAGACTTTTTGTAAAATTTAAACGGATTTCTTGTACTTCCTGTTCTCTTTGTATCCATTCAAATTACTAGTTGACCCCCACCCTCAGGGCATATTCTGGGTGAATCAATTAGGGTTCATGTTACTATATTTCAAGTTTTGAAACTTTCCATTTAGATGTTATCAGCATTTTTCAATGCATACAGTAAGGCTACTTTCAGACTTCAGTTTGGAAGCATCAGGCGCGATGCGGCGAAAAGTGTAAAAGCCGGATCCGGTGCCGGTTGCCACCGGATCCGGCTTTTCCCCCATAGACTAACATTATCGCCGCATTGCGCATGATGGCCATGCGGCGTGTCCGGCTTTTGCCGGAAACGGCAAAAAATGCCTGTCCGGCGTCTGCAAAAAACGTTCCCTGCAACGTTTTTTGACAGCGCCGGACCGCTTTTTTCCACTGCGCATGCCGAAGTCTCTCTCGCCCTCTCCCTCTCCTGCACCGTCTCCGGCCTCAACAGATGATCCGGCTGGCTGCGGCTTCTACCGGATCAGGTTTGACAACTTTTCGTCACAGCCCGCCGAATTTAAAAATCTGAAGTCTGAAAGTAGCCTAACATGCAAACCTCAGCCCACTCTTCTCATTGTTATCATTGCTTATGTTCTATAGCTGATTATTCATTCAATACCCAAGGAAACTGCAACACATTATTGCTTTTTTGATAAATGCTTACATTCAAAATCCTCTAGGAGAATATGTAAATGACTGGATCGCTATGTTGTATGTTACCTTGGTCTGCAAATCACTGTTTTTCTAAATTGCTGATTGTGGATACAAGGATTGTGAATACATTTGTGAAAAAGCAATAATGTGGTGCAGATTTCATGCAATTTAAATGCTTAAAGGGGTGGGCTGAAGTGGAAAGTAATTTTCCTCTTAAATCTGTATCTATTTAGTGCCATAATCTAAACTATTTTCTAAAATACTTGCATTAAAAATTCCTATCCATCCATAACTATACTATCATCTTTTCTTTTTTCGTTTTCGCCTCCTTTTTAATGACACTTTGTTTGAGAATCACAGTGTATCCTGGGAAACTTAAATGAAGCATCATCAAGGGGAGCGGCTGCGGTCACTGTCGAAGCCTCTGCCTCCACCTTCAAATGAAGCATTATCAGTGGGGCTTGTTTCAGGGCCTGGGATATCAAAACATATAATAAATATTATTATATGCGTAATATACACTCATATATACCTATAGATATGTATATACATATATATCTATATCTATGTATATACATATCTACTTACAGTGGGGAAAATCCACTGCCAATTTTGCAAGTTCTTCCACCTAAAGTGAATGGAGAGGTCTGTAATAATATTTATGGTAGGTACACTTGAACTGTGAGAGACAGAATCTAAAAAAAATCCAGAAAATCACATTGTATGATTTTTACATAATTAATTTGCATGTTATTTCATGAAATTAGTATTTGATTTAATAGAAAAACAGAACTTAATATTTGATACAGCAACCTTTGTTTGCAATTACAGAGGTCAGATGTTTCCTTTAGTTCTTGACCAAGTTTGCACACAATACAGCAGGGAATTTGGCCCACTCCTCCATACAGATCTTCTCCAAATCTTTCAGGTTTTGGGGCTGTTGCTGGGCAACATTGTGTTTCAGCTCCCTCCAAAGATTTTTCATTGGGTTGAGGTCTGGTTGAGGTCTGGAGACTGGCTAGGCCACTCCAGGACCTTGAAATTCTTCTTATGGAGCCACTACTTAGTTACCCTGGTGGTGTGTTTTGGGTCATTGTCATGCTGGTAAACCCAGCCACAGCTCTTCTTCAGTGCTCTTACTGATGCAAGGAGGTTGTTGACCAAAATCTTGCAATACATGACCCCATCTTTCCTCCCTTCAATACGGTGCAGTTGTCCTGTTCCCTTTGCAGAAAAGCACCCCCAAAGTATTGAGGTTGCTTCGCGGTTGGGATGAAGTTCTTTGGGTTATACGCAACCTTCTTCTTCCTCCAAGCACGGCGAGTGGAGTTGATGCCAAAAAACTGTATTTTGGTCTCATCTAACCACATGCCATGCCTCTTCTGGATTACCCAGATGGTCATTGGTGAACTTCAAAAGGGCCTGGACATGTGCCGGTGTAAGCAGTGGGACCTTATGTGCCCTGCAGGATTTTAATCTATGACGGTGTAGTTTGTTACTGACGGTAATGTTTGATACTATTGATGCTGGGGTCCCAGCTCTCTTCAGGTCAATAACCAGGTCCTCCTGTCTAGTTCTGAGCTGGTTTCTGACTTTTTTCAGAATCATCCTTATCCATGAGGCGAGATCTTGCATGGAGCCCCAGACCCAGGAAGATTGACAGTCATCTTATGTTTCTTCCATTTTCTAATAATGGAGCCAACAGTTGTTGCCTTTTCACCAAGCTGATTGCCTATTGTCCTGCAGCCCATCCCAGCCTTGTGCAGGTCTACAATTTTGATTGATTGTGTGGACAGGTGTCTTTTACACAGTACGAGTTCAAAAAGGTGCAATTAATACAGGTAATGAGTGCAGAGTAGGAGGGCTTCTTAAAAAGCACTAACAGGTTTTGACAGCCAGAACCCTTGCTGGTTGGTAGGTGATCAAATGCTTATTTCATGCAATAAAATGCAATTTAATTATTTAGAAGTCATACAATGTGATTTTCTGTTTTTTTAATTTTAGATTGGGTCTCTCACAGGTGAAGTGTACCTACGATAAAAATTGCAGACCTCTCCATTCTTTGTAGGTGGGAAAGCTTGCAAAATCGACAGTGTATCAAATACTTATTTTCATCACTGTAATACTATATATTATTTTGATTATAAATGAATGCAGTCAGTGATAAACTGATAATAAAGGATTTCTAGGTAAACTAGAACCATTAAGGTTCTATCTACATGGGCAGATAAACTGCCATTAGGAAGTCACTCAGTTTTCAATGCTTTCACTGTTACATTTAAAGAGTAACTCATAGAATCATAGAATCGTAGAGTTGGAAGGGACCTCCTGGGCCATCTGGTCCAACCCCCTGCTCAAAGCAGGATTCGCTAAATTATCCCAGACAGATGTCTGTCCAGCCTCTGTTTGAAGACTTCTATTGAAAGAGAAATCACCACCTCTCGTGGCAGCCTGTTCCACTCATTGATCACTCTGTCAAAAAGTTTTTTCTAATATCTAATCTGTGTCTCCTCCCATTCAGTTTCATCCCATTGCTTCTAGTCTTTCCTTGTGAAAATGAGAATAAAGATGATCCTTCTACAATGTGACAGCCCTTGAGATCTTTGTAGACAGCTATTAAGTCTCCTCTTAGTATTCTCTTCTGCAAGCTAAACATTCCCAAATACTGCAACCTTTCCTCATAAGACAGGGTTTGCAGACCGGTCACCATTCTGGTCGCTCTTTTCTGAACTTGCTCCAGTTTGTTGATGTCTTTTTTAAAATGTGGCACCCAAAACTGGACACAGTATTCCAGATGAGGTCTGACCAAAGAGGAGTAGAGGGCAATAATGACTTCATGTGATCTAGACTGTATGCTTCTGCTAATACATCCTAGAATTGCATTTGCCTTTTTGCTGCTGCATCACACTGTTGACTCATATTCAGTCTGTGATCTATTAGTATACCCAAGTCTTTTTCACATGTGCTGTTGCTTAGCCCTATTCCTCCCATTCTGTATATGCTTTTTTCCTTTTTATTGCCCAGATGTAGTACTTTGCATTTTTCCCTGTTAAAAACCATTCTGTTAATTGCTGCCCACTGCTCCAGTTTATTTATATCTTTCTTTATAATTTAGATCAGCTTGTATAATGTTATGAATCTTTGTAATATATTCCACTTCCTTATAACTTTAAGACAATCTCTGCTCCCCAGCGCCATGCTCAGATGATATTAGTACTTTCCATGTCTGAGCATAAGGAAGAACTAGGAGTGAACAAAATGGATTGCCAATTATTAAAGAGAACCTGTCAGCACGATTTTGTAATGTAAAGACATGGCTGTAATACAGATTGATACCTTTGGTTAAAAAAAATTTGCTATGTGGTTCTTCTTTAATCACCATTTGAAGTTATCTGCTAATTAAATATCAGGGCACGGGGGCCGAACTGTGCACTTGGTCTTTTCCTCCATGTCTCTGATTCCACGGCCCCTTCCATCTGTCATTGACCTTTGAATAACAGGACAATACAGAGATTTCAAACAGAGGAGGCAGATTATTCACAGACTGGAGGCAGGTGCAGGGGGCCGAGGAATCACAGACTGGGAGGAGAAGACTCAATGCACAGTCTGGCCCCTGTGCACTAAAATCTAATTAGCAGAAACTTTCAAATGGTGATTAACCCCTTTCCGACATCGGGCGTAATAGTACACCGATATCGGAGTCCCTCCTTTTGATGTGGGCTCTGGCGGTGAGCCCACATCTTTCCTGGGACATGTCAGCAGCATGTACCCACCACAATAGCCACAGGTGGAATTGCAATCCACTCACGACTATTAACCAGTCAAATGCTTCTGTCAAACTCTAAATACGCACACCGGTGACCCGCGTCACATGATCGCGGGTCACCGGTGTGTCGGCATGACAACCGGAGGTCTCCTGGAGACCTCTGATTGTCGGTGCTGGATTACTGTGAGTGCCACCCAGTGGTCGGCGCTCATAGCAAGTCAGCAATTCTACTACATAGGGGTGATCTGATCATCTATGTAGCAGAGCCGATCGAGTTGTGGCAGCTTCTAGCCTCCTATGGAGACTACTGAAGCATGCCAAAAGTAAAAAAAAGAAGTGTTTAAAAATATAAAAAAAATTAAAAAATATAAAAGGTCAATTCACCCCCCTTTCGCCCCATTCAAAATAAAACAATAAAAAATAAGCAATAAAAATAAAATCAAACATACACATATTCCGTATCACTGCATTCAGAATTGCCCAATCTATCAATGAAAAAAGGATTAACTTCATCAATGAACAGCGTAGTGAGAAAAAAAGTCAAAATGCCAGAATTGAGGTTTTTTTGGTCGCCACGGCATTGCATTAAAATGCAATAATGGGCAATCAAAGGATCATATCTGCACCAAAACAGTATCATTAAAAACGCCAGCTCGGCATGCAAAAAATAAGCCTTCACCCAACCTAAGATCACGATAAATGGAGATGCTACGGGTATCGGAAAATGGAACAAATTTTTTTTTTAGCAAAAGTTTGGAATTTATTTTTACCACTTAGATAAAAAAGTGCGTAGAGATGTTTGGTGTCTATGAACTTGTAATGACCTGGAGAATCATAATGGCAGGTCAGTTTTAGCATTTAGTGAACCTAGCAAAAAAGCAAAACAAAAAACAAGTGTGGGATTGCATTTTTTTTGCAATTTCACCACATTTGGAATTTTTTTCCCATTTTCTAGTACACAACATGGTAAAACCAATGGTGTCGTTCAAAAGTACAACTCGTCCCACAAAAAATAAGCTCTCACATGGCCATATTGATGGGAAAATAAAAAAGTTATGGCTCTGGGAAAGAGGGGAGCAAAAAACTAAAACGCAAATCCAAAAAAAGCATCCGGAGTTAAAGCTTTTTTTCAGCAAATGTATCATTGAAATCGTTATTACAGCGGCATTACAGATTCTCTTTAAATAGAAAAAAATAGTTGTTACATTTTAACAATTTTAACAATGATTGCGAGATGGTTCGTAAAATTGTTCATTCCTCTTTACTTCTACAATTATGCCCAGGTTAAATTATGGGGTGTGCTGCCGACCAATGATAATTATAGTGATAATTATTATTAAATAATTTGATATCTGCTTAAAAGATGTGATCAAATGATGATTTTGCCATGTGATCCTTACACAGTGAATATACAGTGCCTTGCGAAAGTATTTGGCCCCCTGGAACTTTCATCCTTTTCCCACATATCATGCTTCAAACATAAAGGTACCAAATGTAAATTTTTGGTGAAGAATCAACAACAAGTGGGACACGATTGTGAAGTTGAACGAAATTTATTGGTTATTTTAAATTTTTGTGGAAATTCAAAAGCTGAAAAGTGGGGTGTGCTATATTATTCGGCCCCTTTATTTTCAGTGCAGCAAACTCACTTCAGAAGTTCATTGTGGATCTCTGAATGATCCAATGTTGTCCTAAATGACAAATGATGATAAATATAATCCACCTGTGTGTAATAAAGTCTCCGTATACATGCACCTGCTCTGTGATAGTCTCAGGGTTCTGTTTGAATCACAGAAAGCATCATGAAGACCAAGGAGCACAACAGGCAGGTCCGTGATACTGTTGTGGAGAAGTTTAAAGCCGGATTTGGATACAAAATGATTTCCAAAACTTTAAACATCCCAAGGAGCACTGTGCAAGCGATCATATTGAAATGGAAGGCACTGTCTGTCCATGGAGCTATTCATTTGGGCTAGCAACACTTGTGCACAGACCTTTAAGTCATTAGTTAAAGGGGTTGTCCAGTCTTTTGCTAAAAGTATGAAGTCACTCTCTGAATCCTCATTGTGTGCACAACAATGCCCACTGTCAGGATTCTCCTATATCTGCGGCGAGATCACACAGTGACATGATCACAGGTAGGCAATTTGCATACTTTCTGCCTTATTCCAAATAGATATGCATGGCCTCACTCAATTCACTTATACTGAGCAATTGGAAATCATGTACTTACAGTCATATGATTACTGAGAATCCTGAGAGTGTGCGTTGCACGTGCTGTGATTTTTCAGATTCCGGCAGACACATAGACTGTCTGCAGACTTGCAGACTTTAAGTAAACGACTGGACAACGCCTTTAAGGCTACATTCACACACCAGTGTGTCACAGTTCAAGAATAAATCTCCTGACCTGAACTTGACATCCTCATAAATGCCTATGAGACTGTCAAGTTGGGGTTCAAGTCACGAGACCCCAGACAGTACATAGATCACAGTCCTTGACACACGAATGTGTGAATGTAGCCTAAATCTCATCTAAATTAACTGACAAACTTTGCTTTTTTGCTGCTGTTCACAGTCATTTAATCTGTAATGTAATGGAAATCAGTGATTAATGCACTTCCTGATGAGCTTGTTAAATTTTAATGAATGTGTCCTAATACAGAAATGTGAATATGAACAAACAGGTCTTCAAATGAGTTTCCTACATGTAAGGAAATGAGATAATATTCTGATTCCAAAATACAAAGACTACAGTGAGCAATGGAGCCAAACTAGAGTCACTTAAAGGGACTCTGTCAGCACAGAATGACTGTTCACAACTAAGTCCCGCCACTCGGTGCTTCACGGTGGGGTCAATCATTTAAGTACACCTTCACACCTGCTTGTTTTCCTCAAGTCTCAATCCCCCCTCTTCTTTGGGTGGAGATAGATGGAAACCAAGCAGTTGGGAAGGTATATATAAATAATTGGCCACGCCTTGAAACATCGAGCACTGGGAATTAAAATTCAGCCAAATACTGGAAAAGTACACAAGTAACTGTAGATGGGCAAATCCGAACAATAAAGTTCAGGGTCCGTACCTAACACCTAGTGTTTGGGCATGGACTCCAAACATGGACTTTTCAGGAAATCTGTGTGAGGCTATATGCCACGTAGCATTTTTCATGCAGAATATTCCTGAGTGGAAATGCACACCCTCTTCCCAAGAAAACGCATGCTTTTTATGAAGTGCTTTTGTAAGCGTTTTTGATGCTTTTTTAAGCATTTTCGCATGCGTTTTCCTATGCGTTTTTGCAATACAATTGAATGTATGCGGAAACTTCCGCAAAATTAATGAACATGCTGCGTTTCTTTCCGCTTAGCGTTTCCGCAGCGGAAAAAACGCACCATTAGCACAACATGTGCGGATTCCATTATGATTACATTGGATGCTTTTCTTAAGCGTTTCCGCAGCAGAAACGTTTGTCTAAAAGCGCTGCGGAAACGCTTAAAAAAACGCAACGTGGGCACACAGCCTTACTGTTCGAGTTCGGCACCTGAACATTGGGTGCCTCTCACGTTGTCATCTACATGACATTGCGAGAAACACAAGTGGCTCTGATCTGCTGGAAAATCAGCTGTGACCAGCAGTAAAAAGGTTACCTTTGGCTGATTATAAAGAATAAAGGGGTTCCCACGCAATTTTTTAAAATTATTTATTTAAATAAATACTCAAAAATGGTGTGAGGTCCCCACACATTTTTGTCAACCAGCCAAGCTAAAGCAGACAGCTGGGAGCTGGTAATCTCAGGCTCTGGCAAGAGGCCATGGATATTGGCCCCTCCAGCCTAAAAATTGCAACACGCAGACGCCCTAAAAAAGCGTATCTATTAGATCCGCCAATTCTGGCCCTTTGCCTGGCTCTTTCCAATTGCCCTGGTGCAGTGGCAAGTGGGGTAATAGTTGTGGGGTTGATGTCAGCTGTTTTATGGCTGCTGATATTAAGCCAACAGGTTAGTAATGGAGAGGCATCTATAATACGCTCTCAATGCTAAACCCATAGTTAGGTTATAAAAAAAAGACACATCCGGAATAAAATCTTTTATTTGAAAGAAAAACATATGACATGTGAAAGAGAGAGCCAAAAAAGTTGGATTTTAGAGAATTAACAAATAGCTCAGCTTTCCGAGTCTTGCTCACAGACAATGAACAGATCATTAATGTGTCTCCTATAAATCAGAATCTAGTTACTTTATAGGTATTTGTTTAGAACTTCTATGTAGCACTTGTCACACTGTACCATGTACAAATTAGCATTTACTGGGACCAATCAGGACCACATCACACAGCTCTTAAAGGAGCTGTACCACAAAAAATTTCATTTTAATCAACAGATCTTGTATTAATTAGTTACACAAATGAATGTGTTAAAAAAAAGTTCCTGTGCCGAGGTAATCTTATAAATGTGCCCCTGCTGTGTAATGGCTGTGTCTGACTTTGCAGAGACATGGTCCTGGCCACAGTAGGAAACAAAAGAGTATACAGACAGGACAGCAGGGGATCACAACTGACTCTTTCTGTAAGGTAAAATATTAAGGTCCCGTTGCACATAGCGACGCTCCAGCGATCAAGACAACAATACGACCTGGTAAGGATCACTGGTACGTCACTACATGGTCGCTAGTAAGCTGTCAAACAGGCAGATCTACTCAACGACGCAGCGACGATCTGTATAACGACCTCGGCGGTTGTTGGGACCTTGTCACGCAGCAGCTATTCTGACGACTCAGACATCGATAGGCGTGAGTTCTGAGTCGCCAAGGAGGTCGCTCATCGTTGTTATGGCATCAAACACAGCGATGCGTACTGGCCAGCGGGACACCAAAGATCAAAAAATGGCCTGGGACATTCGAGCACAATCAGCGATATCGTATCACATGTAGCGAGATCGCTGACGAGGTCGCTGTTGCGTCACAAAACCTGTGACGTTTCAGCGATCTCGCTAACAATCTCGCTATGTGTGAAATACCCCTTACCCTGCCTGAGATAACACAATTGCTATATTTTTTGTCCCAAAGAGCAACTGGCAGACCAGAATTTTACAAGCCTATACATAGTTTTGTGTATGGTTGGTCAACCCCAGGAGAGTATCCCCCACTAGTCTGCCTTTATCTCCACCTTGCATTCTGTTTATTACAGTATGAATCGCCTTATATCTTTTAATCTTTTGCAGCAAATAACTCTTGCAAAGCTATCAAATGTATTATTGTTTTTGCATAGCCATGGGGATATATAGATTTACATGAGAGCTGTAGACACCAAAATGTTGAACATTTAAAGGGATTTTCTCATCATCATTAAAGGGAATCTGTCAGCAGGTTTTTGCTATGTAATCCGAGGAATGCATGAGGTAGGGGCCAAAACACTGAACTCAATGATGTGTCACATGTCCAGCTATGTGGTGTTGTTTACTTATAAAGAAAGATTAATCACCTGCTAGCACGAGAGCAATCATCCAACTCTGCCCCCTTCTGTGATAAACAGCTCACTGTTTATAGATATTGTATATGAAGACCCTAGTGTGGGTGGAGATAGCTTTCTCAGCTCTGCTGCATTGCTAAATCTAAAAACTGATGCCAGATTCTCTTTAATAGGTAAAATTGCAAAATGTTTGTAAAACAAGCAACTTTGCACCCTACCACTTACCTTACAGACATGGAAAAAACAATATGATATTAAACTGCCGTAGCTTTCTCTGATGCAGAATGCTTTATTATCCCCAACAACAAGCCTATGGAATGGAGGACAGAGGTTTTGAAACATCCATGTTCTATTAGTGAAAAAGTTATCTGCTATGCATTCTCCAGCACAATACTTTTGCAATGACACCTATGGTGTCACTGGCACTGCCTAGGGGGCACTATCAGGGGGCTTATGAATGAGCGCAGGGAGTGCAGGCAGAAGGCATGCAGTGCACAAGGACCTGAGACTAGTGTAGTGAGCTCAGGACCTAAGCGATCACGTGACGAGGGGGACGTGAGTGCAGGGAAGGACACTGAGCGCGTAGAGCACAGGGCAAAGACAGTAAACGTGGTCAAGGAGAGCCGAGAGTCAGAAGCCAGACAAACGCGCAGTACCTAAGGACAAGATAAAGAGTAAACGGGGACAAGTCATGGGGGTCAGATAACCAGGAGAGACAGAGCAGTACTAAAGCAGGATACAGAGGCAGAAGTCAGGGGACAAACCGAACCATACACAGCAAAGCACAGAGGCACACATTTAAGGATGAGTCACCTGGGTCAGCAACCACTAACTGAGTATACGGAAGTATCACCGACACTAAATGCAGGCACTGCCAACATTAATTAGCCGCCCCGAAACCAAAACGAGGCAGTCTGAATTAACCCTGACCTGACCAAGATTGAGGCGGAACCATGCTGTCCAGAGTCATAACAACTTTGTTTACTACAGAAAATTCTACTCTACAACTATTCAGTAACCATAGGAAGAGAACACCAACTTCTCAATTCAGCTTTTAACTGCTGTTATGTTTCATGTGTTCCAGCTTGTCTGGACCAATTGTTCACTAAGTACCGAGCACTGCTGTCATTTGGAAAGGAAGAAAATAATACGGGAACAGGGTATATTGCATAAAGGTACAAACAACAGTGTGTTTGTTTTTCAAAAGAATCCAAGAATAGCAAGAAAATTACAATTTACCACACACTATAAGTATAGTGTCTACTCTCTAGTAATAAAAGTATAATAATTTATATGACAAGACTTCAACTGAAATAAAAAGAACTAAACAATAAAAATTGTTTCCAATCTAGAATTATACACATTTGGAGAGGCATTTTGCTACGATCAGAATTGAAATATACAGCAAAATGGATAAAATTTAGCATAGGAGCGTAGTTTTTTTTTTTTAAATTGTTGATTTATTTAAATTGAGTTTATGAAATTCAAGATGCAGGGTATCGGTCTCAATAGACAAAGATTTGTTGATGCCTTAAAGCTCATTTATAGATGGAAATAATCTGCCTGTAACGAGAGATGATCAATGATACAGCAAGTTGGTCGGTGATTATTTTATTTCATAAGCAGCATTTGTGTGCAACTTTGTACAGTTTTTCCTTCCCATACACTCTTGTTGCTCGGTCAGCCATTCATTGGTCTATCATAGGCCATTGCTTTGGCTCAAGTGAAAATCTCTACAAATTTTACTTTCTTGTAATTTAAAAATAAGGTATTGGCCAGGAAAATACTAGGCAGCTACATGGGAGAGCAGAATATAATCCTGGATTACTATGATACTTCTATATATAATAATACGTTGGTTCGAAGGTTTATTGCAGAACAATGTGCACTTTTTGTGTTCTTTTACAACATATATTGGAATTGTAATTTCAACAAACATTGCATAAATCAATAGTACAGACAAATATAAGAAACTTTGTAATATATCATTATCAGAGAGGACCGCTTCTTTCTCCACTTATGAGCAGCTTTTCGCTCTCCCCCTACCTGTTGATCTCAACAGTCACTCTGAAAACTATCAGCTTAACTACCTTACTTAAAAGAAGGTAAAATGACAGCACAGTGGGTTGTCAAGTTACAAGTGAGGTACAAAGACAGGGAGAAACAGATCAAGCAGATTCTAACTGACTTAGTGCTGGATTCACACTACACTGCTCAGTACAACTATAGAAAATTATTTAGAATTGAGATTCCTCGGTGGTTGATACCTTTTAATGGCTAACTGAAAAGATGGTAACACATTGCAAGCTTTCGAGACTACTCAGGTCTCTTCATCATGCATTGACTAATACAAAATCTGAAGAATCACATATTTATGCACAACACAGCACAGAAAAAATACAATTGATAAGACAAGTGACGTGAAGCAGAACTATCATTATGGGGGAGTGATAGACAGTTATGGCCATAAATAATGGACCAGTTCATAGATAAGGAGTGAAAGTTTTATTGTCCTCTGACTGGGGTCTGGTAATGTGTTGTTATGCCACCACAAGGTCTTAGCAGCAAATTCCTTAATTGATGTAAAAAGACATAAATCCATGCGACACATTCATTCCTGCACTGAAAGTGTCAAAGGTCGTCATGAGTTTATACTCCCAGACTTTTCTGTCTTTTCAGTACTACTATATAATTTTCTCCATGCCTCTTCTGCTTCTGTCTGCTTCTGTCTGTGTACTACCAAAGGAAAAAAGTTCAGGAATCACTCTTTGTAGCGTAAGGGAGAGATCATAGCAGCTCATTTCCACCCACCTCAGAGTCAAATGTAAAATAGAGAGGGCCCGCAGAGGGGAAAATGGGTGTAAAGCTCGATACAAGTCATGAAATGGCCAAAAATATGGTTATTATTCATGTACGTGGACATGATGTATTATTCTGAAAAGTTATTTAAAAATATAGTTTCCCTTCAAAGGGGTTGTCTTAAAAGTACCACCCCTGTCAATATGTCATTTCTGAGACATCCCTCCATGAACTACAAAGGAGGTAGATTTTTTTTTAATCTTGTATTTCCCTCATAGAAGTGTCACGGGGCAGTAGTTGGAAAACAGGGGATGAGGAACCTGGGCCCCTGAACTGCCCCTCAGGCTAAGGGGGTGCCCTGACTCTCCTTAACTTGGGGGTACACTTGATGGTAGTGAGGCCCAAGTCCCCGATCTGTCCCTATCTCCTGTTTAGCCCTGAGCTAAACCCCCAACCCTCTCCCCAGGAGGTGAGACAGGGAATAAAGTGAACTGCACCAATAACATGAAAGGAAAGATAAAACAGACACCACGGGGTTAAAGCAACTAAAAACCAAAACTTAACTTTATCTGCTGCCAATGCTCCACGATCAGCATCCAGCAGCATCACCACTGCTCCAGATAAGCTGAAACCACTCTGCACCAGGTAGGTCCAGTCTTCACCAAGGTTGGTTAGCAAATGACAAGTATTACCAACAGTGATCTGCAGCATCAGGTGGCCTTATAAATGGATGTGGAAGTAGTCACCACCTGCATACATAATTAATCACCATGCAGTAACACCAGCAGCCACCAGGGGCAAAAACCCAGCAGAAGACCAACTACTACAGTTGTAGTAAAACCAGTGGTCACCGAGGACAAAACTGACATTAACCCCCGATGGCCTGAAAGAGAAAAAGTTTATAAGAGAGAATCCAGAATCTGACAGATCCAAAAATTAGATTGTGACAGCACCCCTCCTTCAATGAGGTGCCTCTGGACCCTCAACACTGCACACAGGTCCGGACCTGAACATTTATTGCCCTGCACTCGTTTGCCACAAGATGGTGAACTCTTCACAGCACCGACAACAGAGGCGTCCCCCTGTGTCTTCACACTCACACCCCCACAATGCTCAGAAGGAGTCACCACCCTCCTCTGATCCCTTCTCCTAAGAGGACTCTGACACCCAGGGTTAGCATGTGGTGAGGGTAGAGACTTGCCCCTACTCCCTGGCAGCACCTCTGATGCCACGACTGGAGAAGAAGGGGATGGTTGAAGTATGACAGCAGAGACAGTAGCCCCCAGGCAGCAGCCCAACTACAGTTGTAGTAAAACCAGCGGCCACCCGGGGCAAAACTGACATTAACCCCCGATGGCCTGAAAGAGAAAAATATTATAAGAGAGAATCCAGAATCTGACAGATCCAAAAATGAATCGTGACAAGAAGATAATGGAGGCTGAAATATATCTGTATTAGAGTACTCTAATCTCCACTTTCTCATTTATGTGAAACAAAGCAAATGCATAAAAAATGGGACCATTGAAAAAAAATCTTTAAAAATAAAATGTTTTAGATTTTGACATCTTTTATAAAGAGTATTAAAAGAAATCTTGCTTTACAGCTACATTTGTAAGTCAGTCTTTGTGATGAGCATACTGTACATACTTTTATGGAGGTGGAGCCCAAAGAACTTGTATCATGTTTCTACCTTAACGACTACAGTACAAAAATGTTCTACAATGGGATTAGCTTTTATTTTGTCATTGATGTCTTCAATATCTAAGTAAATCCACCATGATTACAGCATTATTGGAACATGTAAAGATGTCTATGGAGGAAATCACTTTTTATGAATATGTCATGTTTATTAGCTACCAATTTATAGTATTCTTTTGGTATGCACCTAACATAAGCCTAAATTTATCATGGAACAATTGTCTAGAATCTATCCTTAAAAATGTATAGTCCATGTTGCTGTTTGTCATTATCGTGGCGTTAAAAAAGTTGTGTACTTCAATAGAGGTCTCAACTGTGCAAAAATAGTTTTTATCTTCGTTGTCACCCTTAAAACTGGGCAGAGCTTAGCCAACAGACATTGATGTAAATTATATAGAAATAATTTGAATTATTGAATGAAAAGAATTCCATTTGTGCCATGTAGCCATCAAAAAATGTGACAAATCTCTTCCTGCAGCTCCCCTGTTATTTTCAGTATCAGGCATCGAAGCTGGGGGAAAACATCTTCGTAACGGGTACAATCGGGCTATGGACCTATATGATCTCTGGGTCATTGGCGGTAGCCCAAAATGTCTTTCTGATAATATGTTCTTGTCTGGAACATTATCTCTCTATATAAAACTGAATGTATGTATGTGTGTGTGTATCACCAACCAATCACGAAGCATCTTTCATTTTACAAGAGCTGTTCAAAAGTAGCTGAGCTGTGATTGATTGCTATGAGCAACAGTTTTCCTTGCAACCAATCACTAAGCATCTCTCATTTCACCAGAGCTGGTTAAAAGTAGCTGAGCTGTGATTGGTTGCTATGAGCAAGTTTTCCCACTTGACAACACCTCAGCAGACACTGACATGGTGGGAGAAATCTAGCATCTTCGGGAACATAAGCTCCCAGCCATTGTCTGCCCCCCTGAAAGGAGCAGAGAGCACATGACAGAACTGAATCCCCCCTCCCTGCCCATATCCCCATCACACATCCTCCATCCCGTAGGCACATCTTCCTTCATAAAGGGATCTCCGGTAAGGAAGTCAGAGCAAATCCATCCAGGGCTTTGGTTTTGACCCCAGGCCTCTCTTAAAGGGATCCCTGGTATGGAAGTTAGGACCGTTCCACTTAGCTCTGTGGTTCTGACCCCAGGGTCTCTTAAAGGGATCATTGGTATGGAAGTTAGGGCAAATCCAATCTGAGCTTTGGTACTGACCCCAGGCCTTCCTTAAAGGGATCTCCGGTATGGAAGTCAGGGCATACAGGGCATATGCATCCAGTGCTTTGGTTCTGACTCCAGGCCTCTCTTAAAGGGATCCCTAGTATGGAAGTTAAGACCGTTCCACTCAGCTCTGTGGTTCTGACCCCAGGGTCTCTTAAAGGGATCATTGGTATGGAAGTTAGGGCAAATCCACTCTGTGCTTTGGTACTGATCCCAGTCTCTTAAAGGGATCTCCTGTATGGAAGTCATGGCAAATCCATCCAGCACTTGGGTTCTCACCCCAGGCCTCTCTTAAAGGGATCCCTGGTATGGAAGTTAGGATCATTCCACTCAGCTCTGTGGTTCTCACCCCAGGCTCTCTTAAAGGGATCTCCTGTATGGAAGTTAGGGCAACTCCCTCAATGCTCTGATTCTGACCCCAGGGTTCTATTAAAGGGATCATTGGTATGCAAGTCACAGCAAATCCACTCAGCGCTCTTGTTCTGATCCTAGTCTCTCTTAAAGGGATCCCCGGTATGGAAGTGAGGGCAAATCCACTCTGCGCTTTGGTACTGACCCCAGACCTCTCTTAAAGGGATCTCTGGTATGGAAGTTAGGGTAAATCCCTCAGCGCTCTGATTCTCACCCCAGACTTCTACTAAAGGGATCATTGGTATGGAAGTCAGGACAAATCCACTCAGCGCTCTGGTTCTGACCCCAGGCCTCTCTTAAAGGGATCCCCGGTATGGAAGTTAGGACTGTTCCACTCAGCGCTCTGGTTCTGACCCCAGGCTGACAGGATGATGTGGGATATTAGGGGTAGTAGTCCAGTGGCGTTGGCTGACAGGATGATGTGGGATATTAGGGGGAGTAATCTGGTGGCTCTGGCTGATGGGATGATGTGGGATATTAGTGGTAGTAGTCCGGTGGCTCTGGCTGACTGGATGATGTGGGATATTACGGGGAGGAGTCCGGCGTCTGTGATGGGATGATGTGGGATATTAGTGGCAGTTGTCTGGTGGCCCTGGCTGATTGGATGATGTGGGATATTAGTGGTAGTAGTCTAGTGGCTCTGACGGGATGATATGGATATTTGGGGTAGTAGTCCAGTGGCTCTGGCTGATGGGACGATGTGGGATATTAGTGGTAGTAGTCCGGTAGCTTTGGCTGACTGGATGATGTGGGATATTAGGGGTAGTAGTCCGGTGGCTCTGGCTGACGGGATGATGTGGGATATTAGGGGTAGTAGTCTGGTGGCTCTGGCTAACGGGATGATGTGGGATATTATAGTGAATGTGGCTATGCAGGGCTCTACACTCAGCTTTATATATATAGATATAATCATTATAATTTGTTATAACTAACCGTAGTTAGTTACTATGCCCGGGCAGTGCCGGGCTCTTCAGCTAGTATTTTATAAAAGCATGCCTTCCTTAGGAAAATATTCTGCATTCTCCATTATCGCAATCTAAAAGCCAGATATTTTGTACATATTTGTTTCAGAACTAATTACTTAAAAAGACAAGATTATTCAGCCTGAGATAAGAGCGTGAATGTTACATAAGATAAAAGTTTGCTTTTTTTTTCCAGCATCTGCATTGCACAAACCCCTGCTAACCTTTTCAGCTTTGTTTTCTTGCAGTCTGCACTTGAAAGCGTTGCCTTTCTTTATAGCCTACAGCTTTTTGTTCTAGTCACTTCTATTCGTTCATAATAGAACTGCATCCTTAGGGCCAACATCAGACAAATGATAAACTTTACAAACTTTGAAAGCATTGAATCTGTGTGTGCATCATACACTGGGTATTCTTGTGTTAACAGAAAATGACTACTTGCTGTTAAACCAAAAGCATAGCATATTGTGTCTGGGATATAAATGCTCCGAGCTTTCCTGTTATTTTTCGTACACCATACCTTTTTATTATTATTTTAATTAGTTTGTGTCTTTAAAGGGTTTCTCTTAATGGTATAGCTCCTGTAAATATTATCTAATAGGACTAATGAATTTCATTGATGGAGAACACACAGTAGGGACCCCCTTCTATGACACAAAGCAACAGCTTTCACTCTTTATTACTATTATTATTATATATTTATAAAGCACTATTGGTTCCATGGTGCTGTGCATGAGAAGGGGTTACATACAAGTTACTGATATCACTTACAGTAAACAAACTAACAATCACAGACTGATACAGAGGGGAGAAAGGACCCTGCCCTTGAGGGCTTACACTCTACAGGATAATGGGGAAGGAGACAATAAGTTGGGGGGGTTGCAGCAGCTCCAGTGATGGTGAGGCGGTAGCTCCAGTAGTGATGAGGAGGCAGCAGGGATCATTGCAGGCTGTAAGCTTTCCTGAAGAGATGGGTTTTCAGGTTCCATATGAAGAATTCGAGTGTGGTTGATAGTCAGACGTGTTGGGGCAAAGAATTCCAGAGGATGGGGGCTATTTGGGAGAAGTCTTGGAGGCGGTTGGGTGAGGAGAAAATAAGTGTGGAGGAGAGAAGGAGGTCTTAGGAGGATTGGAGAGGGAAGATATCGGGAGATTAGTTCAGAGATATATGGAGCAGACAGGTTATAGATGACCTTGTAGGTAAGTATTAGTAATTTGAACTGGATACGCTGAGAGAATAGTAGTCAAGGCGGGAGATTATGAGGGCATGCACAAGCATTTTAGTAGATTGAGGGTTGAAGAAGGGACGGATTCTGGAAATATTTTTGCGCTGGAGGCAACAGGAGGTGAAGAGAGCTTGGATGTGCATTTTGAAGGACAGGGCAGAGTCAAGGGTTACTCCGAGGCAGCGGACCTCTGGTACGGGGAAAGCGTGATGTCATCAATTGTTATAGATAGGTCGGATAAGGAAGATCTGTGAGATGGGGAAAGATGATCAGCTCAGATTTATCCACATTGAGTTTGAGGAGGCGGAAGGAGAAGAAGGAGGATATGGCAGATAGACACTCCGAGATTCTGGAGAGCAGAGAGGTGACGTCTAGGCAAGAGAGGTAGATCTGAGTATCATCGGCATAAAGGTGATACTGGAATCCATGGGACTTTATGAGTTGCGCTAGGCCAAGTTTATGGATTGAGAAGAGTAGGGGTCCTAGAACAGAGCCTTGGGAGACTCCAGCAGAGAGAGTGTGGGATGAGGAGGTAGTGTGGGAGTGGGAGACACTGAATGTGTGGTTGGAAAGGTATGAGGAGATGCAGGATAGGGCGAGGTCTTTGATGCCAAAGGAGGAGAGGATCTGTAGTAGGAGGCAGTGGTCAACTGTGTCGAAAGCAGAGGACAGGTATAGAAGGAGGAGTATAGATTATTGTCCGTTAGCTTTGGCTGTACGTAGGTCGTTAGTAATTTTGGTCAGGGCTGTCTCAGTGGAATAATGGGGACAGAAACCAGATTGTAGATTGTCGAAAAGAAAGTAAGATGAGAGGTGGGAGGAAAGTTCAGCGTGGATGTGCTGTTCCAGGAGTTTGGAAGCGAATGGGAGCAGCGATATTGGGCGATAGCTGGACATGGCTGTTGGGTCGAGGGTTGGCTTTTTAAGGATAGGCTTGATTGTGGCATGTTTGAAAGCAGAAGGGAAGGTACCAGAAGTTAGTGATAGGTTGAAGAGGTGGGTTAGGGATGGGATAAGAGTGGTGGTGATGTTGGGGAGGAGGTGGGATGGGATAGGGTCAAGTGCACAAGTGGTGAGGTGTGATTTGGAGAGCAGATGAGCAAGCTCCCCTTCAGTGATGTTAGATAGGGGGGTTTGGGGGTTTGGGCATTGGTCTGGTATACAAAGGGGTTGTGGTGGTTGAGCAATAAAGACTTGCCGTGTTTGGTCTATCTTGTTTTTGAACTGTGTGGCAAAGTCCTTGGCAGAGATTTGGGAAGTCGGAGGGTGCAGTGGTGGGCGGAGGAGGGAGTTAAATGTATTGAACTGTTTAGGATTGTGGGATAAGTAAGAAACAAGGGATGTAAAGTAGGCCTGTTTAGCAGAGGTGAGGGAAGATTTGAATGCGAGTGTTGCTTGCTTGAGTGCAGTGAAGTTGTCTTGCAAATGCGTTTTCTTCCAGCGCCATTCTGCAATTCTGGATGCTTGCCGAAGATGTTATTGTACCAGGGTTGTCTATTGATTCGTCATACTCTGTTATGCATCACAGAGGTGACCAAGTCGATGGCTGATGCAAGAGTGGCATTGTAGAAACTAGTGGCAGTGTCTGTGTTGTGGAGTGAAAATATGGAGGACAGTGGTAGAATAGAGTCAGAGAGTGTGCGAGTGTCTAGATGTGCGAGGTTTCTGCCGGGGTGCGCATGTTGCTGGACACGGTGACAGGTGAGGAGGACAGGGATGAGAAAGTGAGTAGGCGGTGGTCAGATAGAGGGAGAGGGGAGGTGGTGAAGTTAGATAGGGAGCAGAGATGGGTGAAGACCAGGTCTAATGTGTGTCCATCTGTGTGGGTGCTGAGGAGGACCACTGGGTAAGTCCAAAAGATGATGTAAGGGATAGGAGTTTGGAGACTGCCGACTGTTGGGTGTCAATGGGGATGTTGAAGTCACCCATGATGATGGTGGGAACATCAGCAGAGAGAAAGTGAAGGAGCCAGGTGGAGAATTGCTCTGGTGCATTTTGGTCAATAAAAAGACAACCATATGGCTGCCATAAAATATCACATTTTTTCAGGCTCTCACTAGCAAAATAAATTGTTTTTTTGAGGCTCTGAAGGGCAGAGCTCCCAAATATCTACTACTCAAAGCAACAGTTACCTTCTTAAGGGGTTACTATTGGAGATGAATGAATTGATTTGATGCAAATCAAGTTTGTGTTGAATTTTTCAGAAATTGCATGGCTAGGTGGGCTTATACATAATTTCTTGCAGCTATCGCATATCACAGCCAATCAGGAGGGACTATAAAAGCTTGCATAAACGGTAAAAAGCAAATGCAGCAACTATTTTGGGGTGCTACAGTAGTTATTCTGTGGGTATTGGCCTGACGAATTATCTTTCCCTCTGATGACCCAATGCTGCCTTTCCAGGTCATTGGACCACATTTATTATCTACTAACCACTGCTTAATATTAATTTCATACAAAACCTGTTGTTTGGGAATGGCTCTGACCCAGTCATCTAACCATCGCAATGTGTTGCAGGGATCTTACTCTTACTTTTAAAAAGTGTTTTTCATATATTTTTCAGTAAATATATATATACTGAAATAGGTTGAACTTTCCCTCTAAAATATAGTCATTAAAGGGAAACCCCTACACCTATTGTGGTCCAATATTAATTGTTAATGTCCGCTTTGACTAGTAACAATTCATATACAACTTATTAGTGATGCCTTAATGTTGTCTGTTCCTTATACTGTATACCAACTGAGACCAAACAGTGTATCAATAAAGAATATTTATTACACACAAATCTACAGTCTATTACATACATATATATTTATACCCAAGTTGGCGACTATAAATATATATATATATATATATATAGATATACAGTATATATCTAATATATAAAGCTCAAAGTGTGTATGTATGTGTGTGTGTGTGTGTGTGTGTGTGTATGTCCGGGATAGGCATCCGCACCGTCGCAGCTACAGCCACAAAATTTGGCACAGTCACACGTCTGAACCCCGAGAGCGTCCTAAGCTATGTTGTGAGGTGAAATTTTAACCCCGCGCGTTCCAATTCACCAAACAATTTTGCCCCTATCTACATACTGGGGGGAAAAATGTGTGCGCGTCAAGCCCCGCCCCTCATTATGATGTCACATTGGTTGCCATGGCGACGCTGATGTCATCAAAGGTTGCAAGCCCTGCTGCCGCTCATTATGATGTCATAATGGTTGACTATGGAATGGAGGATGTGTGATGGGTATATGGGCACCGGACTATGGGATGGAGGATATGTATGATGGGTATATGGGCACCGGACTATGGGATGGAGGATGTGTGATGGGTATATGGGCACTGGACTATGGGATGGAGGATATGTATGACGGGTATATGGGCACGGGACTATGGGATGGAGGATATGTATGACGGGTATATGGGCACGGGACTATGGGATGACGGATATGTATATGGGCACGGGACTATGGGATGGAGGATGTGTGATGAGTATATGGGCACTGGACTATGGGATGGAGGATATGTTTGACGGGTATATGGGCACGGGACTATGGGATGGCAGATATGTATATGGGCACGGGACTATGGGATGGAGGATGTGTGATGGCTATATGGGCACTGGACTATAGGATGGAGGATATGTATGTCGGGTATATAGGCACGGGACTATGAGATGGCAGATATGTATGATGGGTATATGGGCACAGGACTATGGGATGGAGGATATGTATAATGGGTATATGGGCACGGGACTATGAGGTGAAGGATGTGTGATGGGTATATGGGCACTCCACTATAGGATGGCGAATATGTATGATGGGTATATGGGCATGGGACTATGGGATGGAGAATATGTATGATGGGTATATGGGCATGGGACTATGGGATGGAGAATATGTATGATGGGTATATGGGCATGGGACTATGGGATGGAGGATGTGTGATGGGTATATGGGCACTCGACTATGGGATGGAGGATATGTATGATGGGTATATGGGCACGGGCCTATGGGATCGTGGGTATGTATGATGGGTATATGGGCACGGGACTATGGGATGGAGGATAATTATAATTTTCTATAACTAACCACAGTTACTTACTATGCCCGGGCAGCGCCGGGCTCTTCAGCTAGTATATATATATATTAATACTACAACACTAATACAGCAGTGTTATCAATATTATCCAAACA